>NC_043957.1:15636177-15974677 GCF_902148855.1 Sphaeramia orbicularis | reverse complement strand
GTAGTAATTGGAGCACTAGTAGTAATAGGTTGAGCGGTAGTAGTAATCGGAGTACTAGTAGTAATAGCTTGAGTGGTAGTAGTAATAGGAGTACTAGTAGTAATAGGTTGTGGTAGTAATAGAAGTACTAGTAGTAATAGGAGTGGTAGTAGTAATAGGAGTGGTAGTAGTAATAGGTCGAGTGGTAGTAGTAATAGGAACACTAGTAGTAATAGGTTGAGTGGTAGTAGTAATAGATTGAGTGGTAGTAATAGGAGTACTAGTAGTAATAGGAGTGGTAGTAGTAATAGGTTGAGTCGTAGTAGTAATAAGAGCACTAGTAGTAATAGGTTGATTGGTAGTAGTAATAGGAGTACTAGTAGTAATAGGTTGAGTGGTAGTAGTAGTAATAGGAGTACTAGTAGTAATAGGTTGAGTGGTGGTAGTAGTAGTGGTGGCAGGAGGAGGGGAAACATGTTTTAATTACATGTTGGGAATAAAACCAACATTTTCTCTAACAACCAACATGAATTGAAAATTCTCCCCCAAATCTGGGATTAAACAGGTTCATGTTTGTTCATAACAGTACAGACAGTATGACCAGTGGGCCACCAGAGGGCGCTGTCAGCTCCTGGGTCAAAGTTTTACCTGTATTGGATGGACACATTTGGAGACACGAGGCATCGACACAGTATCATGAATACAAGAAACACTTTGAAGGGACTGAATGTTCAGTTTCTGCTGGTCCTCTGTGTCTCCGTCCAGTTTTATCTGAAACTTGTGTTAGAATCGGGGTCTAAAGCGATGAAATCTGTTCAGAAACAACAGGATTCAGTTTAGTTTCTCACGCTCATCATATGAAGCTTCAGATGTTGAGATTTGTCATGTTTTTTTGGTTTTTTTAAATTATTATTATTATGTTATTTGTTCAGGACTGAAGGAGACGACAGAGACGCTGGTGAAGAAGAAGCTGGAGGGGAGGGAGAAGATGACGCCATGGGAGGAGTTTCTGCAAAAGAAGAAGGACCGTAGGAAGCAGAAGAAAGACAGAAGGAAACAGGTGAAGACACAAACGAGTACAGACTTGAACCTGGGGCGTCAGACTCATTTTAGTTCAGGTCCCATCTTCAGACCAGTAAAATAACAGGGAAATAATGACAAATCTGAATGTTTCTCTGTTCTGTCTAATGTTAAATTGTGACCTAAAAACCAAAATCTGATTGTGTCACATCAGGCTGACGAGACAGAGCTCAGCGACGACGAACTTCCTCCAGATGTCGACCTCAACGACCCGTTCTTCGCTGAGGAGCTCGTGGCCTCAGGTAATCTAAACCACTGTTGGTCAGATCGATGAGTCACGTGATCAGTGCGAACATGAGGCTTTTGGATTCTTAAAGGTGAAGACTAATAAATATATAATATACCGTACTTTCTGGACTATAAGCCACACCTGACTATAAGCCGCACCCACCCTGTCTCCAACGTCTCATTATCGAGTCATTGATGCCAAGCTTACGTGCAGCACCTCTGTTTCCTACTTCATCAGCCAGATCAATCGTTAGCCCAGAAAACATAAATTAGCCACATCATTTTAGAGCCGTGGGTTCACAGTGTGTGGAAAAAAGTAGCAGCTTATAGACCGGAAAGTACGGTACACTGCCCGGCCCAAAAAAAAAAAAAAAAAGAAAGTCGCTCATGCAATATTTGACTGCACCACCTTTGGTTTTGATTCCAGGAGACATTCACTGTCACATCGTTTTTGCCACATTGTGCTTATGTGGTGTCACAATAGGGTTCATAATATTTTTTCCATCCATAGTTGCATTCATTTTTGGTTAGTGATGATGGAGAATCAGACCGCTGCATCAAGTCTTCATCACATAAGAGGACACTTCCCGCATCAGTTAGAGTTCAATAACCCGTTCCAGATGAAACATTATTAACCACTGCAGTACTTACCCATGGAAGGATCAGAACTATTTACTAACTTAAATCCAGGCAGTTCCTTTTTTTGTGTCCAGCTGTTTATTTAACTCTAACTGATGCAGTAAGTGTCCTCTCATGTCTTTAACGTCAAAAGGATTGGACAATGCCAGGACTGATCAGGATCATCAGGTTTGTGACAGAATGGTTCAGGAAGAATGAGACATCATTTACACACTAGGGATGCAACGGTACTTGGGAAAATGGTGTACCACTCGATCCGCCCTGCACGAGACAATCCACCCTTATGGACTGTGGGATTTCGGTTTGATAGATTTCTCTCTCTCTCTCTCTCTCTCTCTCACTCACTCGACATGCATGTGAGCACGTTGCGTGGGGAAGCCCCGCCCCTCTGTGAGAGACAGTGGAAAGGGATCTTGCACAGATCCACATCTTTTCCAAAACCGGCACCTGCCCGTACCCATATACATTAGACCCACAACCCGACCAGCAATTAAACACATTGTCTTCACAGTAACTCAATTTTAAGTTCCCGCGGGTTCCTGGCCCAGTGCCGTGACACACTATAACAAGGAAATGTGTATGTAGATAACCGTGGCGTTTTTATACCACCGTTTTCTTTTACATCCCTATGCAGAGCAGGAGCTTATTTATTTAAAAAAAACAAAAACAAAAAAAAAACCTTTGGGTCTTATGTGTGCACATGTCTGTTTTATACGACTGTACACAAATAGTCAAGGAATAAGAAAGGATTCTATTGTTCAGGGTTATTTTATTCAGTACAGTGATATAATTTGTTCCAACTGTGAAATGCAGTTTTTGCTCACAAAAAAAATAAAAATATAATTTTGGGAGAAAAAAACCTGTTCTTTACATTCAAAACACATACCAAAACTGTGGCCCAAAAACCGGGGTATGGACCGAACCGTGGGCTACCTGTACTGTTGCACCCCTATTTCACACATGGATTAGCCTCCATAAAGTCCAGACTCTAAAATTTGGGATGTGATGAGGACTTGATGTATAATCAAAAATTAATGCAACTATAGATGGAAAAAAATATTATGAACCTTATTGTGACACTACATATGCACTATGTGGCAAAAAAGATGTGCCAGTGAATGTCTCCAGGAATCAAAACCAAAGGTGGTGCAGTCAAATATTGCATGTGCGACTTCTTTTTTTTTTTGGTCGGTCATTGTAAAATGAACAAAGATGCAGAATCTGAAGTATCTGTTTTTAAACATCGGAACAGATCAGATGAACAAATTTCATCTTGTACATTCTTCACATGGTTAATGTTTTATGTTGTCATTTTGTCTGTGTAAGTCAATTCACATCCAAGGACACCATCACCACCTCAGATAAAATGAACACTGAAGTCAACTTGGATTCATCATCAGCAGAATTCAGAATTTCAAAATTTAGGAGAAAATGTTTGAAATAAAAAGACATTTGACAGACCTTTTAAGACTTAACATCGAGAAGAAAGAAGGTATCCTGCACACTGTCCATTCAACTTGCAAAAAACGTTAAGAACTTGAAAAGCTTTTAACGTTTTTTACAAGTTGAATGGACAGTGTGCAGGATACCTTCTTCTTCACTTATGCTCCTATGCACCTGTCCCCTGAAGACTTTTTCGGTGTGCACCAGCCTCCATACCTGGTTTTCACTGATCCCACAAAGATTTAAAATGGAAAATTAGTTTCTAAAAAACAGAAAAAGCCTCTATTTGTTGATGGTTTGATAGTTTCAGTTTAATTCTAAGGTGTTTATTGACGGTCCTGCAGATCTGAAGAAGAAACCAAAGAAGAAGAAGCAGGATGAGGCAGAGCGAACAGAGGAGGAGGAGGAGGAGCTGGAGAGACAGAAGGTCGGTAATAAAAACAGGTCACAGTGTTCAGATCTGGGGTCGGTTCAGCTGAATTGATTTAATAAAACGCTCCAAACTGTCCCGTGTGCAGGCGGAGATGGCGCTGCTGATGGAGGACGATGCTGGCGACACCAAACACAAACACTTCAACTATGACAAGATCGTGGAGCAGCAGAACCTGAGCAAGAAGAAGAAGAAGAAGCTGATGAAGAAAGGAGAGCAGCTGCCAGATGACGACCACTTCCAGGTAAGGACACAAGAAATCAAGAGAGAAATGTAACTCTGAGATGTACCAGACTCACGCACTGTCTCCGCCCTCCATCAGGTGGACGTCAACGACCCACGGTTCCAGGCCATGTTCACATCCCACCTCTTCAACCTGGACCCCTCCCACCCCAGCTACAAACAGACCAAGGCCACGCAGAGCATCCTGGCCGAGAAGCAGCGGCGACGGGAGCAGCAGTGGGAGGAGGAAGCAACTGCCGCCGCCAGCACTCAGAAGGCCACGCCCACACAGGAACCACCAACCGGAGGCAAAACGGATGAGACTTCAGCGAAGAGACCCATGGATCCAAGTCTGTCGCTGCTCGTTAAGTCCATCAAGAGCAAAACAGAGCAGTTTCAGGCGAGGAAGAAGCAGAAGTTGGTGTAGACTCGATGGCGATTGGTCATCACAGCTGTCAATTATTTACTCATCATCAATGACTGATGGAAATAGATTGATCAGACAATGACACGATGATGAAAACTACCCGAAGAGACAGAGACCAGCTTTGGGAAACTGTTAGTAGATGATGAAATTAACTCCTGTTGGCGAACAGAGGGGGCAGTGCCTATTAGCTGTACTGAAACCGGCCGCTAGGGGGTGACAGACGGACTCACCTGGAGGTTTTCTATCTTTGTGAATAAGTTTGTATTAAACACATCCTGCTGAGTCAGATCAGTTTTATTTCAGTAGAAAAATCAGCTTCATTAAGACACATTTATCAGATTTAAAAGATGAAACTCCAGATTTTTACAGATGAACATGTCATGACATTATTCCATATCTACTGCGGCTGTTGAATTAAAGGTCAGAGTAGAGGTTACATCAGTTCATTGAAGGCATCACAAGAAAATTCAACAGTGATCCAGGAGGAAAAGTTTGGATTATTCCAGATTATGAGGTTCGACACAGATGAATAAATGACACACAAGTCAAACGTTTACAGTCAAACCTGCGTCGACGCCTGAGTTTTTAATTTACATGTTTTTAGAAAAAGACAATGGAACCAGAAACGTGAACTTTTCAGTCTTTACTTAATGAATCTGGGTAAAAATGTTTCAATAAGTATTTTCATATCAGTCAGTAATTATCATTACATCACCAATAATCCATCTGTTCCATCCATTAAATCAATCAAAACAAACAACATTCTTCTACCATTTATCAGTCATCAGCGCCACCTTCTGGTCACACTATAGTCCAAACATGCCTGTTTCAGGGTTTTGGAAACATGGCCATTGTTGTGTTGAATAAAACTAAGCTCCTCCCTCAGTTAATAATCCAACCACAGCTCAGTTTCTGAATTAAACGACAAACAACCAAAAAAAACCACCACGTTAGGACAATGTGCTCGTCTTTGAGGTGAAAACTGAGAATTTGGAAAATGCTGCTGTGATATTTCTAATCTAGATGAAAATACTCATGAGAGAACTAAAGAAACACTGATGTGCCATGAAAAAGATTATTATATTTAAGGTTTTACAATTTTAGAGACAATGGTATGAATGAGCAGTTGGAGAAGTTGTAATAAAGTGGAATTCATCTTTAAAAAAGTCACATCTGATTAATTTCAGAGTAAAAGGCACTGAATCACCTGTTTAACACCGACATAGGTTATTACCTCAAAACAGCGGCTTTACATTAGTATGCATTTATGGTAAAGCCATAAAAAACTAAACTAATCTGTAAGTATTTCCTCAGTAAATCAGACCTGATCAAACCAACTTTACCCTTTACGACCCAGAACTAGTTTTATGGTGACTTTCCCCAAGTTATTGCCATATATTATTATATTTTCCTGTTTTTGAATTTTTCAGTGTAAATAATGTATTTTTCTATAAGTAATTCACTGAGCATGTAGATGTTCATTAAAGCTCAGAGTAAATTCAGAGGTTATTATATCAAAACAGAGAAAACTGAAGAAAAAGTGACTTGCAGTAAAATATTGACTGAACATAAAAACAAGCATATGCAACCTTATTTTCTTCATTTTCTTCGCTATTTTTACCTCCGCCAAGGAGGTTATGTTTTTGCCGGTGTTGGTTTGTCTGTCTGTCTGTTTGTGTGCAAGATAACTCAAAGTTATGGACGGATTTGGATGAAAATTTCAGGAAATGTTGATACTGGCACAAGGAACAAATGATTACATTTTGGTGGTGATTAGGGGTTTTGGTTCATTTTATTTGTTTATTTAGTTGCTTATTTTATTTTTCTATATTTTATTGCCAATTTTTTTTTTTTTCTTCAATTTTGTTGAGTTTGTGCCTTATTATTTACATGTATTGATAAGATTAGTAGATCAGGTATTGAACAGTTCAGATTAGTCGATGCTTTTGGTCACCAGCTGTTCTTTAGGTCTTTGAGGGTTAAAACTGGTTCTGTTTTACTGTTACAACAGTTCAGCATCAGAATAAAGATGAGACGCTTAAGAAAACACCAAAAGATGAATAAAACTATAGTTCACTTTTCTAGACATCTAATAATTAGATGGAAATAAATCTGATTTCACTGACGAATGGTCCAGTCAGAACATAGTCTGAAGGTCACCGTCTATAATGAACACCAGAACCCACAGTCTGCAAGAATCTGGAATTTACAGACCTACAGGAATCTGAACACATCATGTTTCTATGGTAACCCGTATCACAGTATCCACTACATCAACACCTTAGCATCTGCTTCCTCTCACATTACAGAAGATTTCACATCCTTAGACTACATTGAATTGAGCTTCTGCTACCAACAACCTGATCAGAACCAGAACACTCATCTACTCAGTGGAGTGAAACCTCATGGTTCATCGACTTATTTTCCAGGAAAACTGGGATGAAATGGATTAAGATATAAATCAGATTCAGTGACAGCATAGGTTTTTTATCTGTAAAAGGTTGAGTTTAGATTTTAGGTTTTGTTTGTCCTGTTACTTTCTGTTTTCCGTTGTGCGTCAGCCCTCCGGTCCGGGTTCCTCTCATGGTCCCGGGTACTCAAACACAGCAGCAGCGCCCATTCCAGTCCCGATGCACATGGACACGACACCGTACGCCCTGCAGACAGAACCGAACACAGATTTTCAGTTAACGGGTTCTGACCTACATCAGCGCCCTTGCACAGGTCTTGAAAGTATTAAAAAGTATTTTCCAGACTTTAAAAAAATGAATTTTGTGTGAAAGTCTTAAGGCATGGAAAAAAGTTTCTCTCAGTTGAATTTTAGAGTATGCTCAAAGGCACAGAATCTTGTAAGATAAGAAATACATGAGGAAAGGATCTAAAAAATTGGATGACTTCACTAACCAGTCGGTACTGGAATGATTCTAGTGAAACTTGTTTGTGTGATTTTCATGCGCTTTTGTGATTTTTTTTTTTTTTAATTCTTTATTTAGTTATATTTATTAACATGTAAAAAAAATATCCAAAATGAAGGAAGAAAGAAAAAAAAGAAAGAATCAAGCAGTCGAGTGAGCACTGTCCATGTCTGTGAATAGTGTCTATTTCCTCCAGTTTTGTTCAGTCACCTGCTTTGACTCGCAGATAGGAAGTCATTTTCTCCATAGCACTTTTGTGATTTTCATGTTTTGAAAACATTTCAGTAAAGCATAATTTACTGCAAATTATGTATTCATTAAAATGAACTTTTCTACGATGCACAACAGGTACAATCTCAACCAAAAACATAAGCATACAAGTATAGAAGTACATAAAGTCAAGGTCTGGGGGGAAAAAAATAGTTTTATTTGGATTAAGAGCAAGCGCTCTGTGCATGTGTGTGATGAAACACGGCATCTGGACGAACCTGCGTCCACGGCGTCGCAGCTCGTTGAGCAGCGTCACCACCTGCCGGGCGCCGGTGCAGCCCAGAGGGTGACCTAGGGCGATGGCGCCGCCGTTCGGGTTCACCTTCTCCATCGGGATCCCCAGCTTCTCCACGCAGTACACGGCCTGGACGGAGGAGAAACGACAAGATCAGGAAAAACACCAACATGTCCAGAAACACAGAGCCTGAAAACAACCCAGACATTCACGATCCGAGCGTCACTCCAGTATTTATTCAAAGTCCTCCTTTTATTTATCTAAACACAAATAACTAAATGTCTTCCTCCACACATTTTTTATTTTATTTATCAGAGCCAACGCAATGAAATGTAGCAGACATATAAAACACCTGATGTTCTGTGTGTGTGCAAATCTAATCCCTGGTTGGACTTTAACAGAAAAACATATTTACAGTATAAATAGTATAAAGAAACAATATAAAAGCCTTTTCACATCACATAGTCCCACAGTAAAGAATTATACAAAATTCATCTAGACATGAAATTATGAATTTACATGTCAACACAATTAAATAATGTTCTAAAACATTTTGTACAACAAATACAATTGGCTTAAAGCCATAATTAAGGAGTGAGGTAGATGGGATGTATTGATGAATGAATGTGATGTGTATTCTATCCATTACACCCATTTTTGATGAGAAAACAGCACAAAAAACAACCAAAACATCTTTTATTTCCAAGAAGCTCAGTCCTATAAAATTATGTATTATTCAATTATTGGCTGCAGTTACTACATTTTCAATGTTTTTTGTTTTGTTTTTAACACTAGGCCAATAATGTAATAACTTATTACATTATTGGCTCAAAAACTTTAAAACATTATTGGCAAGTTATTACATTATTGGCTTCATTACATTTAAAATGGGCAGAATTATTACATCATGAAACATTATTACTTTGTTGCTACACAGTGGGTTTTTTTTCCTGAAATTAAAACTGATTTGTACAAAAATCAAAGCCACAGAGAAGATCATAATAATTCAATAAAATAAATAAATTATTTATATTTAGAAAAATAATGGAATATTTGAAGAAGTCACAAAATTATCAGAAAAATTAAAATTTTCTCTTCAACAGAAACTAGGACATCATGCAGAGTTAAACAGTTAAGGATTAAAGGAAGCAGCAGGTTTGCGCAACACAAGAAAGACAAACTGATGCATTCACTTCAGCTGGGAAATTTAACAACTCTCTCAAAAGAGAAATATTCCAACAGTATCGGTGGATTTAACAGGTGAATGTGAATCAACTGTCATGGGTTCGACTTTTAGACACAACAGCAAATCAATCCAAAATAATTTAGCAATTGTTTAGATATTTAGTAACTAATTTCAGTTTTTACCAAAACATGGACGTTCGTGCAGGATATTCAGGTTTATGTTTGTGTAAACTCACCTGACTGGCAAACGCCTCGTTGATCTCAAACACATCAACATCATCAACAGTCAGTCCTGAAAAACAACATGATTTACAGCTTAACGACTGCATTGATCAGAAGGTTGTATGGTTTTTCAACAGGCATGTCACATTTAACCTGGTTAGTTTAATTTTGGCCACTAGGGGGCAGTAAAACAACTGAAACATGATGAAATCCATTTCAAGTGGGAAACAATAAAAGAAGAAAAGCAGAAATAAAAGAAGAAATAGAAGAAGTAGAAATGTGGTGGTTCTGAGATCCAGATCTGGTTCTGGTCTCACCTGCCTGGTCCAGAGCGGCTGGGATAGCGACAGCCGGGCCGATGCCCATGACGTCTGGAGGGACCCCCACCACCGCACTGGCCCTCAGAACCCCCAGGACCGGCAGACCCAGGGCATCCACTGCAGACCGCCGACCAATCAGCACAGCTGCTGCACCGTCACTCACCTGGCTGGAGTTACCTGGAACACACCAGGACCAGGATTATAAATAGATCGGATCTGGTTTATATGTAGACGGGGACCTTGTTTTATAGACCAGGTTTATAAATGTTCAGAATACAAAAGGTTTCAAATGTAAACAAACTCCAGTCCAGACTAGATCCAGGTGAAGGTCTGAACTGGTCTTGGATGGAGCTCTAACTTCATGGTCCTGGTCCATGTTGAACTCTATGTTCAGATCCAGGTCCAGGGTCAGGTCAAGATCTATGGTCCATGTCCAGGGTCAGATCCAGGTTCAGGGTCAAGTCCATGTCAAGGGGCAGGTCCAGGTCCAGACTGACCTGCGGTGGTGCTCCCATCCGGTTTAAAGGCGGGCCTCAGTCTGCTCAGTCCTTCCAGCGTCGTTCCTGCTCTGATCCCATCATCCTTTGAGACAGTCACCACTCGCTCGTTCCCGTCATCCTCTGTGATCTTTGTGGTGACGGGAACGATCTCTTGGTGGAACAGACCCAGGTCCTGGGCCCGGGCGGCTCTGAAAGATCAAGACCAGAACCTTATAGACCAGGTCCAAACATAAAGGGCTTCAACACAGTTTGAGTCAGAAGAACTAAAGGCAGTTTCATACTTTTGTTGGGAGCTGACGGCGAAGGCATCCTGTTTCTCTCTGGAGATCCCAAATCTCTCTGCGACATTTTCTGATGTGATTCTGCAAGAAAAACATCCATCATTTGACTCACATGAGAGCAGAACCTGAAAAAGTCCTCGTCTGTTGCTGTGTGCTGTTTGTGGATGCTGCAGATGTGGACCGACCCCATGGGGATGATGCAGTCTCTGGCCTTGTCGTTGTCCGTCAGTCTGGAGCTCAGGTCTCCAGGGTTCCCGATGGATCGCAGAGACATGCTCTCAACACTAACACCAAGAAGAAGAAAAGGAAGAAGAATATTCATGAGGAAAGGGATGCTTTTGACTTCTGCTAAAAGCAGAAGATGTTAAAACATTAAAGTAAAATTAACATTAAAATAGTTAAAACCATTTAAACTGCAATAAATCATTGACTGACCCACAGGCGAGGCCAAGGTTGATAGATCCACTCCGGACGGCACCTGCACAAGGTCAAACACATGGCATTATGGGTAAAGGTCCTGTTAAAAACCTGCCTCATTTGGAGTATAAACATCGGTAACATCCTCCAACGTTTCCCCCAGTGACAAAAACACATATAACCAATCAGGTCAGGGCTCACTGATTCTTCACACTGAGGTCACATGGCCCGGTGGGTTATGGCGGTCAGTACCGTCAACTGCAGCTCAACAAAAATTTTTCAAAAATTAAAAAACAAAAAACCAAATACAACATGACCAGAGACAAGATTATTTCATTCATTGCTGTTGTTTTTTTAAACTGATATTTTTGCACTTTTTAGACACATTTACATGGTTGGGTAATGAAATACAAAAAAACTATCCTGAAAAACAATGAAAATGATATTAGAATAAAGGGCTGTAACTTATTAAAATTACATGAGGACAGAAAAACCCCAAATGTGGATCAGATGAAACTTGGCCTGATGTGAAACACTGCTCTGTGCTTTCAAGGGTTAAAAATGCCCTCAATAAAGCGATAAAAACTACAACAACCAATGTCACATGACCTGGAATGTCACATATCTCATTTCCCTTTAGATGTAGATGTTAGTTTTTTTTTAGGTTTTTTTTTTTTTTACCTGCAATGTTGAGCAGAGCCTGAAGACCAGACGAACACTGACGGTTGACAGTATAGACGGGGACGGACTCTGGAAACCCACTGGACAGAGGACAGAGTCATGTGACCACAAGGGGGAGGGGAGGGGGAGGAGGAGGAGAGGCGATGAAGACCAGTCTGACCTGAGGAAGTGGGCGACTCGGGCCATGAGCGCTCCGGCTCCCGGCTGCAGAACGTTCCCTGAATGCAGTACAAATACCTGAGACTCAGACTGGATTCAGTTCATTGTCATATCAGTAGAGGATCAAACAACAAAACACAAGAAAAAGTAGAACGAGTAAAGAAAACAAGCATAAATATATTTTAAAAAAGGCCTCATTTAATGTGTGTAAATAAAGTCATAAAGAAATACTAAAACAAACCAATCTACATCCGAACATCAACTAACTGGAAAAAAATTCAAGAAAAGTCCATTTGTTAAGTGTTTTTTGACAAGTTTCTGAAGAAGAGGTGAAACTTGAATCTCCATGTGAAACATCAGTTAAATGGAAGAAACTTGATCAACATTTTCATCTTCACGTTGATCTTCTCTTTACAGAAAAGCTTGTTTCCTTAACCCTATTACGCCAAACGTATCATATTTGATACATGAGTTTTGAAGCCCTCTACATGATCAGTGTGATATTTTTTTTTCTTGAACACCCTGATGTATACAATTAGATACATGCAATACACAGATAATCCACCAGGGGGGAGGAATTCGCTCACCAGAGGCCTTTCCAGTGACACTACAAGATTGTCATTAATGACGAAGGAGGCAGAACTTCACCAATTTGTTAGACATGTTTGTGTCATATTATGTTCTTGTTTGTTCAAAAATAATATTTGAACATTGAGACCCAATGTATCAAATATGGTACAAAAGTGAAACACATACATGGAAACTGATATTTGAAAAAAAAAAAAAGTTTTTGGTTGTTCAGAGGGACCAATAAAGGCTCTGGTTTCAAAGAACTAGAATTTTCTGTCAATGATTTAATGGTTCAGGCTTTACGGGGTTAAATGTTAAACATATTAAACCATTTCATTCAGTGTTTTGTTTTTTGTTTGTTTGATGTGAAACAGTCGTCGTGTTCTCGCTCATCGACTATAAAGGCAGAGTTTCCTGAACTCACGGTCACGACCCTGTTGGAGTGAAATACTCAATGAATGATGATCCAGAAAACTATTCACTCAGGCTCCAACCTTGAGTCATCAGATCTGTTTCATTAAAATGTTTTTTTCGTGATATTTCAGGTTCTTTTAAAATGGATGCAGATTCTGCATTTGTTGTTTCCTCATCATGATATAAACCAATCAATAACAGTTAAACATTCATTATTTATATGTAGAAGTTTTTTTCGTTTCATTTATGTCCAATTACTCTTTAGTGAAAAACAGCAAAAGCAACTTCAAACATTTTGTGGTGAATTTTTCACACCAAAAAAATGCTTTAAATACAACTACTGATTATTTAAATTTTTTTTCCATATTTTACAAACTTTATAGATTTTAAGGTCAATTTGACTGATTATTTCTTTTTGATTTTCCTTCACTTGGCTGGTTTGGACTTTTTTCCTTATTTTACTCATTTCATTATGTGGTTAATTTCATTTATTTTGTTTGGTTTTTTCCTTACTTTTGTTGATTTTTTTGTCTCCATTTTACTGATTATATTGATTTTGTGGCTAATTTCATTGATTATATTATTGACTTAGTTCACAATATGTATTGTTTTGTTCATTTTCTTCAAATTTAAATTATTTTGAGTAATTTATTTTATTGATCCTTTGTTAACTTTATGTATTGTTAATTTTCATTAATTTTGTTAATTATTTTGGCAATTTGTGGCATTTTTCCCCTTTACTTTATCAATTTTATTATGTGGTTATTTCATTTATTTTTTTGTTCATTTTTTCTTCATTTTGTTGGTTATTCTGGCTTTTTATGGTTACTTTCATTATTATTTGTTCAATTTTAGTCCACCTTCTGTATTATTTTGTTCATTTTTTCCTTAATTTTGTTAAGAATAGTGGTTGAATATGTGTTAAACTTAACTGCTTTAAAGTCTGTTGGACCTTCATGACTTTAAGTACATCTTTGATTTTTTTCCATATTTGCATTTATTTTGTCTTTATTTTGTTTATTACATTGATCATGTTAACTTCATTTTGTTAATATTTGTTCTTTTTTTAGTAGTTATATCTCATTTTACTACTGTTGCATAAACATTAAATTGAAATAAACAAAATTAGTCAAAAGCGTGAAATCAGATGTAGGTGAAACTACAGAAACTTTACACATTGATTTTTTTAAAGCCACTTTTTTCTTTTTTATGAATAAACTAAAAGCCAGAAAACTGAACAGAATTCAATTTCAAATCTTCCTTCTTAAATCTAAATAAACTCTTATAAATGCTCTTGCATTCTCTGTAAAATGCATCATCATGAAGCTGAAAATAGACATCTTTCTAACATTTTTCAGATTAGTGGATCACCGCTGTATTTACACCTGCTGATTAAAACCAAAGACCAAAACCATCTACTGATCTAAAATATCTAATACCTGTTGATCCAATAATCCTATCAATACATGGAAATAATTAGTGTAAATGCAGCTTGTCATCAGATATGACCCATTTGGATGTTCAGAGGCCCCATAGTTACCATGGAAACAGTCATCTTCTACAACACTGATTCACCAGTAAAACCCATGGAGTTTAAAAAATGACAGTGGATGGAGACATTTGTTTTTATGTTCAGTTAATGATATATTTTGCAGAAGAAGGTCCTTTTTCTTCAGTGAAAATCTACACACATCTTTAAGGAATAAAAGACGGAAGTTGAGTCTTTTGATTTAAGTTTGTTCAGTTTATATGATTCAGATAACGTATCCTCGACTCCATCAAAACTCAGGATTTTGCTCCAACGGTGAAAATTCATCTATAATGAATGATCAACCTCAGAAAACACACCAATCTGATCAGATCAGTCTGAGTCTTTATGAGGTAACATTATTGAAACTGACCTGTTCTTCTTCTGTTCCTGAGTTGGTTTTTATTACCCCGCCCCCCAATGGGATATTGTTTTTGGTACGGTTTCTTTGTTTGTTAACACTCTAGCAGCAAAACTATTAGATGAATTTATACCAAATTGGGTTTATAGAATGCCAGTGTCCCCAAATAGATGTGGTTACATTTTGGCAAAAGTAGGTCAAAGTTTAATTTTTTAATGAATTTTTAAAGTCTTTTTTTCTTCTAATATTCACAGATAATTGCTGAATTTTCAAATGTCCATAAAAACATCTATTTTGTTTCAATTTACTTCAAACTTGGCACATATATAGAGGCAACTGATAGGCTGACATCAGCACACGCATAGACAGGATCAGCTGGATCGATGCCAAAATAAGCTACAATATGTGTGAGGGGCGGGGTTTGTTGTGCCTAGCACCACTTGTTCAGACTGTTACAGTTTCGTGCTGGTTTGTTTTTCCTGTATGTTTGGAGCTGAAGACTGTGATCTGGATTCCATTTCACTGTTTGAACCTGTTAAATAATCATTTTCTGTTTGTTTTTATCTGTTCAATGTGCAGCACAGATTGACCCTGTGACCTTTAAAAAAACTGAATCCACAGTAAAACCCATCTCTACATCTCTGATGTACAGAACTTAGGCCCTGACATTGTCATCTTCTCACCTACACACACGTCTCCCAGTTTGTCCGGTGTTAGTCCGACATCTTTGAGAACCGCTGTCATCACAGCGCTCAGCAGCTCATCAGGTGTGGTGTCCTGACAACCAAAAACACAAAAAAAAAACTAACTAATGTGTAAAAACGAGAGACATGAAACCAGCTTTCACTCATAGTAAATAACTGTTGAAATAAAATCCATTTCACTTCCTGTCGACCATGTTTAGGTCAAAGTAAAGATAGGAAGCAGAAGAAGAAAAAGAAAAGCGCTGCTCTGATTCACTCATCTGTTTCAACCTTTTGGAGTTTTTCTTCATCTTTGATTTTCTGTGACAGATTTTAATATTTACTCAGACTATAAATGTGAGCAGTTTATATGACATGAAACAGGTCAGAAAACTATGGCTTAACCTTTAAAGCTGCTTCTATCATCAGTTATATTAAATCTTCATCTGAAGAGGAACTAAAGCTTTTAGACAAACGAAGAAGACAAAACACGAAGAGATTTACCCAGAACTGCAGAAAATAATTAAAATACCGGTGAGGCCGATGCATCCAGATCATGTCATGGATCCACTTGACTCCAGATCCTTCAGTTCTGAGTTTGTCCCATTTCATTGTTTTTAATCATCTGTTTGAGAATCAGTTTTGCTCATTTTTTCCCCACTGGATTCACTTCAGATCATTTCACATTTTTTAGACCTGATTTAGACCTACATTTAACATTATTCAACACTCATGCAGACAGGAAAAATAATCATACAAATTAACCACTGTTGGCGTTCATCATTGACATATGCCAGACTGCAAAAATCCAAAAATATGTGATCCACTTTTTATGTAGTATATTAAAAAATATATATTTTTTGGTGTGTTTTTTGCATCCCAAAAAAAAAGGTTTGTTTACATTACAAACACGGCATTTAAAGGGTTAAAAAATGTGACAACACTGAGTATTTGGTATTTTTATTTATGGTTCAAGTTGATGAAATATAAAAAAAAAAGTGTAAAAGAATTAAAAACAAATTGTATGAAAAAAATTTTGACATTATTCCTCAATTGTGCGAAAAAGGCACACTTGGTGCTCAGTAAGGGCCTTGCTGGACGGGATTGAATAAAGTTCTACATATCTGTACTGAAGTACGGCAGTAGAAGTACTTCATGATCCATCACTCTGTTTGTGGGACATTTAAATGCAACAGAAACATCTAATGAGTTTCAACTGTTTCTTAATCAGATACACTTGTCCGTGAACGCCTCATAAACGGCTCGGTGACCTCTGACCCATAAATCGGTCCTTTTAACTTCTGTCCCAGATCTACCCGGTTTATCCGTCCTACCCGTGAACCGGACCGGTACTGTGGCACTCACAGACTCCTCCTACCTTAAACGAACCCCTCTTGGCCTTTCCGACAGCCGTCCTCAGACCGTGAACCACCACCACATCTTCCGGGTCTCCGCGCGCAGCCGAGCCGCAGTCCGACAGGCGCGGGTCTGGGTTCTGGTCCGTGGAGGACCCAGGGGGACACAGGTGGCCCGAAATGATCCGTAGCCTGTGCATTACGGGACAGAAACAGGACCGGTTCTGCGGAGGACGACCTGGTACTGAATCCGGTCTGGACTCTGGACTCTGACAGCGAGGACGGCAGAGCGGAGGGACAAAATACACAAAGACAAACAACAGGCGGAGAAACGCGAAGGGAATATTAGTTAATATTCATTTTGTTGATTATTTTGTCAATTTGTTTTTCTTTACCATACTAATTTAATTGATATTAATGATTAATTTAATTGAATATTTCGTTGTCTTTTAGTTTGCTTTTTGTATATTTCATTTTTCTTCATTTTGTCTTTTTGTCTTTTTTTTTTTTTTTCTTTATTTTCAATTTTATTGGTTTTGTGGTTAATTAAATTGAATATTTTGTCCTTTTATATTCTGTTTTTTAAAATGTAATTTACAAATTTTATTGCTTATGAGGTTAATTTCATTATTTTGTTGACTTTTAGTTCACTTTATGTATTTGTATTGATTTTTTTAAGAGTTGAATTCATGATAAAGTCATGAAGGTCTTTAAAACATAAAGGACACTTTAAACAGTTTAACTACATTTATCATTTTGTCCAAATTTGTCTTTGTTTTTCTTTCATTCATTACATAGATGAACGCTTGGCATAATTTGAGGTTTTGAATTATTTTTTTCTCTCATTCTACATACTGTGTACTTATTTATACAAACACCTTTATTCCCTGAGGGCTATGCCCAAGGGATCAATGAAGTTTAATCTAATCTAAAACCCAGAAAACTGAATAGAGTTCAGTTTCACATTCTCCTTCTTCATCTAAATGAACTCTTTTAAATCCTTAGATTCTCTGTAAAATATGCCGTCCTGAAGCTGAAGTTCACACAGAACACATGATGATCTTATAGAATATGATGAATCACTGCAGATAAAGTCACAAAGTTTAGTAAATCATCCTAATGTCCAACAGATTGTTCAGTGTGCGTTTCATTTTCATTCATTCACACTGACTCATTTGAATAAACATTTTATTTCTAAATTTGCCACAACATCACACTGATAAGGCCACTGTCACCGACTCAGTTCACATTCTGCTGCAAGGAAACAAACATCCAAAAATATGGTTTTCTTAATATAGAATCATATAAACAGGGCTTTTCCTCCACTTCACACATACATGAAGCAGTGACAAATAAAATGCACAATGTTCAGGTTTCAGATGCAAGAAACGAAACAAACATAAAGGAAATAAAAGCACCAGCAAGTTTCAACACAACACAAACAGATTCAACCTCAAATCCTTCCATATGTCGGAGATAAACTGAAATGAGGTGATCAGACCATAAATACAGAAAAAGAACACTTCATCCAGTCCTTCAACGCCTCCATTTCACATCAACATTAAACATCTGGTTTGAAGGTGAGACACTAATAGGCTGTGATAAATCAATCGATTCACTGTTTGGTCTGTGAAACATCACATCGCAAAAACCTTGTGGATGTCCTCAGATGTCCTGTTTGACCTGACATGTTTCATCATAGAAGAGGACTGATGTTTTTCAAATTCACAAAAGCAGAATCAGAAAGTGTTGAATTTTATCTTTGAAAAATAACTAAACTAGTTCATTACATATCAAAACAGTTTGTGAGATGTTATTAATGGACTATTTGACTGTTTAAAGGGCATTGGATGAACTGATCTTGGTAAGAACTGCCCTTTTTTTTTTTTTTTTTTAAATCAGTCATTATCAATCAATTCTCTAAGTGTTTTCTTGTCAATTTAATTAAACCAAATTGATAAATCATCAGGAAAAATCTGCATCAGGCATGAAACAGACAGAAACCAACAGACACATCTAAGGAACATCCAGCATCTGATCACCTGATTATTGACTTATGACGGTGAACAAAGAGTTAAAGGAGGGAAACACATGAATTCAATGAAGAACAGGAAATGAACAACATATAAAAAATAAATGCAGTGGCTCCAACGTTAAAGGTTGTTTCATTAATCTGTGAGGTTCAATTTGTGCTCATTCAGACATAAAGCGAAGAAAGTTCGAATACTTTAAACAGTTAAGAAGAACCTGGTTCAAAACAATGATGAACAACAACAAAAACTAAATGACAAACACAAAATATCATCAGTATCAGAACAGAACTTCACATCGGTGCTTCTGTAATTCCATCACTGAAACCTGGGCTTAACTTCAATCAAAAAACCCTCGAGGAGTTTCCTTCAGATTTGGCACAAGTTCATCTGGACTCGATGACAAACTGGGAAAGACTTAAGGTCAAGATGACAATGAACACATCTCACGGTTCTTATGCATATAATACGTTTTACTCTTGTTAAAATGACTATTTATCAGAAACATCATTGTCGCTGTAACGGGACAAGAACCAAGGCGCTGGTTCTGGTTTGATCAGGAATAACTTCATTCTTCTACTTTGATTTCAGTGAAAAATTTCAAACATAATGAAGTTTCTTGGTATTTTTGTTAATTCATGTTGATCATTAAACATAAACCACATCACCTGCTTATTGTTTTATGTTCATTAAACTAAAATGTAAAATGAGGATAAATGTGTTTACAGATGGATGTTAATGTCTAACTTTACTGATGGTTTGTGTAAAACTGTTGCTATAAATGTACTGAGACTCATCTCTGGTTTCTGGACTCGTATAACATTGTGTTCACTGTGCCTTTTAAAACTTTAACTTTAATCTTATTTAACATTTAATTTGTTAATGTGCAGTGGACTCATCTTTGATCTGAGCTCAACTAAACAGAACCTTTTCCGGTCTTTTGAGATTTTTTCTTTGTTTTTTAACTTGCGCAACTCTTTATTGACAAGTCGACTGATCACTTCCTGCCTTTCAACAGTGACAGGTTGTAAACTACGTCAGTTCTGGCCATTTCTACAGATTGCACAGGTGTCGTTGACAGACATTCACATGGCTTCTTGTCTCCGGAATCCAGACGGTCATTGATCCGGTCCACTGAGGTCTGGTTCATGTGCGACACAAGGTTCCATGAAACCAGCACAACTGGTTCCATGAAGGTTTGGAGAAAAAACAAGCGACGTGATGAAGGAATGTCACACTTAGCTTCTTCATGTTTCAATCTTAGCTTTAACCCTGGAGCCCCGCCCACCACGCCAACTGCTTCCTGTGGAGTTTCAGAGTAAGTGTCCTCATGGCAGTGATCAGGAGTGTGTGCGGTGTTTGCCCTCAGGCGTAGAAGATGAGTTCTGGGATCTGCCCCCCCTGGACCCCTGTCCCGTTGGTGCTGTCTGACGAGCACTGGAACTGGAAGGTCACTTTCCCACACTGCACCTCTGTCATGCCCTCCTGGCCAAAGTAGCTGAGCTCATTACCGTCCAGGACCACACTTGCCGTGTAGAAGGTGTCTGGCTCTATCTGGACTGGGTAGTCGAAGAAGACAGGGAAAGTGCTGCTGGAGCCGTCGGAGAAGTACTTGATGATCCTCTGTGCCATCGGGACGCCCTGGCGCTTCAGTTCGATCTTAGCGCTGTACTCGGCCGATCCGCAGCTGGAGCCGTACAGGCCGAAGCCGGCGATGAAGACACGCTTATCCACAGCGAATTGGATGCTGTCGCAGCGGCCGCGGTACCGCCACTGGTTGCTGCGATAGGCACAGGACTGGAAGCGGTGGCAGCGCTGTGGCGACAAGCCTTTGCGTGGTTTGGTGCAGAACAGCAGATCGGGCTTCTTGGCAGCGGTGTACCACAGGAATATGTCATTGGTTTCATTGAGCGTCAGCACGCCAGACTGCGCCGCTCCGTTAGCAAAGTCCTCCAGTGCCATGGTGGGGATGCGGATCAGGTAGATGGCCTTCCCCAGAACCAGACGCTTGTTCTCAATGGTCGGGGCCAGATCCTGCCTCTGACACTCTGCCTCGGCCCAGTTCAGCGCTGCCTCAAACACCACCATTTCCTTGGCGTTGAGCGTCTCCCTCCGCAGGATGCTCTCCAGAGTCTGCGTGTCGATGTCACAGAAGCCCTCGGATCGCAGAGCCAGTTCAGCCTGAGCATCAATCACCTCCCAGCAGCGCTGCGTGAGGTCGGGCTCCTCGAACAGGCAGCTCTGAGACAGAAGCACGCAGGCGTTCTTCGCACTCAGACTTGTTTCCAGGAAGTTGACACAGGCTCGGGCTAAGTGAGGCACGATATACTTTTTGGCGGCATAGAGGGTGGCAAGCACAGTGTCAGCACAGAGATCGATCTCATCACAGTAGATGTACCTGAAATATGGAAGAGATACTTTAACAACCACAGAGTTTTATTCATTTCACCATGAACGTGGTCAGTCTGCGTTAACGATTCCTTCTGTTCTCAGTCGACAGTAGAGGTGAGCTGATTTATGACATTTTGAGATGAACTTTATCAGTCATTGATGTGTGTTTTCAGAAAATTAACACAGAGACAAGTGAAACAAAGGCTGCCTGGTCAGAGTGGCCACATTAGAATGTAAACATACTAGTGTTAAATAACTTCATGTGTTCATATTACTGAAACAGAAGTTTCCATCCTCAGCTGAGGTGGAAAAAGGAATAAAATGTTTAGTCTGAAAAAGAGTTTCATTTCAGAAACACATTCACATATTTGTTCAGTTTCCATCCAGTATGAACATCAGGAGCCAGATGTGGCTGTCCTCATATTCATATTGAATAAATCTCACGTACTTCAACATGGCGAGGAATGATGGAGGTTCCACGTCAGGGATCCGGATCTCCTCCTGGTCCTCGGCCAGTTCCCCGTAGAACATGGCATGAAACACGGAGCTGCCGACAGCCAGGACGTACTGAAGAAAAACAGACAAATGTCAAACATCTGACAAATCCACAGAAAAGACTCATGACTGCGGTAAAGACAAGGGTCTACCTTGTGTCCTGGGACCCTCTGCGTCCCACCGGGCGGTCCCACGACAAAGTGAACGTCTGCCATCATTTCATTGTTAAACATGACTGAATTTCTGTGAAGACACAGAAAATACAAACAGTTAATCTTACAATGACAAAACTCAAAGGTCCTAGTCTGTTCACCTGCACAAAGGTCTTAAGGTTCTTTATGTCCTGAGAGTTTCAGTGAAATCCTCGCCCCGTTCCTGCTTTGTCATCTATTAGGAAGTGAAAGAAGTCTGAGGATACAGATGTAAAGAATGAATAAATAAGATCCACTGGCTGTAACAATATCAAACAGCAGTGATTTCTTCAAGTCACATAAACATTTCTAGGTAGAGTAATGTCACAAGGACTACAGGATGTTAAAGTTCTACAAATATAACAATGGCAAAGATAAATTCGATCTACATATTACTCATTTCACATAAAGCATCAAACTCAGCTCTGAAAATGGAAAGAATCAGGCTGGATGAACCACATCACACACAGAGTAAACCAGTAGCTCCTGTTTTCTCACATAAATGACTGTTTTAGTCCAAGGACTCTTGTGATCCAAAAATCCAAAACAAGTTTTCACACTTTATATAAACAGAGCTGTGGTTGAGTTTGATCTGGACCGAGACCTACTCCTCTGTTTGCATTAAGGATCATCTGTAGTGTTTGGTCCACATTGTGGTCTAGGGGAGTGAGGTTTAGCAGTTTGGTTGAAACCATATTTCAAAGTCTGAAAGTCTGGATAAAACTAGTAGGTGTGAGTCAGTTAAACTGACACAGATTTGTTAAGTGTATAACATGTTTTGCTTCAGTACATTGTCTGGCATCTGAGTCGTACTCCTGACTCTGCTGCCTCTCCAAACTTGGGCTCTTTGTTGAACACCAACTTCTGTAGGTTATAAAGTGAAGATGGATGAGGACTGGGCCTTGATCAAAACCATTCAGAACTTACTTCTTCTGCAAGTATCTTGACATTAGTACCAGCTCCTAAAAGACACAGTTTGTTATACCTACTAAAAAAAATTACAACACAAATTGTTATTAAAAACATACAATCAAAGTAGTTAGTAGCAGTCTGTAAATAAAATCTTATAAAAATGTAAAAATATGTGTTCTGCTGCGGCAACACTGATGGGATCGAGAAAATAGATACTGAAATGCAATATCAAATAACTCCAGGTATTTCTCAGCACTTAGCAATGTCTGCATTCAGAGCCATGATAATATTTATGTTGCATATCCAGTCCTACTAGTACCTCATATCAACACACTCTAAAAGACCTGAATTAACTCTTTAAAAGATGACTGAGTTGAAACCAAGAAGAAGAAGAAAAAGAAGAAGGCAAGGACAGACTCAGAGGTGATGATGCTCTTCCTGGAGATAAAGTGACATCACCATAATCTCTGAAGTAAAGGCAGGTGGAATAATAACCTCTGGGTTTGATCATCAGTTCAAGGTGAAGGTACAGAACCCTGGACCTGGATCCGGTCACACCACCCTCCCCCGCCCCAGGTCTCCGGACTGGACCCACCTCTCTCGGATGGTCGGGAACAGGCCCTGCCAGTTGCAGCAGCGCTGTGCGGCGGTGGTGTTGTTGTTGGTCAGGTTCTGCTGCTGGATGGAGGCGGTGCTGCCGGCGGAGGCGGACGGAACCAGCTTCTTGGTGGGGTACAGCTCCGCAGCCATTATCGCCCGGTCAGACCGCAGACCGGCTCATGGCAGCACCGGTGCCCGACGGAACAGCTGCGGACGCGGCTCATGGGAGTCCCACCGGTGGAGTGTGACGAGACCTGCCGGGAAAACACATGGACACACGAATTAAACCCGGATCCATGACCCAGTTCGGTCCAAATCTGATGTTAGCTCCCTGCTAGCGGCCAAGCTAACCACAGGATCCCGCCAAACAAGACTCAGAGTGATCACAACAAAAGTAAAACAGCGCAGCATTTTCACACAATTAACATTAAAACAAGTTAAATGTGAAATAAATGTTTTAAAGAGTTTAAAGCCGCTTCGTGTCAACTCTCTTCTCTTTAGCATCTTTATGCTAGTCGGTTAGCTCAGCAACAAACCCTTAAGAGTTCTGTTTGTGTCGGTGCTAACAAGATATCCAGTAAATCACACGGTTTACACTTACGTTACACTTAAACACATGTGGATATAATCATGTCTTCTCGCCGCAAAAAAACCGCGTTGCAGTTTTTTCACCACAACAATCCAGAGGTTGAGCTTTGTTTACAACAACTCGGCGGATTCTTCTTCTACGGGTGTTTGCAGCTGGATCCGTGCGTTTGAATTGCGTCGCTGTCCCCTACCGGCAGGACAGGGAACTGCAGTAACATGAACTCATCACCAGTAGGGGTTCTGGAGTAAAAGTAGAGAAATATTATCAGAAATATAAATAAATGTGGTGTATAGTGCAGAAAGTCTCCTATAAAAGTGTTATATGGCTAATAACTGGTGAAGGCCAATATTTAAAATGACATGTTGGTCAATACTGATGTTCCTTCCTGTTTATTTAGTTTTGTTGTTTATCTCTTTTTAACAAATACATCTTCATTATTATTATTATAAAACATTTAGTATTTTAGAGTATTTCAGTCCTTTATCACATTATATTTGAATGAAAACAGATGAAAACAAATACACTCATGAAAAAATCTTTTAATATAACACAACATAATCAGACACTGACATCAAGGAAAAGATGCCTGATATGATAATAGTGATATTAGATGATATATCGATGGATTATAATATTCTGTTTTTATAGCTGATTAATGCATGTTAGAGAATTTTAATGTTATAGTTTGTAAATTTGGAGCCATTTCTACCCACATACTGCATCATATCATGTAAGTTTATTTTGTGTTTTTAAATGTCTTATTTGGTTTTTAAGTATTCCAACTTATAAATGTTAGGATGTTATGAGGGTAAAGTTGTAAAATTACTAGAATAAAAATCAGATTTTATCAAGAAAAAAAAAGCAGAATATTGTGAGAAAAAAGGTAAAAATAGACTCAATACTCTGTCATAATCCAAACTTTTTTCACGACAACTTTTTTCTGCCAAAAATATTCATTTATTTTCATCATATTTAGACTTTTTTGTGTATTTGTTTTATTTTTCTTCAAAATATTATTTTCAATTAATTCCATAATATTAAACAGCCCTATATTGAAAATAAAAATGCTATTATACAGTATATTGAGAGAAAAGTTTTTATATTACCAGAACAAAATGTGTTTTTTAAGGCAAAAAAAGGTTCAAGGTGACTTTATTTAACCCGTGGGTAGATTTGTTTTGCAGCAAGCATTGCCAGTCGCTGCGTGCGCATGCGCCCAACACAAATCCTTCGAAAGAATTACAGTGAAGATAATGCAAGCACATACATAGACATAAGACATTATAAACACGGTACACGTGGTCACGTGATGGAACTTTTTCAATGGATTCGGTTGTGGGAGGGGGACAGGAAGAGAAGAAGAATGTTGTGAGGCAGATGGAGATGGGGGGGGGGGGGGGTGTTAAATGCTTGTATGTGGTGAGTCCTTAGAAGTCTGTTTGTGTATGAAAAATAAGAGACACAGACTTCTGTCCTTATCAGTTCTTTCAGTCCTGTGTCTTGGCCTTGGAAGGAAGTTTTGACTGCAAAGGAACAGATTAGACAAGAGTGGCTCCAACTGCTTTACCGGCTCCCAGGAGAAACAAAATTAAACGGGGGGAAATTATTTGATTTCTACTTAATTTCGTTATAACTCAGTTTTTTATAAATGGGCCTCAGCATTTAACTCCTCACTTCAGAGCAGGTAGATCCCTGCACAGTTCGTCCACTTTTCCTTCAGTCCCACGATTTGCCGGAGCGCATCCACAGTCTGTCCAGCGATGTAATCCAACTTTTGTGTGAGTCCGGAGCTCTTCCAGCCAGGTCTCGCACGCAATCCTCCGACTGTGCCACCATCTGCTGTAATACCTTCACGTTGTTACTAACCACTCCAAAGTGCTCCTTAATTTTGATCGACAGCAGCAGGGTCTCTTTGTGTGCTGCTGTCTTTCCAGCTTTGCGATAAACCAGGGCAACTCCAAGACCAATTAGAAGGTGTCCCATTATCAAAATCCAAATATACAATATTTTCAGAAAAATGGTCAAAATAATATGTTAATAATATATTCTCATTTAATAGCAACTTTTTTCTCAGTAATTATGACTCAAAATGTTATTTTTCTTGTGTCATTATGACGTTATTCTTATATTTCTATGTTTGTTGGTTGTTTTATTACAAGAATAAAGTTTTTAAGACAAGACTGATAATGAAGATATTATGGCTCAAAATATTTTGTCTTTAATCTCATTTACATTGAGGATGAAGTTAAAAGAAATAAAGTTAAATCGCCAGAATAAAATCAATTTAAATAATTTAAGTCACAATATTGTGTTTTATTATATAAGGACTTTACTGTTAAATATTAGACATCTACATTGAGAAAATTCCCAAGAATGAAATCAGATCTTTTTTTATGAGATTTTTCTGTCGATTGCAAGAAAAAAGCGGTTTTAGAACTTTGTCAAAATATTGTGATATATTTTCACATTTACATATTTGTTTCGTACATTTACCTTTAAATCTTTTATGTAATTTATTACTGTTTATTAATAATGCTTTTGTTCTTGTGTGAATATTTAGTTTGTTTTTTTCTGTTTAGTGTTTGAGCTTTGTCTTATTTTCAGTGGATTTTATTTTTCTAAAGCCTTGTCATTTTATTTCAATCCTGATTTATTACTATTTTCCTTTTGTTTTAGAAAAACCTGATGACATCCTGACGACGAAATCGAGTTTTATTTCTTTTTGTGGCTGTTTGTTTTACACAGTATTCCTTAACTAAACATTGTAGTTTTTTGACTCATTGAAACATCAGCTAGTAATTTTTTTTTCTCTCCTCTCTAACATTTTCCTTGTAATATTTTGACTTTTTTGTCAAGTCTTGACTTATTTATGGTCATTTCGCCACTTTTCCACCAGTTTTATTCACCTGTTTGGACTTTTACAGTTTATTCCATCATCTCCCTTTAACCTCAAAGTCTGTATCATGTCTTTACACAGAGTTTTGAAGACTGGTCAATGTTCATCATCTTCTGGATCCACTTGGAGGTTTTCATCAGGTTCTGGACAAAGGAAATATTCATGTTTTCAGACTTTTACAGCTGAGTTGAAGAGAAGGTGATAAAATCTGACCCTGATCGACGAGAATCAAAGGTTTGATGAAATAAAAACCACAAACTCACAATGGAACAGGATTTTAAAGTTTCATTTCAGCCCAAAACTCTGTTGATTTACACCTCAGCCACATTGAAACACAAACTCCATTTATTTTAATGATGGTTTTCACACCAATAATGTTTCATATGTTCATCTGATGCTAAATTCCCCTTAATACACCAGGTTAATAAATACATCTGCTTTAATATTTAAAAACTGTACACATCCTTTTTCAGTTTCTCTGCTCAAAAAGCAAAAATAAAACCGGTCTTAGAGATGAGGTTTGGCAAAAAGCAAAAGAAATACAGAGAAATAAAAGGTATTTTCTAACACCAGCAGAAAAAAACATCACCTTTCAAGTAAAACCGAGATTAAAACTAAAACTACAGGTATCGTACACATCCGTCACCAAACACAAAGAGTCAGTTAGAAAAAAAACAGGAGTCGCATCGAACACGACGTCCTTGGCGGGAAAAGCCTGTACACGTCTGACGAAGTAGGAGAAACCGAATCCACCGTTTTATTCTACTCCTGAAGGACGAACAGAACCTGGTTCAGACGGAAACAGAGAACGGACGATCGGGACGGTTCACAAACGAACCGGTTCAGTTATTGGGTTTTTATGGAATTGATCGTCATCATTGGTGCAACTGATAAATTATTTTGTTTTTGTCAAAAAATGTCATTTTCTTACAAATCAGGTTCATTATATAGTCTTTACAAAATTAAAAAAAAAAAAGTTTTCTCACAGTTACATTGATCATGTCATCATATTCACATAGAAAACCTGGTTCATACTTTATTTTCTCAAGAACAGGTTCAGTGTTTCATTTTCATGATAAACTTGTTTAAACTTGATTTTTTCTTCTATGCCAATTATTTCACCAAAACAAGAAAATAAAACTTATTTTCTTACAATAACAGGATCACTATGTCATTTTCTCTACTTAATGAATCATGATGATAGGTCCATCATTTTTTTTTTTTTTTTTTTAGATTCATCTCATTTTGTCACAATAACGAGATGATAATCCTCTTATTCTCTCCAAGTACCCAAGCCTCCTTTTCTTATGATCACAACTGGTTTTCTCACAATAATAAATGAACATGATTAATTTTCTTTTATTTTCTCCTCATAATTGGTTCATTTATCGTCTTATCTTTGAAAAAAGCTACTTTACTTTAACAAATAAAAACAAAGTCAACTGAAATTACAGCAGTTAAAACCTAAACCCGATGTTTGGCCGTTCTCAGTTTTAGTCGAAGCTTCAGTTACACTGTTTTTAACATGGTTGTTAATAAATACTTACAGGTTTAACGGTAAAAGCTTCACTGCAGGTTTTTGTTGCTGCAGCTCGTCAGGATTTCATCATAAATACACAAGAAAAAGCAGCAGGTTTTTCCCAAATCCACAAAATGACAGACAGAAAAAATGGAATCAAAGCTTTTCAGATCATGTTGGATTTTTCACATTAGTCTGTTTTTCAGGTTGAAACCTGGCTTCTCATTGGATGAGCAGTGTCACATGACAGCAGATGTCAAACTCAAAGGGGGGAAAATGAAGAAACCAGGAAATAAAACTCGAAAGAGAGAAGGTTTGGTTCAGGTGAAGGAAACTAACGCTCACAGTTCGTCTCATTTGATACAAGAAAAGAATCAGAGCGGAGTAGAAAGAGAAACAAACATGTAGGAGTTTATTCACTGCATTAATAAGGACAGATTTACTACAACGCGAATGAGGAGGAAATTAAAATGGGATGAAAAGACATGTGTATGTGATGAAACTTTATAAAATCTGCTTAAAAATATTCAGAAATGACCGGAGTGCTGACAATAAAGTCATGGACATCAATGTGTTGAGTTGTACAGATAAGAAGTGAATTTATTTCCAGTGACGGGCTGGGGAATTTATGTGGCCACTAGAGGGAGTCACTGCTGGTCAAGACCAAGTTAAGGATGAGAACCAGAAAGAAGCAACTGTCAGAGTCAAAGAAAAAAAGTGAAAAAATAGAAGCCTTTGTTTTCTCCACTGGATACAGCTCTAAATGAAAAGAATGGAGTTTGATGGTGAAATGGCAGCATTTCTTCTACACAGGTGAGTTTGATTATGAGGCTTATGAAGGTATAAAGTTATTATGTGATGTTCTTATCTTTGCTAAGTTGCCATTTGTTGATCTACAGTTCAGACTAAAATGTGACAGCTCTGGCCTTGTTTGGACAATTCCAAACAGATCTGTAGTGCAGCTACTGACAACACAAACCGAACAGAAAACAGAGGTGATTAGTGGTTTTACTGTGGCTGTTTTCAGTCTAAAAACAGAACTAAGCTAACAGAGCTATAATGTAAATTATCAGCTGATGCAGAGCGTGAAGATTATAAAACAAAGTGTTACTTTGAGTAAATATTAAAATAAGTGCCTATGAGTTTTAGTTTGAAAGAAAACTTGTTGATGCCATAATACAGATGTGTGTAAACAATGAGCTTTATACTTCATTCAGTGACTGATACAGTCTGTGGATACATAGGGTTGGTTCGTTGGTGGTCTTGGTACCAGCTTGACCCCTGCTGGTCACAATTTGTGCATCAGCTAAAGCACTATGAAAACCATATGCAAATGAAGCTTCAGGTTTCACAGATTTCAAATTTTTTGTATCAAGTCTTGTAATGCAACAGAGTTAATTAAACCTCTTCATTTGCATGAGGTCCAACTGTGATGTTTCCTGTAAAACACTTGAACCAAACTGAAGGAAAAGGTGCTAAAACACAGAAATGAAAGGACACTTTAGTCATTTAGGGTAAAGTTTGGACATGAGATGCTTTTCTGAACCATCTCTGCCTCGATGAAGGTCTGATCCGTTAAAATTGTTGACTGTGAAGAGAAGCTGCAGGTTTGACATTGTCGTGGATTTGTTGAACAACTGGGTCTAAGAATAAAAATCTACGCGAGTAAAATGAAAATAAAACTCAGAGAAACACAGCAAACAGGCTCATCCTCCTCATCGTCACTGAGTCCAAACCGGTGAAGACGTCCAGTACGGACTCCAAGTCCTGTCCATCAGGCGTAAAGTCACTTAAAGCCCCTCCCATCATCCACAAACATGAGCATTTAGTCAGAAAAACTGAGTGACAGGTTGTTATTTTACAGTTCAGAGCAGAGAGTCCAACGGCTGCTCGTTTGGATCTATTCTCCTACAGAATTTGACAAAAGGCACGTTATTAAAATGGGATCTTGAAGCGACGGACAGACAGACGCTGTGGGGGGAGGAGTTTACCTGCTGAAGAAAAACAAAAAGTTCCAGCTCACGTCAGGTGGTGTTTGTTTTGTTCATCATCTCTTCCAGAGGTGTGTTTGTTCGGCAGACCCAGGCCAGCCTGAGTCCACATGATGGGAGGGGGCAGGGAGTCAGGGGTGGTGGGGGCAGGGGGTTCATATTTGACAAATCTTAAAGTACGACTCCTCCTAAGTCCTGCCCACATCTCGCAGAGCGTTTCCCCTGTGCGTGACACTCGGCTGCAGAGTCGACTCAGGTCATACAAAGACTTTGGCGAGGGCGTCGGCTCCAGCGCTGCCGATGTAGCACTTAGTCGGATGGAACGCCACGTCGTGGATCGACTCCTCAAACTTCTTGCGGTGGGCGGTGAACTCCTGGATGCAGGTTTTACTCTCCATGTTCCACAGACGGATCGAGCAGTCGTGACCTGAGAGGAAACGGCGAAGAAGACGGAAACAGACGAGACATTAACTTATTGACAACAGCAGCAATGATTCAACTGGCAAACGCTCAGTTTCCACCAACATTCCCAGGAACTTTAATTTACCTGGATAAAAGAATTCCTGGTAATCTGTGTGCTTTGCGTTTCCACCAAAACATTTCCAGAAAATGTCCTCAGATCAGTCTGATGACGTATTGGGGAGTGGTAAAAGACACTACACCTCCAGTCCAGTAGGTGGCGGTAAAAAGAAACTTAAGGCCAAACAAGCACAATGAGGCCATAAATGGCGACAGGACACTCACGTTGTTCTGCTGTTCCTCGTGTTTTATTACACCGCAAAAAAAGTCATGTGATCTGTTCTGAAGACACGCAGACACCAGTCGATTAAACATGGAGGGTGAACGGAAGTACGGAACTCTGCAAATGTGTTCCGCCAATCACCATTCTTCAGTACACAGCCCCAACCCTCTAGAAGACCCTGATTTCAGGAAAAGTTTTAGGTTGAAGGACAGTTTTTCACCAAGTTGTTTTGGTGGAAACGCACTGAGGTTTTTCCAGAATCCAGGTAAATGATAAAATGTCCTGGGGTGGAAAAGGGGCTATAATAGAGCAATAACAGTGATTTAATTGAGGATGACCGGGGTCGGACACGTGGAGGTAAATACTCACTGCCGGACATGAGGTAAAGTCCGTTTGGATCCACAGCAAGACTTGTAACTGAGTCCAGATGAGCAACCATCGAGTGGATCAGTTTACCTACAAAACAACATCTCAAAATTAACCTTTCATTTGTTTTTGGTAAATGAACCAAAATGACATTTTTACTTTTTTAGGAAACTTCTAACAGTTTGACACTATAGTGTAACGGCTTTAAGTACAAGGTTTTAACCCCATAAAAATGTAATTATTTGAATGACTGAAAATCAATTTAGTTTGTACAATTGACAGGTTATTTATTTCAATTCATCTCCTAATAATTTTAACAGTAGGAACACAATTTCTACATTCAGTTCATTATGATTAAACAAGACCCAGAAACAAAGTCTTCTTGTTATTTCACCTGTGAACATTCACTTACTACTCCACAATCTTTAATTATTATGAAGAGGTGAAGTAAGCGTTGTAACATAAATGATAATATCATCGGTATAAACAGAGATTTTAGAGTTTTAATTAAAGCTACCTGACAGATACAAGGACAGGCTGAGAGTTTTTCCACTTTTATTTAGTTTTAAGAAATCTAGACTGTGTCATAATGACCTGTTGGGTTTGGTTTTTCTAACTATAAAATTCAATAATCATTTTATGAACCATGAAAAACATGTCCAATCTGTAGATGTAGTTCATTTCTCAAGACACTGGATGCCAGATGTGTCCTGTTTTCCTAAAATGTTCTAGCCAGTCTCCCAGTTTATGCATCACACCTTAAAAAGCTGAAAACTGGATCCCAATTGACTGCAAAACAGGTGTGATTTCACAGATGCTGTTGGCAGATTCAACAGACGAATGTGGAAACATCCTGTCCGGTTTATACAACCATTTATGTTGATGAAATGGAGGTAAAGTACAAATACCTCTAAGCTGTACTTCAGTTCAGTAATACTGACTGAGTACTGGTTTTAGAGCTTTTATTGTGAAGAAAATCTACAGAGGTGAAACACAGTGGTCAAATAAATGTACACAATTCTAATGACTGTGTTGGTCAACTTAAAACAGAAATTTGCAAATGAAAAACTGTGGTTTGCTGTAAATATAAGATTGTGAAAACACATTATTATAGAGATGACACATCCATTAGTGACATCATTATGAATTCAGAGTCGCTGAAGATGTTTCTGTAGCTTCAACATCCAGACTTAGTGTTTCTCACCTCGTTTAATACTTATAAGAACAAGTACAAAATGTGCCAAAATGTAACAGTCTTTTGTAGTAGTGAAATCAGAGATGCAGCTCTTTCATACTCATCAAATGCTACTTTATCATCTTCATGACAAACAATGACTTTATTTTGTCAATTGATACACATCTTATGTGTAACTGACAACAAATTCAAGAGGCAGGGCTTTGTCTTTCTAGAGAAATAAGAGTTGATGGAAAAAAAAGTACAAGTTGTTGCAGCTTCAACCAGTAGAGGTCAGTAAAGCAGAGGCATCAGCAACTGTTGCATCATAATGTGTTCATGAGGCTCTTTGACCTTTGGAAAATCAGGACCAAAATTGTGTTTTATGGGGCAAAATATCCTTGACCTTTGGCCACCAAATGCATCTTATTTCATCTTTAGGTCCAAGAGACGGTTTATGCCAAATTTAACAAAAAACATAACTCATGATACTTCACTTGAGAAATGAGGTGGCACACTGACCTTTGACCTGTGTCCATAAAACTCTCCTCAGATCATGAAGTGAATGTTTGGGCCACATTTCTGATTTTTTGTCCAACTGTTCTGGAGATATCACACTTTAAATTTTATCCAAACCAAATCAAATCAAATTTTATTTATATAGCACCAAATCATAACAAAAGTTACCAAGCAGGTGGTGTAGCAGTTAGCACTTCCACCTCAGGGATAGAAGGTTCTGGGTTAAATTTACTGCACTAATTTCCTCTTGGTTATAGATTAAAAAAGTTACATGTAGGTTCATTCTTACTGACCACAGTGTTGATGAAGATCTGGAGATCTAGAGCGTCTTCAATCTTACTGCTACTAATGTACTGAGTCCTATGTGCTAATGATAATGCTAATGCTAGCTGCTGCATGTATTAGGTCTAGATCCAGGATGTCAAAGCCAATTTAGTTCCACATTCAGCCCAATATGATCTCAAATGGGTTGGACCAGTAAAATAACATAATAACCTATAAATGATGACAACTCCAAACTTTTCTCTATGTTTAAGAGCGAAAAAAGTAAAATTATATTATGAAAATGTTTACATCTACAAACTATCCTTAAAAAATGTGAATACCATGAACAATTTTAACTCTATTATATCTCAGTTTATCATTTACACATGTAGATAATATACATAATTTATAGATCACAGTGGATCTACAAATACACAAAACATTTTGTAAGAGGCAGAATACTGTTGAATTGCACTCACTTCTCTTTGGACATTTCAGGTTGTTCAAATTTGTTCAGATAATTCACATGTTTTGTTAAAGGATAGTTTGTAAATGTAAACATTGCCATGTAACTCTACTTTTTTACACTAAGACAAAGAGAAAACAGTATATTTTAATAGTATTTTACTGGTCCGACCTAGGTGAGATGATATTGGTGTGTGTGTGTGGCCCCTGAACTAAAATGACTTTGACCCTTATTCATCCCACAGGCTGGACTGGACCCTTTCCCGGGCCGGCTTTGTCCCATGGAATGTATGTTTGACATCCTTCCTCTAGAGATGGAATTTAACTATGAGAATAATAAAAGAAGTTAACCTTAACCCACTAATGCATCTTCTTATAAATTCTACATTTCCCATGATGCCCCACAGTAGTCCAGTTTGTAATGGAGGTGTAATGTAGTCACAGTGATTTCTGCCATGTATAGAACCACAAACTGTTCCTTTAAATATGGACCTGACCCGTGTGACCCGTGTGACCCGCAGTACCTGTGTTGTTGTCGAAGAACTGGATGTGGCGGTCCTCCTGGGCTGTGATGGTGATTGGCAGCGTGGGGTGACTCAACACTTTATTGATCTTACAGGGAGCATCTGCGGAGGCGGAGACAACAGGATGAAACAGACAGAGGCATGATGGGAAATGACTCTAATGTGTGGGAAAGACACTGAACCTGGTTCTGATAGAGGGTTAATACAGTTAAACATTGAGGCTCAGACTAAAATTAGACCATCTTTGTGAAATGGGCTGTGATTGGCTGAGGGGCGGACCTGGAGGACCTGCTGACTCCAGCTTCAGGACGAGCTGCTGTGTCTCCATGTTGAAGAGTCCGATGTGTCCGGTGGTGAAAGACGTCACCATGTGGGCCGGTTCACTGCTGACCAAGTCCACCGAGGTCGGAATGCCGAGCTCTGACAGGAAACAGGGAAACAATCAGAACACCACACTGGGACGGACAAGGATGACTTATTTATTCATTTATTTATCAGGGATGGTCCATTTAAACATAGTGGACATATACAGTTGTAGAAAAAAATATTAGACCATCAAAAGTCATCAAAAACAATGGTTATGCAATCATGTACTAACTCCTGTGTGTATCATGTGACTAAAACAGACAGAAAAGAAAACATGGAATGCCTAAAAGCACTGTTTTTGGCAGCACAATGCCATAGATATTGATGTAAGAACTGAAGTTATGGTTATTATCAAGAGAACATGGAAAATGGATGGATATCAGCTCTTAAATTAAACTCTTATGAGCTATTTTTGTTGTTATCATGATAATTGTCCAAACAAATGTACCTTTAGTTGTACCAGGCATGAAAATGAGCAAGAGATAGAAGAAAACAAGGGTGGTCTAATAATTTTTTTCTGATGTTCTGCATAAAGAGTATTTAACATTGAACTGATTTGGAACTTCCATCCCTGATTGGACTTTTCAACAGAGAAATATTTTTTCAGGATAAACAATGATAAAATAGAAACTGTGTAAACAACAGCATCAACAAACAACATAATTGCCTATTCACATTCATACCCTCAAAGGAAATAAGGAAAAAAACTGACGATTAACGAATAGAGGATTTAAGTCAATTCATCTGCCTTTTTATGATTTCATTTGCCGCCTTCATGGTAGTTTTTTTTTTTTTTACAGAAAAGCCTTAGACCACCGTTAACTTCGTAATTTTCTTATTTTTCAGTCTAGTTTCTTCACATACAACAAAAAACAGGAAATACATGCCTGTAAAAACATGCTAAAATCAGAACTTAAAGTCTTCCACAGGCTGAAGATACACTGATTTGCTCTTTATAACGTCTACATTTGTGCTCTGCTCTTTTTTTTTATCTCACCTCCTCTCTCATTGAAAACAGCGAGCGACGGTGAGGTGTCGGCGGCGTTCCACAGCCGGACTGTCCCATCAGCCGAACAGGACAGGAGGCGGTGGTGGGCAGAGCTGTAGACCAGCCCCCACACTGAGTCCGTGTGACCACAGAGCGCCCCCCGCAGGACTGAAGGCTCTGCAGGAGGACGGAGAGAACAGGAGGGTGAAGAAGACTACAACCCAGACCATGTCACTGCGGGGCTGAGAGGTCAAAGTTCAGCGTACCGTAGGAGTCATAGGGGTCGATGTTGGGATTGGGGGTGTTCCAGCTCTGGATGGTGCCATCCACCCCCCCACTGAAACACTGCTCGCCAGATGAGCTCATGGTGACGCAGAGGGCAGCACCGCTACACAGGATGCAAAAGAAAATGACAATATGTTCAAGAGCGGTGCATAAATTTGAATGTTCATCAGTTCAGACTATGTTCTATTAGATCTGATCCTATAAAAAAAAAATAATAATAAAAAAATTAATGAGGTTTTTGGTTTGTAGTGAATAAATGAGGCTGTGTGGTGTTATCAGAGGGGGGCGCTCTAGGATACATTACACATGGAAGAAAAAGTTGTTGACAAAAGAAGAAGAATCAAATCAGCGTCATTCAAACAAATAAATCAAACAAATCTTTCAGATACTTTCACAAAAAAAGACAAAAAGCTCCTTCACTGAACATTAGGGATCACAACATTATTGGCAGATATTGATGTTACTTTCTGTTTATTTTGTTTTGGTTGTTATTTTTTCCCTGAACACAGAAATATTAATTATTATTTAAAAGTTTTTTTGTTTAGACCATTAGAAACACTATGTCAAGGCTTTGTAGATCTTAATGTCACTAGATCAGGCTCCAGATACAGAGAATATATTTACAAGATGAAAAAGTACATTATTATTGTTTGTAAACTGGTCTCACCTGTGGGCTCTGAAGGTGTAGATCGGCTCCACATCTAAAGCAGCACATCTGGAAGAACCAAGCACAGACCACCATGGATTATATCACACACAACCTTTAATAAGCAACATCTTGTGCATTTGGACTTTAGATCCTGAGCATTAATGGTTTGTTTTTTTTCATTGTTCTCTCTGACTTCTGAAATGTTATTTTTCACAAAAATCTATTTTTTTTAATTCAATAATTACCTTTAAGTCACTGCTTTTTGACACTATATTAAGTAGCACTAATCAGGACTAAGATCTTTCAGTTATTGGTTCTTTAGCTTTGTGGTTAACCTGTTCCACCTAATTAGTGCTAATTTTCTCCTATTCTCCAAGTTCCAGAGCTTAGAACTGAACAACCACAGGGACTACATCAGAACATTTCCTTTTTTAGTTTGTGGATAAAATGCTACCTGAACTGCTGCTGAACATCAGGATACAATTAAACAGGTAGGAAGTCCAATTAGCTTCCATCACAATTTAATCTTTCTAAATGAATATACTGACAAAAGCTTTACTGTAGATGCTTTAATGTATTTAAGATTGGCTCCACATCTAAAGCAGCACAACATGGCGACTGGAAAGGTGGAAATGAAGGGGTTAAAGTTAAATGTTTTCTCAGCAGACATGAGGACATTGTTTCAGTGTCATGTTAACACTGTTTTCTCCAGATCACAGCTTTAATTGTCCTGTTTGTGTTTCATATCAGTTGTTTTTCGTAATAAATTCTCTCGTTATCTTGAAAAAGCTGACCCTTAGCTACTTGAAAACAAGCTTTACCATTGAGTCTGCTTATATGACCATAAAAATCCATTAACTGGTAGTACTCACATAATTGTAATAATCAGATCTGATGCATTTACATGCACTTCAGAAATACAATAATCTATAAACCCTGGTTTAGACGTTTAAGTCCACTATTGGATTTCCTCAGTTCATACATATGTAGTGACGGGCGTGACGACAGTGCACATATGCACGTAGTGACAGTAGAATCAAACTTCCTGTTGTCTTCAGCTCATGTTTGACTATGTCACTTCCACTTTCTATAATTTAATTGTTTTTCCAAATGTGCAGATGTAAAACGATTAAATAAATCAGATTAAAAGGTATACATGAATGCAGATATCGGAGTACTGGGGAGAAATTCAGGTGTGTTAATCTGATTTCACATAATCAGATTACTGCTGTTATCTGATAAAACATATCAGATTATACTGTTTACATGAGCACTAATAATTTGAAAACTCCACAAATCAGATAATGGACTCAGACAATTGTGTAAGTGTAAGTCAAACAAAGCCGCTACATGATGCACGAACGGAAGTGACAATGAATTTATACAGAAAACAAGCAATGATCTTCAAGTGTTCTGTCATTCCACTTTTTCTGCTGTTCTTATTAAATGAATAAATCTTCAGTAAAGGGACCTAAAGTCAAATAAAACCTGTTTCCAGGCATTTCATTTGAGCTCAGTTTCTGTATAAACTGACTTTTTGGCGGGCGCTGTCTTCTGCAGGTTCCACAGTTTGAGGGTGTGGTCTTCAGACGCTGTGACCAGGACAGGCTCTACCGGGTGGAATGCCAGGCTCCGGACCGAGTCGAAGTGGCTCCGCAGGGTGAACTTTGGGTTCCAGGTTTTCCTAAGAGCGTCTTTATTGTTGGTGATCTGAGGCGGAAACGTTGACCGTTAATTCTGTTGATCTGGCATTTAACTTATGAGATTAAAAGACAGGCATTGCTTTGGATTCTGTTTCTGTCTGAAGATGATGATGTAACCAGGATTTAAGGAGGAATGTGATTGTTTTAATATGCTGTTTGGGGAATATTGAGCTTTTAATATAAAATACATTATCTGAATATGCTGTTTATTCTGAACAATAAAACTAATAATATATAATAGTAATAATAAGACATAAATCTTTGGTGAATATTGTTTTTACTTGACTCAGAAATTACTTGAATTTGCAAGTTCTGCTTCTTAGTCTCATTACCTTTCACAATAAAAGCCGTAAACATATAAACTCTGTGACAAAAGGAACATTGATTATTAATGTTAAAGTAAATATAACATGATAATTGATAACAGACCAAAACCGATAATAGACCAAAACAGACCATTAAGAGACAGATTATTCCTAACCTCAACATTTCTATAAATATTTGATATAATGTACATATAGGACTTAAATAAATCTAAAACACAAAGAATTGTAGTCAGGAAACGCTACAGACTGTGGGTTTATGTCTTCAAATAACTTCTGAGTAAAGGTATTTATGGTGTTAGATAATTAAAATTTGCAGAAAATTCACTATTGTATCTTTAGTAGAAGGTTCATAGATAAACTTTACACATAAAACACACTAAAACATAAAAGTAACATAAAAAAGACAAACAAAAAAGAAAATAAGAATAAAACAGAAACGAAGATGATAAAGAGGCAGACGGACCATATCAGTGATGAGTGGTAAAGAATTCATGGTAAACCTGACCATCATTCTCCTCCTCCTGCCTGGTCTTTCCGTGGACTTACGTCATAGGCCATGGTCTCAGCCTCGTTGGCCACCGTTAGTCCGGCCAGTTCTCCTAGTCCCAGCTCATTGGATACAGCCTCGTCCACTCGTCCAAGAATGAAGGACTTCCCCGACGACGGCAGGAACGTCATGGCCTCTACAGCGACGACACACGCAGTTGTTTTATCACCACCTACCAGTTTAGAATCATTAATGGTCTGTGGCGCTGTGGGAGGAGCTACGTACCCTCGTCTGGACGTCCCACTTCGTGCTCATTGAGTCTGGGGACTGCGGGACGAGACGGGGGTGTCACCGGTGGCTGCATGGACGGAAGCTCCTCAGCGTCCCGCAGGTTTGCCAGCATGTCCTGCAGCTTGGAACGGTTGGGTCCTGGTGGGGAGGAAGAGGAGGATGATGGGTAAAAGGACAGCATAATGGAGACAGGAGGAGGCGGAGACGGGAAAGAGACATTAGCAAAGTGAAGAGTCCACACTGGAAACAAAAAGAAGCAGTGGTGAAAACATTTATTTAACAGAAATAAAAGTAAAACAGAGGTTTTTGAAAAACCTAGTTACAGTGAATGTGACATGAAGTGGAGGTGAAACCAGCTTCAGGTTGTTCTTGATCCAACAACGGACATGAGTCAGAATGAGATAAAAAATTGAACCTTCACTACACCTAAATCGAATCTCAAACAAAACTAGTCAATTTGTGAAAAGAATGACTAAAACAGCTTCTGCACCCATTAAACTAAATTAGACCCAAAGAGCAAACTGAAAACACTCAATACAAATAAAAACTAATGAAAAATGAGAAAAAAATCAAATGAGAGCAGAGGACGACAGCAGTTGGGATGAAACAGAAGGATTCAGATCAGGAAAAGGCAAATAATACCAGAAGGATGAGAAGAAGAAGAAGACGAAGAAGAAAGCCCATCTCAGTCAGAATGACAAACACAAAAGAAGAAGATGGAGGAAGAGAAGATGAAGAACAGGCCCGGATCAGCTCGGTTCGGTTCAGGACTTACTCTTCACCCCCTTCTTGCCCTTGCGTTCCTTCCTGTACTGTTCCTTGAGCTGGGCTATGAGTCCCTGGTCCACGTCCCAGGCCAGTTCACCCAGAGGAGACTGATCGTCCTTCTCTACAGGCCGACAGGAGGAGGAGGAGGCAGGGGAGGTGGAAGTGGTGGAGGTGGAGGAGGTGGGGGAGGGGCAGGAGGAGGAGGTGGAGGAGGGGGAGGAGGGGGAGGAGGGGGAGGAGGGGGAGGAGTAGAAACCTGTGAGTGTTGGATTCTCCTGTTCTACCTGAACTAAAACCAGAACCTACCACCTGCTGGTTCCACTGGAAAATCTGACACAATGAAGTGTTTATTTTATTATTGGACAAATCTGGTGTTTTCCTGGACTTCAGTTTCATCCATAAATCATGGACAAATACACAAACACCAGCACTGAGATACAATAGTGGTTGACTACTAGTAGGGTTTGACATCAGCTCTTAACTTTAAACTCCTTTAATTACCAAACAAAATAACCTTTACACAAATTAATTACTTTATAATTATAATAATAATTACATTATTCTGGAGATGTTCTGTTCACAGTAGCTTTAAAACATGGCTGAAGATGATGTCAACCACTGGAGGCTGCTGACAAACACTGCTATGCTCCGCCCCTGCAAAGGATTGGCTACAAAGTAGGAGGAGTCTGACTCCTTTAACTCCTCCCCTTTTACCACATTTGGTGAAAATCAGCGCAGTACTGTTTGTGTGATCATGCTAACAGATGTGTGATTTCATTTCCTGAACCAGAACCAGCAGACTGCAGAGTCGGACTCATATCGAACTGGTTTTACACAAGTATGTTAGTGTTCTGGTATTTTTCCTGAATTTGTGGCAGATTTAGGTGCATGTTCATGGAATCTGGAAGTCTTTCCTTGTGGAACATGACAGGGTTTCCACAGGCCTCAGGAGTTCCAGCCTTTTCCCTGAGTTTCCCCATTTTGTTTTTCAATAAGAAACAGATGATTCACATCATTTTCAATCATTTTTAGTACCACATGTGTGTGCAAAAACTTGGAAAAGCTAGAGATGATAAATAAGTAACATGCAAAAAGCTGCTTCTACAAAAAGTATCTAATGGTTTCCTTCATCCTGTGTGTCATTAAACTGAATGTCTTTGTGTTGTGGTGGTGACATCTCAGACAAGGGGAAAAAAAAGACTTTCACCATGTTCTGACATTTAAAAAAAAAAAAAAAAAAGAAGAGAATAGATAATGAAAATAATCTACATGTTATTTTCTTCATTTTTGCCTCAAAAACACTGGAATAAGAGCAAAGATTCAATATGAACCAGTAATCAATGAACCCGAGTCAACGTGCAGGCCTGTGTTTATGTTTACACTCTCTTTTCCAGAGAATTCACTAAGTAAAACCATCTCATCCCTGCCAGTTTGTTCTAGAAACATCTTCCCTCCTGCTCTGATGCCTGAAATGGTTGGAGCGCTAAAAGCTGCTAAATAAAGGTCTGGTTGAGGGAGCAGAAACATGCAGGAATCATTGAGGGGGAGTCAATGTGCAGGGATGACTGAACACGCAGTGATAATGCTGGCAACAACAAAGACCACATCTCCTCTTCCAGCTCAAGGCCTGGGGCGAACACGCCGAGCAAAACGAAGCGCTGCACGGCGGAGGCGGCGGCGTGGGTTCAACGGGAGAGGACACGATATGTTCCACGGCAGAGCTCGATTTGGCCGATTTCGAGTTGGGAATGACGACTTATTCAACTTGGATTGATCGTCCTCATTCGTCCTCTACGACGATCTGGACTGTGAAGTGATGAGTCACGCTGCGTGGGGAAGCTTTTAGTCAGATGACTCTGCATCTGTTGCTAGGCAACGGTGACAGAGATGTTTGTGTATGGTGCGGGGGCAGACAGGTCACCATCTGGAACTAAGATTGTGTAAGAGCAGTTTTAACAGAGGACTGTGAGTCTGGTTTTACATAAGCCTTTTTCACATCACAGACGATGACCAAACTCTGTCCTTTAAGTGATCTGCTTAGATTCAGTCTAATTCAGCAGAGTTATCACCCATCTACTAACGTAAACTTAGAGTTTCCCAGACTGAAGACACACTCAAAGTAAAGTCAATGTGGAGAAGCCACAACCTGCAGTTCCTCAGATGTCCACCTGAGGCTCCAGTCCACCCACGCAGACCCCAGTGTTAAAACATCTGACACAGTTACAGCCTGGTACAAAAACTATATTACATTACAAAACTACTGGGACACGTCTCCAAATCATTGCATAAAGGTGTTCTGGTCACTTTGGTGTCCACAGGTGAATAGAATCATTCACCTAGACATGCAGACGGATTCCACAAACATTAGTGAAAGAATGGGTCGATTCTCAGGAGCTCAGTGAAATACAGCATGGTATCATGATAGGAACCACCTGGAAAAATAGTCCATTCATGACATTTTCTCACTACTAAAGATTCCACTGTTAGAGGTTTTATAAGAAAGTGGAAGCAATTTGGATCAACAGCAGCTCAGCCACAAAGTGGTCATCCCTGTAAAATCCCAGAGTCTGGGGAGTGCATGCTATGGCTACAGTGTGCAGAGGTCCACAACCTTCGGCAGTCAAATCTTCAGACGTCCAAGCTTCATGTGTCCTTCAGATTAGCTCCAGAACAGTCACAGAGAGCTTCATGGAATGGGTTTTCATGGCTGAGCCGCTGCATCCAAGCCTTTCATCACCAAAGTCAATGCAAACCATGGGATGCAGCGGTATAAAGCAGCCGCCACTGGACTCCAGAGCAGTAGACAGTGTCCTCTGGACTGACCAATCACACCTTTATCTGCTGATCCCATCTGGGTTTGGTGGTTCCAGGAGAACAGTACCTGTCTGACTGCATTGAACCAAGTGTACAGTTTGGTAGTGGTGGTGGTGGGTTCAGGGGTTGGGCTTGGCCCCTTAGTTCCAGTCAAAGGAATTCTTAATGCTTCAGCAGAACAAAACATTTAGGACAATTTCATGGTCCAACTTTGTGGACCGACTGACACCTGTGAACAAAGCAACATAAATAAAGACATGGATGAGTGAGTTTGTTGTGGAAGAACTGGACTGGCCTACACAGGGTCCTGACCTCAACCTGACAGAAGACCTTTGGATGAATTAGAGCAGACACTGGGATCCAGACCATCCAAGATCAGTACCTGAACTCACCTCTAAAGGAATGATCAAAAACTCCCATAAACACACTCCTAAACTTGATGGAAAACCTTCACAAAAGAGATGAAGCTGTTATAGCTGCAAAGGACGGAGCAACTCCATATTACCCCTACGGATTCAGAACGGGATGGTATTAAAGTTCATGTGTGTAAGGTGTCTCAATACCTTTGGCAATACAGTGTATGGTGGTTTCCTCCTCTGTGATGGCTGTATGAGGGTGAATCTTAACATAACTCACCCATTCAGATTATATTTAGATGTAAAGTTCTGCATGTTGAAGGGCGTGGCTGTTGTGACTAACAGATGAGTCTATTTACATCTCTGTGGGCCTTAATTGACAGCTGCTGAGACAGACTGTCAGAGCTTCTGTTTATTGGATACAATATATTTCTCTCTGACAAACAGATCTATTGTTACTGAGATGATCCACCAAGAAAATCAATGTCAGATCATCTGTCATTATAAAGTTAGCTACATTAGCTAATGTTAGCATTATTGGATTACATATCTGCTGCTAACATGCTAACTATACTCCGTTGCACAACTTAGTGTGTTTATTCCATAGATGTTTTATTAGATCTGAGTCCAAAATGGGTCCGGTTCTTTTGAGTTTTGGCCAAAACATTTCTGGTCTCTGTGTTTCTCCTTTGTTTTGCCGATATGGACTAGGATTACAGACTCTGAAGTCTATTTTTGTGTCATAGATGATATAAAACATCAAGACTAATAATCATCAGATTAGTTTCCATCCTGGTTTGTGGTTGGATGGGTCCTGTCAGCAGGTTTACAGATGACAGGGAGGTGAGTTTTAAGCTGCAGTACTGTGAAGGGCCACTTTAGGGACAAAGGATAGTTGTGGATGGCGATGTTAAATCCATCCAAAGTTAAGCTGACACTGATATGACAGGGTAAAGGGGTGTTTTCAGGGGGTTCAGCTGCAGTTTTAAGTTTGTTCCATATATGAGCAGCTCTGTCTCTTAAAAAGCACAGCAATGGTCAAACGTCAAACCACAAACCGATGGGTAACGTCACGGAGGTGTCATCCACTCTTTACAAACAGTACAGATATACAGTAGACCTTTACATCAAATACTGATATACTGTTTGTCGATGAACTCAGTGAATAAACAACAGAAAATCCATCTGATTCTTTAGATCCAGACTGATTCAACCAGCGGAGGTCAACATTTCTGAACGTACTCACCCCACTCACCACCGTCCTCACCGCTTCTTGACTCTGATCCATCCAGCTCATCTGGACTGGCCAGGAAGTCAAACCCCTTCAGGGCCTCCTCTGTGTCAGGGTCATCGCTGAGGTCAGAGGTCGTAGAAGATGGTGTTGATGACTGCTTCTTCCTCACCATCTGAAGGAAACAGAAAGAAGGGTTCAGGCGGGACAGAAAAGGTTTCAAACTCCAAAAGATGCACAATTGATCCTGATTGGGTGCAATTTGCATGATGTCCCCAGGATTATTATGGTAAATGAAAGCTAAAACTAGCACAGAAAAACATTTTCATTGACTGAAACTATTTATTATTTATAGTATATTTCTATTTTCATTTTTTTGGTCTGTTTCAGTTCTTGAAAACTCTCCACAGGACTGATGTGCTATAGTAGTTTTTCCACATAAAGAGCTTAGATCTGGTTCAATTCTAATAGGAACATCACGTCCACATCAAAAACCACATTCAACTAAAATAAAAACATGAACTGAAGCACAAGGATACATCAGCTTGGTTTTCCTCTGTGGCTGCTCTAACAATTAAATTAATATTAACTCACTTTATTATCCCATAGGGAAATTCAGTCTCTACATTTTACCCATAAAACTAATACATAGCATTAGCTATTAGTAGGGATGCAAATTTTCGATTAATCCATTAATCATTAGTTGGTTGACCTTATCGATCGATTGACGATTAATTGATGAGTGGCGATTTTCCTGAAAACCTGAATTTCTCTTTTGATAAGGTCAATAAGAATAAAAGCTAAATATTGTTTATATACTTCATAAAAAAATCATGTCATATTCCTTCATGATTGATTTATTGTACCATTGGATACAGTACAGACAATGACATTTATGGAGTATAACTAACTAAATTCTGCAGAGAAATTCAATAATATAAATAGATCTGAAGAGGGGCAGTTTAGAAGAAATGGGCATTTCTGAGTTTACATCACTGACATGATGAAGCAAGATTTCACCGGAGATGCCGCCGTCCACCCCCTCCTCTCTCCGCTATTTTCCCGTGGTCTCCGGGGTGACCGCGGGACATACCTGTGGCCCGGATCAGGAGCGTGGTGGATGTTTTCAACTTCTGTCTCACTGACCAGATAGTCCAGATGACCATGAACTAAACCAACCTCCGATCCAATACTGTATGTATTTAGGCGGGGGTGCACTGCTCCCACAAACAGACGGGTCGGTCTGTGTTTGGCTCCACCATGTCCCTAAAGCAATTCTAACTCATCAACGCCATGATCGGGTTTGATGACCAACTATCCCAGCCGCGGGGTCGCAGTGCGGACAAACCGCCATCCTTCGGACAGGATGTGGAAAAGGGCAATTAACTGATAATAAATAATTTAATCCAGCAAATTCTTATAGATAATTAATTGATAGTCGATTAATTGTTTACGTCCCTAGCTATTAGCATTACCACATTATAGATTAAAGGTTAACTTGCTTTAATATCCCCATAGGGAAACTCAGTCTCTGCACTTTACCCGTAATACACACACAGAGCACCTGGCATTAGCATTAGCACATTAAGGGCTGCCATTGACCAACTCCAGATCTTAATCAGTCAATGACAGGAGAAATAACCTACATACACCTGTTTGAACTATTACTTTGCAGCATTTTTTCCTGTTTCATCTTTTATTCAACAGCCTTTTTGTCCAGAACTTTGTAACTCTGGTTTGGACTGGTGCATAAAATAAAATGAACAATTTGAGAAAATATAGAATACTAGGATGTTAGGTCATATTAATACTGATAACTAGGAACTGAAGTTAGTAAATGCATCGTTCCTGTTTTTAACTTCATTTCATTCATACATTCATTCATGCCGCATGGTACTGCGCTTCTAGTCAACTGAGCAACGTGATTGTAAGGCTATTGTATTCCAAAATAACTAATATCTCCAAAAGTATTGGTCTTATCAAGTTGCCAAGATATTTAATGTGGAGGTGGGACTAGTCCTCAAGTGTAGTACCAAATTGACCTGTTAAAAATGTCTCAGTTTCTCAGAGCTGTGCAGATACACACACATATACACAGACGCTCTGAGACCTTCCAGTATTATGACACAGATAATGTATAATTACATGGTTTCACAGATTAAAGATAATGGTTTTGTAAACAATATTTGATTCCTTTAATTGGACCTTTTCCAAAACCCACTTCTGACCTTGACTGAAACCAAACTGAAGGCCTCATTTTCAGGAATCTGAGTGTGTTTTGGCATTGTGTGTTTTATCTGGTGTGTCCGTACGGCTGCCAGGTCCAGGATGGTTTTGTCCCGGCCCTCGCTGTCCTCGTCCTCATCCTCGTCACTGAACTCCGCCGCGGCGCTCTCAATGAACTTGAAGGCCTCCAACACAGTGGCGGAGTCGGACATGTCAGGTTTACTGTGAAGACCAAGGACACACATGGTCTTTTCTTCAGAACAGTGGGTGTGTTTTAATAACATCAGGTGTGGGCGTGTCCTGCGTCTCACCTGACCATGCCGCTGTCCTTCAGGGATGATGGTTCAGTGCCGTTCACCATGGGTTCGCTCTTTTTCTCTGAACTTTTCTCTGCAGACTCTCCGGTCAGACCGAGAAGTGCCCTCACCCTCTGAGACTTCACATCCAGAATGGTGTCAGTGTAGCCCACCTCCTGCAGGTACCTGGGTCGGACAGGGGGACGGGAGACAGGAAGGAGACAAGGAGACATGAAGGAGACAGGAGGAGACAAGGAGACAGGAGGGAGACAATAGGTAACAAGGAGAAAGGAAGGAGACAGGAAGGAGACGAGGAGACAGGAGGGAGACAGGAGGGAGACAGTAGGCGACAAGGAGAAAGGAAGGAGACAGGAGGAGACAAGGAAGACAGGAAGGAGACAGGAGGAGACAAGGAGACAAGGAGACAGGAGGAGACAGGAGGAGACAAGGAGACAAGGAGACAGGAGGAGACAGAAGGGAGAAAGGAGGAGACAAGGAGACAGGAGGGAGACAGGAGGAGACAAGGAGACAGGAAGGACGAGACATAATTAATGGACTTCCGTGCCTTTTTACATCTAGTCTGATCCATTAAATCTGTCCTTTAGGTTTTTATGTTTTACCTGAATCAAGTCTTTTTTTATTTCATTAAAGATATTGATACAACAGTCATCAGTGATCAATGTCCTTCATTTTTATTTCACACAAATGTCTTCAAACAGACTGAAATCAAATAATTTTTAATGATTTATTCATTGATTTATCAGTGTCTCATCTACTGAGGACTTGCAGCTGACGTCACTGGTCATGTGACTGTTGTTCACACCACCATATTGGTAGGCACGCTATCTGGATCCAGAAAGTCAGAACTGTTGCTTTATATCGTATATTTCTTTGGACTCGTGTTTTCGTGTTTTGTTATTTGTGGATATGTCTGCTTGTGATTAAGGCACCATATGCCGCGTTTCCACTACGTGGTACCGGCTCGGTTCAACTCAACTCGGCCTTTTTGCGTTTCCATTACAAAAAAGGACCTGGAATCTGGTACCCGGTACTACTTTTTTGGTATCACCTCCGCCGAGGTTCCAAGACTGGGGAACAGATACTAAAACGCAGCGTGTAAACACTGCAGAACACTGATTGGTCAGAGAGTTGTCTCTGTGACCTGCCATTTTACAAAAAACAGATGCGGAAGTTCACAGTAAATGTAGTGTAGGTTAATCTACATGACAACAGCCTGTAAAACTACACCATTCAGTCAGGAGATTCAGTCTTTGATGGCCGATGTAAAAATTCAGCATGACCTTGACGAGACAACACGCAATGAGTGAGTTTATCAGCAACTCTGAGCAGACAACACAGAAGTAACGCACTGCATCACTATGACGTCCAGGTACTGTAAAGTCTGTAGTATCCTGTAATGGAAACGGTCTCCAGGAATAGTATATGGTAACCGAGTCGAGTCGAGCTGGTTCCACGTAGTGGAAACGCGGCAATAGATGAGTTTCAATGTTTACTAACAACAGTGATGCGCGGGCAACTCAGAGGTAAAAACACCAGTACCAGCTACCAGCTAGCTCACATCAGCTGTACACCTCCAGGCTCTCCCCCAGAACTCGTGAACGGTTCATGGTTCACTTTATTGTCACTACATGTAGTGTATACATGAACGAGCTGATATGTTAGTTCTAAAATGGTCCATGAACTATCTCTGTTCAAAAGCCGATCCCATCTTCTCTTTCACGGCCGCATAATTTGACTTGACCGCATGGGGAAGGCTGTCCCATAGCAGAAAAGCAGACTTGCTCAGACGGGTGGGGAGTATTGTCACCAGCTCCCTGCTGAACTCACCGGTGTCACCCGCCGTAGCTCCAACTGCCATTTCCAGCTGCTTCACCCTGCTGAGGAAACTCTGGCTGCCATCGCCGGCAAAGGGAGCAGGTAGATCCACAATCACTCTCTCTCTATAGGGTGATAGGCCAGGGGAAGCCCTCCTGGTAGGTTTAAAGGGGTCTTCATCACCGTACCACATGATGGCAATTCTTTTTTTCCACGCCACCAAGCGCAACAAGCATGCAGGCTAACTATACTGAGAAGCTACTAACCGTGGTAATAACTATGAACAGCTGTCGGCAGAACAGAACCATCGCTGCCACCAATGGAACCGAGCGGTCTTTATGCCTAACTTATAATTGGTGAAAGCTAAGTTATAAACGGCACACAGGAGTTTAGCAGGTCCATTGTTTAACACGCTGTACGATCCAAGGAAAGCTTGCCTACCAATATGGCATCGTAAACAGAAAACCACGTGATCATGTGACATTTGTGCAAAACCTCAATAGTTTAAAGTCCTACAGATCTATCATCTGTTATGTTTTATTCCTAGTTTTTGCCAACACATTTCCTGAGATGTTAGATTATTGAAAACATTTCTATATTTTACCTTATTAACCAATAATTTCACTACTTTTTCACATAGATAATACTGATTATAAGATACAAGGACTGTTTTTCTATTAAATATAGATAAAATAGAGACATGAACAAGCTCTTTAAATCCTTGGATCTTGTTTTTGTGTGTATGTCATGTTTCCTCCAGACTGGATCAGATTATTTGTTGGATTTTCCTGCAAATTCCTCTGAACCATCGGCTTAAACAAAAACTAAATCAGGTTCTGAAAAGTCCATGAAGTTCAGAAACCCGTGGCTGTTTCCAATATCTTCCTAATATCCACAAAACCATGATTCCATTAATGAAGCAGATTCTTTTTGAGAGCAGAGCAGAACACTGAAGTTTTAGACGTCATCAACATTGTTACTATTTCAATTTTATTTCATCAAATCTGTGAAACTTCATATGACTGAGTTCCTGAAGACTTTTCATCCAGTATTTTACACTGTACAGAAATGTGATTAAAGACCTTTTCGGACTCCAGAGTTGATGTTTTTTTACCCATGGACATCAGGACAAACTCAGACACAATCTTTACTTTACCACCTCAGATTGTTCTGAATTCACAACCTTCCCTCCTTAACTTCATAGTCAAACAGTCCCAGAATAAACTGAAACTCTAAAGTCTACAAACCGACCAGACTGATGCTATGTCCCTAGACCCTGTCACCATGTTTTAATTCACATCCAAACTAATAAAAAATAAACCAAGCAAAAGAAGCAAAACTGAGAGTGTTTTCAATCTAATCCAGTGGTTGAATGACGTTTGAATATACATATATACAGAGGTACATATGACTGAACATCTCATATTCAGCAAAGATGCTGAATAACCTTCTCATTTTTACACAGGAGTCATTCTAAACAGATGGATCTACACCAGCATCGAGGTTGGAGATTGTGACACAAGCTAATTATTATTTATTTGCTGATGTTTACACACATTACCAACAGCATTTGTGTGTCATCAGTCATGTAATTCAGCCTAAAAACGGGATTATTTCTGTATGATTGTAAGAAAACCATTGAATTATAAGAATACAAAATCAGGGTTTCTGCAGGTATCGGCAAATCTAATTTAATGCTTTCTAATGCCACTTTAAATAAAATGTAATGCCCACATCCAACTGCAGATACAGTTTTATATATAGTTGTCTGACGGTTTACCATTGAGAGGCTTCAGCCAGGTTCTGAATAGTTCTTCCTCCAATCACTTCTGCTGAAACTTGCATTTTCCCATTTTTCCGACATTTGCAATAAACAATAGCCAATTAAAGGGTTCCGCCTGTCAATCATCACACTATACTGCCTATCAAAATTATTAAATGTTTATATAATCGAAATAAATCGTGAATAACAATGCTCTTTTTCCATCAAGTGTATTTAATTATTCAATGCCTCTGAACATCGAATTTAATACTTTTTAATGCCATTTAAGGCCTTAATTTAAAAATTAAAAAAAATCTCTTTAATGACTTTTAATGCTTTATAATGACCTGCAGAAACCCTGTAAATATTCATCAGTAACAGCTGATAATGTTATGGCTGACCAATCCAAAGGACATGGACCTTCGGCTTAAGAAGAAGTCTTAAGAAGAGTCTGAATTAGCACTGTTTGGAGAAGATTTAGAGAAGTATTCAGTGAAAAAAATGAGAATGCTGTGATTGTATTTATAAAACAACATGAGGTGTTTGATTGTACTTATCTATTGGTGACAAAACCAAGCCAACGGAACCCTAAAAGTTGAATTGTATTCAATGGATTAGAGTTGTGCTCATAAATCTACATACCCTGGCAAAAGTTGTCAAATATTGTCCATTTTTCTCTATTGTTATGTATTTTGGGTTTTTTTAGACGCCTCGTAGATTAGTTTGAATCCCATTTATTTTCATTTTTACCAAACCTTCCAGTCAAGTGTTATAATCTTCTGTAATTAGTAAAGGTATTTGTAGGATGTACTTCTGGTACATGTTATATACATCATTAGGTTTCGACCCCAATGAGAATAACAGAGGATCAAAGGAAAAAGTCACATGTAGAATGTGTTCAAACCCAAAAAGCATGAGCGTAATCACTTGTTTTTCTACTTTTTCTCCAACAAAATGCAGCCATGGGTTCTTTAACATAAAGAGAAATGATCAAAGGAGTGTTAAAATATGACATTATTAGTTTGCAATTGAGTTCTTTCCATACTTGACTACTTATCTGGTCTTGATCTGGTTCTGCACTAGGTCCTCTCTTGTTCATTATTTATATCAATGACCTGGGTCTAAATGTATCAGAAACTAATTTGCATTTTTATACTAATGATATTTACCGATATTTAACGATAACAATATTTACTGTTGTTTGTACACAGAAGTGGTGATCTTTACTGTTTCTGTTCTATTTGTCTCTACTGAAATGGGTAAAAGCACTTTCATCAACTCTACTCCTATGCATGGCATATGTTGCACAAAGACTGAACGCTGAGTTCATTTCATTTACTGCTTTTAAATACAAATTGAAAGTTCTTTAGGTTGACTTCACAAGATGTACTTGTTTTCCATAATCTGCCTGTAAATTTAGTTTTTTTTCTTTTATTTGTTATATGTTTGCGTGAACTGTGCAAATTTGTAGGTGTGTTTTGTATTTGTTGTTGCCCATCTTGGCCAGAGAGGTTCTTAATCCCGTAACTCTTCTAGCAAATTATCCTCTCAAATTATCCTCAAATTATCCTCTAAAAACTTACATAAAACACAGAATCAAACTCAGTGCTAAAACCATATATATATATATATATATATATATATATATATATATATATATATATATATATATAAATATATATAGATATAGATATAGATATATATAGATATAGATATATATAGATAGATATATAGATATATGTAAAACATGACCAATAATTACAAAGATACTAAACATATAATCAACAATATTCCTTAAAAGCAGAACCCAATTTAATCAGATGTAAATCATCCACATCCCATTCAGTTAAAATGACTTTAAATTTATTTAAAGAGACCAGCTCCCTTTTATCCATTTTTATCTCCTTGTTCCCTTCAGTGGAACCAGAACATTGAACAGATTTCAATCTCAGTTCCGTTCTGATTTAGAGATAGACACAGAGATAACAGATCTTGGGACCAGAGACAACAATTATTAAAGTCATTCCAACAGATGTAGATCAGTAAATATGAAGGAAACACACCTAAAATACATTCAGAAATAAAAAGATACCATTGTTTCAGTTTGTCCATCCAACTTGAGTGTAAAAAAACACAGTGATGAGTGAATGTTTCAGGGTTTATAACAAACCTAAGGCACTGTGATATACAGGAAACCACAGAAATAATGTCCCCATAATCCAGCACAGACATGGAAGTGGCAGCAACAAGATTCAACAAGATTTAGAGTCAAAACCAGGTCTCCTTAAAAGTTGCTGAATGTGAGGAATGAAGGACAGCAACTCATCTGTTAAAATCCCAGATATCTGTTCTCAGATGGTGATTAGATAAAACGTCCTTTAACTTACAGCAACTTACGAGAGCTGAGCGGCGGCGGGTTCAGGGCTTGTCCAGACTCAACCTCCACCAGACGACGAAGTTTAACCCGACAGGACGCAGTGTTTGTTCATGGACAGAGCGCCGGCCTCCCTCCGTCTGTACCAGCCTCTCCGATCGCAGGAGGCCTCCACGCCGCCACACAATCCTCCATTCACTGTCCCACACAGACGCACACTGTCAAAGACGCCAACGGACGCCGCCACACAGCCGCGGACACACGCCCACGCGCATCGGTGTGGACGAGGACGTTAAGAAAACACCGGACGTGTTTAATACTGAGATTAGAGGCTGGAGGCATCAGAGTTTTACTGTTGATCTGATGATTTTAAAGACTTTCTTTAGTTCAGGGGTTACACAGAACCCAACACAACAATGGAAGAAGAACTTAAAACTGTGATGAAGGTTATGTATCCTGTTCTAAACCTCTGGTCCCCTGTTGGTATCAGATGAACTCGACTAGGTTTGGGTTCCAGCATCTGAACATTACAAAAACACATCAAGAGCTGCAGCTGTTGGTTATTCTTGTAATCGATTAACCCAGTGTTTTTCAACCTTGGGGTTGGGACCCTACGTGGGGTCACGTGGAATTCAAATGGGGTCACCTGAGATTTCTAGTAATTGATAAAAAAAAAAAACAACTTACTAATAAAAAATACATGGTGAGTTGAGAGAGAGAATCACAATGCATAAAAGACAAACTGTGAAGCTGAAACTGAAGCCCTGTGGTTCTGTTTATCTTTCAAATGTTCATTGTGGTCGGTTTCAGATGCTGCAGCTCTTTCATAATTCATAGTTTGAGTTATTGTTTGTTCAGTATTAATTGTCAGCCTTGTAAATACAAGCTGGACTGACTGTACATATCCTGACCAAGGAAAATCAAATTCTCACTTTGTGCAGTAATCTCAACCTGGCTTTTCTGCCTCCGTCCATAATAATATAAATTATATAGACTAAATGTCATCTAAAATTAACGTTTATTTGCAACATAGTACAGCAAACTATTACACGATCAAAAACAAATTAATTTTAGCAGAAAAATGTCTGGTGTTGCCAGAAATTTGTGATTGTTAAAATGGGGTCATGAGCTAAAACAGGTTGGAAACCACTGGATTAATCTATCGATTGTTTCTTTGATTACACATTTATTTGAACAGGCGAAAAAAATAGCAAAATGTGAAATGTGAAAAAGATAAACAACTTCATTCCAGAACCAGCTGAAACAAAAAGTATATACTGTAATTTCCGGTCTATAAGCTGCTACTTTTTTCCCCACACCGTGAACCCGCAGCTCTAAAATGGTGCGGCTAATTTATGTTTTCTGGGCTAATGAAGGGATGAATCAATCAATGAAGCGATGGTGAAATATTGGAGATGGGGTGAGTGCGGCTTATAGCCAGGTGTGGCTTATAGGCCGGAAAATATGGTAAGTAAAAAGGATGTATAAAAAGTATCTATATAATGATAATATCTCTATAGGAATAACAAAAACAATGACAAAAGTATAAAGTATATAGAAAAATATCTATAGATATAAACAAACAAGTCAAATGACATCTACAAACATGTGCACTGCCGGCTTCAACACATCTGTATCCAACTAAGGATAGGATGGAACTAACATAAAACAAAGCCAAATTTTAAATATTTGTGTAAAAGCTTAAAAGTTTAAAGGAGTAAGTGATGGTTCCAGTGAAGAAAAGTGAACATATAGATGTTTTCTGCCTTTTTATCCTCATCTCTTCTGAGCTACATTACATGTTTGTGTTGTTTGTGTCACAATAAGTGTCTGTGTGAAACACAACAGTGGAACCGATGTTTAGCAGCAGCAAAATTACGAAAACAAAGCTTCGATTCAGAAAAATTGTAATCGATATCATTTTAAATCGATGCGAGTCGATATGACAAAACATACATTATCACAGCAACACAACATAAACTGCTGTAACATTGTCTTGTTTGTTCGATTTTTACACAAACCTCAAGTCACTTTGTTTGGTCTGAATCTCATTTGATGACAAATGGATTATTTCGTACATGTTAGTGTTCCTTGGAGAGCACAGCAAGGTATGAAAATGTTGGTTTATTCGATTAAGACTTGGAATTTTCAGAAACGCGTGTGTGAATGATTTCAACGTTGTGGAAATGATTCAATATCATGTTATTTATTCATGTTATATGAACTTTACGCAGTGGAAATGACTTTATGAAATGTTTTTCAAATGTTTTCAATACTGTACAAGAGTACAGATTAAAGTTGCCACTTGAACATCATCATGCTGCAGTGAAACTCAATAAAAGAAACATTCGACCTCAGTCCCTTTGATCCTAGAGTGACTACACTGAAAACTTGATGCTACATCTGGACCCCCTCTCAAACCGTGGATTGTCGTCTTCATCATCTGCTGTTTATTTCTGGGTCAGTGTTATTACCTCCGCCAGGAGGTATTGTGATCAATTTGCTTTGTGCGCGTTTGTTTGTTTGTTAGCAAGATAACTCAAAAAGTCATGGATGGATTTTCATGAAATTTTCATGAAATGTTGATACTGGCACAAGGAAGAAATGATTAAATTTTGGTGGTGATGGGGGGGGGGGGGGGGGCAGATTTGTCTTGGCGGAGGTCTGTGCTCTCCGAGTGCTTTTCTTGTATTAAATCTGTGACTCTTACTAGAACAATACAACCCCAGTTTAGAAATTAGGAATAGCAATCACTTTCACTGAAAAGTAGCTGTAAATGTCAACTGCACTTCGACACAATTTATGCATTTCACAAATTCATCCTGTGGGGCTGGTTTAGGTCCCCAGGCTGTATGTTTGACACCCCTGATCTAGATTAAGAGAGATGACGATGAGAAAATTAACCCTTAGAGTAGGGGTTCCCAAACTTTTAAACTCACAACCCCCAAAATAACAGTGTCAGAGACTGGTGACCCTCACTATCCCCAAAGTGACTGAAACATGAAAAAATGTACGCATTAAATGGCGTATCCAAACATGGGCACAACACAAAAGAACTAAAGAGCCTGACAACTGTGATATGATTATATATATAACTAGAAAAGCACTTGGAGAGTGCAGACCTCCACCAAGGCAGATCATACCCCCCACCAAAATTTAATCATTTGTTCCTTGTGCCAGTATCAACATTTTCTGAAAATTTCCTGAAAATCCATCCATAACTTTTTCAGTTATGTTGCTAACTAACCAGCAAACAAACAAACAAACCCTGCCAAAAACATAACCTCCTTGGCGGAGGTAACAGTTAACTATAAGATAAAAGCAGAACAGGTCAAAGTAATCTCCATGTAACGTCTGACTGAACATTGCTGCTGTCATACTGATGAGCTGCTCAGAAGAAATCCACTGGTGCACACTGTGGTGCCGTAAAGTCATGTGTCACTTGAAAATGATAGTGTGGCATATTTGCCGCATTGCATTGTGGGTACTGGATATTTTACTCATTGTGTTCTGTTTTATGTGCAGGGGTTTAAGGGGGGGTTTGTGTTAATATTTATTTAGGTTAATGTGTCTGTTTTATAGTGTTTATTGGCTTGAATAAATGGTGACAAATCCCTAAAGAAAGGTTAAAAATAAAGAAAAAATCATTTGGGGACTGCCATAACAGTAGCACTGGGTCTTTATGGGATAATGTGACACCATTATTCAAACCTGTAGTTTGAAAAATGTCAATATCAAGCTGAAGTGATTGTGTGGTTGTTCTGAACTCTGCACTTAGAAAGTAAAAGCACCTCCTGTGCTCCTTAAGACACAGAGTAAACCTCCTATTCTCTGTTTTTGAGTGTTACAATACTGCCATAAATCTGTCATTAATCACCTCAGGGGTCACATCAAGAATCTTCTGAAAAATGTATCTTGTGACCCCTCACTTTGGGAACCCCAGCCTTAGAGGAAAGACTTCATCCTTCAGTTCTTCATAAACTTCACAATTTGAGATACATGAACTGGAAGAGCAACTGAATCTGTTGAACAAATGTCATGCAGTGAAAAGTATGAAAATGCAGGTAATGATGCACACCAGTAAAGTACAAGTACCTCAAATATGCACTAAGGTACTGCAGTAAAAGTGTTTAATGACATTCTCCAACTGCACAAACTAAAACCATGTGATCTCACACTGTATTTTATTAAAAGTCATCAGCATGAATCACCATCTTTGGGGACAAAACAGAGGCAGCAACAATAAAACCCACAGTGTGTTAAAGCCATGGAAACGTCAGCCCACATTAAAGCCTGCGTTTATCTGTCACATCAACACTGGTCATCACTGATTTTCAGTCATCATCAGGACAGATTCTGAAGTAGATTAAATCAGGACTTCAATGGGTAATATGACTCAACACATGCCAAAGTAGGCAAGTAGATTTTTAGGGAGTAATTTTAGCATTTCCACCTCCGCCTATGAGGTTATGTATCCTGTTGGAATCAGCTGAAACTGACTTGGCTCAGTTCACTACAACAACACAACATAAGACAACACATACATGTAGGGCTGCAGGATTTTGGCCAAAAATAAAATCTAGATGTTTTCCTCAAAAAACTCGATCTTTGATTTTGATGTAGATCTTTGGGTAAAACTATAAAAGACAACATAAGTCAGCATGTCATTTTTGTGAGCAGGCTGCAATGCAAGGCATTGCTCCCTCCCTCAAATCTGTGATGGTATCACATGATGGGCCCACAGAAGTGACACCAATGTAAGGCAGTGACAGGCATCAGTCACGTGTGCGTAGACCATGTAATATGAGTGATCCCCATGCGATCATATTTAAATTGGGGGATCCGTGCCAGACCAACCCAGGACCCTGGAGGGATTATATCCCCGGAGCTGGTGGATGTGTCTGGGGAGAGGGTTGTCTGGGCTCCTCTGCTGAGGCTGCGGCCCCCGTGACCTGGACCCGGATCGGAAGAAGACGGTACGGTATGGATCCATGCGAAACAATGTAAGAGGAGTGATCCCCATGCAGTTATATTTGAATTGGGGGATCCGTGCGTGAAACCACAGCTTACATTGGTATCACTACTGCGGGACCATCACAGATTTAACGTCTGTGGTCACTACACGGACTTCTGTGAAAGACCACTCTCACAGATAGGAGGAGGAGCCTACGGTAGGCCCCAGGTGCGTGGCCCGGAGGCATGAGAGAGATGAAATTGATTTGACGATATCCCTTTTTTAAAAATCGTCCTAATTAAAAAATCCGATTTTGATTTAAAATCAATTAACGGCACAGCCCTACATACATATAGGATTTTATTTTTAATGTACTAATTTATTTTAATGCAGTATTTTTTTTTTTTAATGTAGAACTTTCTTTACTTTGTAGCACTTTGAGATTCCATTGAAAGAAAAGTGCTATATAAATGTAATTATTATTATTATACGTCATCACAGCAACACAATGTAAACTGTTGTAACGACTGCAGCCACGAGCAACACAACAATAGAAGAGAAAACCTAAAACTGTGAGTGTTAAATTCTAAAATAAATCATCAGGTGAGAAAATAATTGATCAGACTCACCACCTCTGTGGTCGATTTATCAAAATACAACATGACTTAAAGATTAAATTTGACATTTTCAAGGGCTACCTATTTTGTTGCATGTCCTAACACCACGACACACATAAGTATCATCCGATCTATGATGTGGGTGATTTTATGTCATATGTAATAACGGTTTAGCTCAGTGAAAGTGAGGTCGAGCTGAAATAAGCTAAGCATCACATTATTTATACCCATTTGCATGGACGTGGTTTCATCTTCATCCCAAAGACCAAATGGACTCAGAGTCACAGCTTCACTGATGATGATCACAATAAACCCAAAGTAAAATGACAGACCAGATGAACCACCACACTTTAAAATAAGATCATCAGTTCCCATCAGTGTCCATCACCTGATACATGCACTGAACTCGACTAAAACACAACATAAACTCCTGCAGGTTAAAGTGACTCAACAGAATCACTACAAATTATCTGACAAACTCAAAAAACTAGCAGCAGGTATGCTAACAATGACCCATATTGCAACATTCTCTGTAAAACACAGTATTTATACCAAAACACCTGAAGTGACTGATAGGAGAAAGCAGAAAAGAAATTAAAGAATAACTACGAAAATAATAATAATAAAAAATTTGAAATGGGGAAAATGATTGAAATTAGCAAAAATGAAGAAAATAAAGTAGAAAATAAACCAAAAAATGAACGAAATGAAGAGACCAACAAAATGAGCAAAAGTGAATAAAATAAGGAACAAAAGGAGAGAATAATGAAGAAAATAAATGAAAATACTCCAAAAATTTAGGAAATAATCATCAAAATGAGCAAATAAACAATATATATGTGAAATCATGCTTTGTCCTACACATGGAATCAGCACTTAGGTCGTTTGGTTTCAATTCATCTAATTAAAGTATGTAAGATATTATACAAACATGTTTAAACTCTAAAGCAGATCTGTTGTAAAATATTGCAGAATAGCACAGTCAGTCCTCAGGGTTTATACTGATTTCATTTTATTACAGTATAATGATAAAGATGCTGAACAACCTTCACCGTAAATGAACGTGTTTCTGTTGATGCATTTTGCTGAACACATAGATGTGTGTGTTTGTTTAGTCTTTTCCCCATCTGTATTCATCCACCTGACCACATGGGGTCCTGACTGATGTGTGTACGTTCTGCCATGCATGTTCACTCACTGTCTGAGCAGCTGGCGTCCCTGTTTCCAGCTGAGCTGATGGCTGCTGTTTGGAGGACTGGGCAGCTCTGTGTCGTTCCCCTCGTCTGATAAAACACAGACACACATGTTACAGAATACTTTACATCCCATTGCCCCTGTCCGATCGACCACATGGAGGCGCCGTGACCACATGACTCATCTGGACAGAAGGATGTGTACTACAATGTAATTCATGTCAATGAGTATTAAAATTTCCTGCAGTTATTAAAACATCTGATTCAAACATCACATTTCAACTCTTTTAACCTGTTCCTTCCACCTAATTAGTGTTAATGTTCTCCGATTTACCAAGTTCCAAAGCTTAGAACTGAAGAACCACAAGGACAAAACTAATCTCTGAGCACGTTTACATGACCATATACATCCAATAACTGTTAATTATCAGATAATTGTAATAATCAGATCTGATACATTTACATGTACCTCAGAAATATGAAAATCGATAATTTCTTTTTCTTTCTTTTTTGAAAAAGAGATAAAAACTGACACAACAAATGAAATAATAGGGATATTTCAGAAAGCATACAAGGGGAAGAAATGCAGAACAATCTCAGCTTTATACAAAGGTTTGATGTCATGTAGAAATAGTTCGTCTTTATATCGAAGAGAAATGGGAAAAGGAGCTTGGGGAAGAAATAACTGAAGAGGAATGATCTACCATGTGTGAAACGCAGTGCACATCCACTAACTCCAGGACGTGAAGAGAGTTCAAATGGAAAAAATTTGATATGATATTTTATTACTCCTAAAATCAGGAGGGGAGTGATAGCAATCCAGTAACCATGCTGGAGATCATGCGGACTCATGGATGTAGACCAAATGCATATATTTTGGACTTGCCAAAAGATAAAACCGTATTGGGACAAAATATGGCAGACCTTAAAAAAATTAATAGTGTATGGAATACCCAAATCTTGTAAGGTACTGTACTTGGGACTTTTGACGGGTGAGGTAGCACCCAAAGCGAATCAGTACCTAATTAAAATATTGTTATCTGCAAGTAAAAAGTCTATCACAAGATTGTGATACAAACTAACACCCCCGACCATGGACCAGTGGGCGTGCACTGTGGAAGAGATTTACGTTATGGACTGACACACAAACTGAGACTGCAAGAATCACAATTTGATAACAAGTGGGAAAAATGGACAAATTATAGAAGGCAGGAAGAGGACGCCACCACCATTTATTCTACTACCACAGATCAAGGACATGATGATTCATCGCAAGGTTGAATACTCAGCAATGTATATGTGTTTCACCTTTCCACTGTAATAGTTCAAGAAAACTTTAATAGAAAATAAGTTAAAAAAAAAAAAAAAAAGAAAATTGATAATTTTTTAAATTCAATTAGCAAAATTTGAAACATTAGACCATTTCTTGACACCAAAGCTGCTAAGCTGTTCTTATACACTATGATCTTCTCACACATTGAGTACTGTTTTATAAACTGGTCACTAAATGGCATGACTACACTTAAAAGCATTGAATCTTTCTTTAAGAAAGCTATAGAATCTTTTGATAAAAAGGCTTTGTCATTTCATCACTGTGATATACTAGAGAAACAAACTTCTAAGTTTTGAGAATTGAAAAAAAATTTATGTATGCTTGTTTTTTATATAAAGTGCTTCAAAACCTTGCCCCTCCCCCACTGCATGTCTTCTTTCAAAGACTTGATAGCTGAGGTAGTACACAGGCCTCTGTACAGGGGAACTGTGTGATACCATTCAGATGCATCACTTTTGGACAAAAACGTACTGTCAATAGTAGGAGATAAACTCTGGAATAGCCTGCCCCTCCCAATAAGAGAATGTCCAACATACAACTAAAACTCACTTAAAACAGAGGCTCCTAGAAAACCACAGATGTATTCATTTTTAACTGACATACATTTCATCACCCATACACTGTCTGTTTAGTTGGATGTAAGTATAGAGGTGAATGTATAGGCTAATGCCCACGTGATCATCCTATGTCTATTTGTTTTTTGTTTATTTGTCTGTTCGTTTTGATGGTGTCTATGTCATCATTATGTGTATTTTTACATTTTTCAATTTATAGCGAATGAGTGATGTATTAATGTTGGCTGTTTTATGTCTTGTTTCTGTCACCTGCCTGCAGCTGCAGATGAAAAGTAGTTATTTTGACTAATTCTGGCATATTTACATGGGTGTATTTTTTATACAGCAATGTTCATACATGTGCATGGTCCTATTAAATAAACCAATAAATAAATAAATAAATACATAAATAAATAAAAATACACCCTGGTTTAGACAGTTCAGCCTGTTATTGGATTTCTTTCACAGTACGTACATATGTAGTGACCATAGAATCAAACTTCCTGTTACTGAGCCTGTTTACACTCACACTAAAACTCTGATCATTATCTGATTTGTGGAGTTATCAGATTATTAATGATCATGTAAAAAGTATAATCTGATGTTTTATCAAATAACAGCAGTAATCTGATTATGACAAATCAGATTAACACACCTGGATTTCTCCTCAGTACTTACAGGGGTTGGACAAAATAATGGAAACACCTTAAAAAATCAACAAAATATAATTTAATATGGTGTAGATCCGCCTTTTGCGGCAATTACAGCCTCAATTCTCTGAGGTATTGATTCATACAACTTGTGAATTGTTTCCAAAGGAATTTTAAGCCATTCTTCAGTTAGAATACCCTCCAACTCTTTTAGAGACGATGGCGGTGGAAATCGACGTCTTACTTGAATCTCTAAAACTGACCATAAATGCTCAATAATGTTGAGGTCTGGGGACTGTGCCGGCCATACGAGATGCTCAACTTCATTAGAATGTTCCTCATGCCATTCTTTAACAATTCTAGCTGCATGGATTGGGGCATTATCATCTTGAGGTGAAGGTGTTTCCATTATTTTGTCCAACCCCTGTAGATATCTCTATGCATGTAAACCCGTTAATCTGATTTATCTCATTCTTTTCCATCTGAACATGTGGAAAAACAATGAAATTATAGAAAACAAAAGTAACGTAGTCAACCGTTGTAAAAATGTTCAAATCTGTTGTGAAAACACACCTTCACTCATGTGGACAAAGAGTTTTGGAGTTGAAGTAAGTTTAATCATACATAATACAAAATAATGCATTTTCCTGAAAATTTTGTTCATTTTCTAGACTAATTTGCACCTTGTCCTGAATTAGTTTCTATTTTTCCCTGATTATTTTCTTTATTTTTGTTTATTTCCCAAATGTTTTTGTTCATTTTATCGATGATTTTGTTTGTTTTATTATTTTGTTTATGTTTATTCATTTTCTGGATTATTTTGTTTGTTTTCATAATAATTTGGTAAATTTTTTGTTCATTGTCATTCATTATAATTGTGCTCATTTTTTTTGCTCATTTTCATAATAATTTGTTAATGTTTGATTTACATTTACCAAAGTCTTAGCTTCACAAAAGTACTGGAATAAATGAATAAAATAATTGGTAAGCGTAGAAAACATGTCTAAAATGACATTTTGTAATACTGTTTTCTGATCATAAATGTTGTCTGCTATTCCATTTTCATCAAATGTCTCTAATGTGAGATAAATGAGGCTGAATAATGACTTCATATTAAAGATCAACATTCATCAGATGTGTGGACATAATATTTCCAATATTTCCATTCTGTATGTTGATTTTTTTTTTCTTGATGTCGTGCAGTAAAACAGTTGTTGTCCATCACACAGATGGGATGTCTCATTTTGGACAGGTCTATTTCTATCCTGTTTCTACCTCTATGCATAAAACTGGAAAAGGGCAGGTCTTAGTGATTCCAGAGTGCCTGTTGGTTGGTAAAAGTTGAGGGATTCAGCCCATTATGTTGCACAAGTTGATGGACAAAGGACTGGTCCAATTCTATACAGCAAGAGAAAAGGATATGTGTGTATTGATCTGTGATTGGCTCTAACTCTGTCGGCTGTCAATCACATGGGACATTAATGGAGTGTGTCACAGAAAGATGAGATTTGAACACACTTTCCTACGGCAGAAAATAACTGAAATATTAATAAAAACATAGTGAAACTGTGGTGAAAACATGCCAGTGTGTGTCATTGATCTGTTAACTCCTTCCTGTCTGAAAAAAGAGTCAGGAGAAGGAGGTATACAGGATGCATGTATATACGGGAAACGAATCATGGGATTTATGGGCTCTAACAGCGTCTTACCTGAGTCATAACTCGGAGGTTTGATTTCTCCCTGGTTCAGTTCTGTGCCATATTTCAGTTTGTGATATTTGGCTCTGAAAGTGAACACAGACACACAACTATTACTGTAAAATCTGAATAATTCATATTATTTAACCAGTAAAACCTCACACACTGCATATAAAACATTTATATTATGAACTTATATTCCATTACTTCCTGTAATAAGATAAAAATAAAAGTCTGATCTCAGAAACTAAAACACTAATAATGTACATGAATTTCACGAAAACAGCCACTGAAGAACAGTTAACGCAAACAGAAAATGCATCATCTGATATTAAAAGAATGAGACAAAGGTGGTAGGAGAAGTATTTACATCAGTTATTTTAGTAAAAGTAGTAAAATCACAGTATGAAAAGTTAAACCTTTACAGCAAAACATACTCAAAGTGTTACTGTGAACAAAAATCAGTGTTTTATTATCATATATAATGTTTTTACTGCTGTATGCATTTTAGGTTGAGTTCATCTGATTGATTTTATTGTCCTGAAGACATTGACGGAGCTGAATTTATGAAAACCTGTTTTAACAAATAAAAACACGGCTTAAAGAGATGTTCAACCCCTAAACCGTTGACCAATCAGAGCCTGTGGCAGTTGTGAGGTCATGCCACCGCCTTCACGGACACATTCCTTTAAAACCCGCTGCCATTGAAGCGTCTAGTGATTGATAAACGCGATCAGCCACTCGCTGTGAAACCGATCGTCAACCTCAGACAGCGGCTCATCCTCTTAACCAGTTATTTGTCACAGGCCGCATAATCTGGCGGAAGTGTGAGGGTTTGATTGGCAGCTCTGGAGGCAGGTTACGGGTACGTTTGGAGGCAGGTGGGCTGGGGGAACTTTAGAGCCTCCATTAACATATCAATACCATGATGTCTGTGTCTCATTTGCCCAGGTCATTGTTCTTCTTGGTAGTCCTTCTCGGTCCAGCTGGACTGGTTTAGCTCTTTTGAAAACATTTTGTCTCTTTTGAAAACGTTTCGTCTCTCTTTCAGTTCTGAACTGCAGAAGTCTCTTGGATGAGAGATGAAATGTTTTCAAAAGAGCTAAACCAGTCCAGTTGAACTGAGAACTACCAAGAAGAATCAATACCATGACTTCCACCACGTTGACTCTGACACCTTAACGGTTCGGTTTGGAAAACACGCCTCAGGTTTAGGCCCCGCCCACCAATGGAAAGACCCATCCGATAGTTTGTCATATTCAGCTGCTCTGCTCCTGAACACATTTCTACATCAGAGTTCACAACTGATTTAATATCTGAACAAACCTCCTCACCTTTGATCACCTTTACTGTAAATAAGTTTCATTTATATATTTTATATTCTATTATAATTTATCCTTTACACCACTTTAATTCTTATTCTATTTCTACCTCTTTTTTTGGAATTACATGGCATTTAGTTTCACAAAATTAGTTTTTCATGGAGTAAATGATAACTTTAGTCTTTATTTTGTTGTAAATTCAACTTTAATGACTTTAATTTGAGAGAATCTGCATTTTTCTGCAGATATTTCACTTTAATTTCAGAGAATATCAATACTTTTTAAACAGAGAGTTCCCTCTTTATCATCAAAATCCAGGTTTTTATTGTTACTTTAGTCTTTTAATTTAACTTCTCTCTGGTATTTCTAAATTTTTCCTCATAGACTGAAGAGTTTTGTTTTTCTCATAAATTTAATGACTTTATTCTCATTAATTCTGAATATTTTGTTTGTAAATCTACAAGTTTAATGTCTAGAATTTGAGTCCGCTCCCCCTAGTGGTGCATTGTAATAATCTGTGTCCATCTGAATACTCTCTGGATAATGAGTCCAACATATTTGCAGAATACTATCAAAAGAAATTCAACAGCACTTCAAGTCGACGACTGGAAATGACCAAGACTGATCTGAATACATTTTCTTGAACTTTGAGGTGGAAACACAAACCACACATATTAATAGGAATTCCAGGTAAATAAATGCCAGGAAATAAAAGTTCCTAGGAATGTTGGTGGAAAAGGGGCCACTGTAAAAAAAAACAACAAAAAAAACATACAGACCCATGTTGGCAGTGATGGTTATATTGGATGAATTTTTTATGTACTTAAACAGTTCAAATAAAACTAAAACTCCATTAATATGGTGGTCTCACATATGTAGATCTGTCCCAGGTCACCCTCCACCATCATACTGGAATACAGGTGACACATGTCTGGGTTGTTTTGTTAGTTCTAGGATGATACAACAGAGCATTTACAAAACAAAGTTGGACAAAAGATGTAATAGAAGTATTAAAATGACTTAATCCCTGAGAAAAAGCCACATAAAAACATGCATGCCTTCATCAAATCTCTGTAAAATCTGGTAATTTTCAGGGCACACTTGTGGTTTAGAGGTTGTTGTTCTTTCATGTAGTGAGGACGACTTTGTAATAAATAGGGGTGGGTATCATGGCCAGTTTCCATAATCGATTGAATCTTGGTTCATAAGCTTCTGAATCAATTAATCATGATTCGATTCAATCTGATATCAATTCGATTCAGTATAAATTGATTGATTCAGATTCATTTAGTGATACCAAAGTACAATTTTGAGCTGTAACCCGATTATTTGACTGCAGCAGCCATGCAACACATCAATACTGGTATCAATACTAATATTAGAAAGGAAATAAAAATTACATTTCAGCAGTAAATAGCAGAATCTACACTTAAATAACTGCCATGCTTCTGTAGTGGCTCAGAACGGACTGCTTTGTCATCTTCATTCTGTTTTGGCTGGTGCTTCTAGTGTTAAGGCGCATTACTATCACCCTGGGGCACCGCTACCAATTTTGCCCCCCTGAAACATGATCATGTTGGGCCCTTGGTGCAAGACAGCCACTGGAGGAGGGGAGAGGATAAGGGGGGGGGCAGCACTCTGTGATTGTTGGTTAAGAGTGGGCGGGGGGGTAGCGGTGCATCATTGCTGCTTTACTATTCCTCTAACTCCACACTCCTCCATAGGTGACAGTATCACCTATGGATGGCACCTATGGCACCTGAGCGCTACCCGGGTCAGGTACTCGCGGTCCTGCTCTGAAAAATCAATCTCATCCACTACTAATCGATCGTGCAAGATTAAAATGAAATTGATCTAAAATCAATCAAATCTATTTTTTTTTACCCAGCCCTAGTGATAAAACACAAATAGAGGATGGAAAAGGAATGATGATCTGGACACTGAGCGATGGAATATCCCCCCTTCAGTCAGAGAACTTCCAGACAACCGCAGGGACAATAAGGAACCATGTCAGACTCCAAACTGATCAAAGACATAAATCCAGCTAACAGCGCTAATTCCAAGTCATTATTCATTAGTAATAATTGACATGATACTGCGTTTGTTGTACCCCAACAAACATAACCCCAAGATTACACTTCTCCTTCTTCTTCTGTGTTCAATAGCACCGCCAAGTGGACTGGAGTCATTCAGTTTTTATATGTTCAACTCGGGAGTGTCTGCTGAACAAAGTGCGATAACTAGTGCTCCAATTCGGTACTGGTTCAGTCCAGTACTTGGCTTATGTGAAAACAGATGAAGTTCACCTCATGATCTAGTTGTAGTTCAATATTTCAATGCTTTCCTCGGCAGCTGCAGAAGAAGAGTGGTGTTGGAGGACTATTCTCCTGAAAATGTGAATCATTTTTGACAGTTGAGAACGTAACTCATTCATTCATTCATTATCTGAACCTGATTTATCCTCACTAGGGTTGCTGGAGCTTATCCCAGTTACTCATGGGTGAAGGCGGGGTACACCCTGGACATGTCACCAGTTCATCACAGGGCTGACATATAGAGACAAACAATCACTCTCTCATTCACACCTATGGGCAATTTTAGATTAACCTCAGTGCTACGTAACTGATTATTTTTTTAATTATCATGAACATATTTTTGCCTCCATAGTGACAGAAGAGTGCACGTATGTTCGTAAAAGTTGAAGGAAAATAAATGACTGAGGATTTGGATGGAAACCGTGCGTTTGTGGACGAACCTCTCCTGTTTGAGGGCATATTCCAGCATCTTGATCCGTCTCACCAGGTCTTTCTTCAGGTTCTCCTGTCCTCGTCTTTCCCCCTGTAGGAAGGCGATCTGAGCCTGGAAGCAGAACAAGAACAGGACGACACACATCAGGTTAACACCTACGTATTTGTGTTTTATCTGTAGTTTATGGCTCAGTCAGCAGGAAACACTAAGTCTGTTTACATTCACACTAAAACTCTGATCATTATCCGATTTTTGGAGTTTATTAGTGATCATGTAAACAATATAATCTGATCTGTTTTATCAGATAACATCTGTAATCTGATTATGAGAAAACAGATTAACACACCTGGAGCTCTCCCCAATACTCTACTGTCTTCATGCATGTATACTTGTTAATCTGATTTATTTAAACATCTCCATATGTGGAAAAAAGAATTAAATTGTAGAAAATGGAAGTGACCTAGACAAGCATGAGCTGAAGACAATAACAGGAAGTTTCATTCTACTGTCACTACTTATGTATAAACTCTGAAAGAAATCCAATAATGGACTAAAACATCTAAATCTGGGTTTATCGATTACTGTATTTCTGAAGTGCATGTAAACGCATCAGATCTGATTATTTTACTCCCAATAAAAACAGCTTCACAACCTAGTTTTGGTCCAGTCATTTTGTTTGTGAAACTCAAACTTAATCTTAGTGAAACTGTCTTATACCGAAAACCTGGTTCAATAAATAAAACCGTTGATTCATTTTGTGTTTAACCGATGTTAATGTTCAGGTTATTCATTGCTGCCATCCGTCCACAGGTCAGGGGGTTTTGTGGCGCCACCCCTGGTTCCAAAGCCTCCTGGGAAACAGAGACTGGACTGACTTTTAGGCTTGTGACTCTGAGTGATCCGTCTTAAACCCCCCGCCCCTCCTCGTCCAATCAGACGATGGACGGACGTGAAGAACGTGGGAACAGCCACCATGTGACCAACGTCAATGGGTTTAAACACATGGACAGATGAGTAGAAGACGCTCACAGGGGAAATCAGACACAAAACCTTAAAAAACTAACACGTTTATCCTTAAATACATACAAGGAGAGATTTATGACTTATTTGATTTATTAAGTAGAGAATTATTTATAGAATGAATTCAATTAAGATTTTTCTTCCTGAAAATTAGAAAAAAATTGAGATTACTCCTTGGAGATTTTTTTTTGTTCACAATGAAACCTGTTTGACTCATTAAATATAAATTGTGAATTTGTTTCTCTAGTCAGATATAGCATTTAGTTTTCATGAAGGAAGAGGATTTTTGATGAGTTTTGTTTTGATATGTTAGAGCCAGAGAACAATTAACAATGAAAAATCACCCAAAACACTGACGAGATTTAATATTTTTATACAAAAACCTCTGTAATAAATTGGCTGTAAGAATCTGAAAATCTGCTTATGTAGGAATGAATGGGATTTGTTATGATGATCGCATCGAATTAGTAAAAAAACTGTAGTTAAGGAATAGGAACAACAAGAAACCTGAGTGTTTAACCCAGTTTTTCAACCTTGGGTTCGTAACCCCACGTGGGGTCACCTGGAATTCAAATGGGGTCACCTGAAATTTCTACTAATTGATAAAAATAAAAAATAAAAATTATGGTACTAATAAAAATATTTTTTAATGATTCAATATATATTTCATTATAATTAAAATACCACACAGTTTTCCTAATAAAAATCAAGTTCAAATAAAATGTAGGATATAATATCTGAGAGGGCATATCTTGATTTGGCCTGATCATGTGACTGCCTGCGTTACTAGCTTCAACCTGCTCGGACACAGTCACAGTCAGAAAATGGACCAAACAGACTATGGAAAGATTTTTTTGCCCACCTGGCCCTGCTAAGACATCTCCAAGAGAAAAATGTCTCCGTTTTGAGTGTCTGAGGTCGCCAGAAATTTGTGACGTCAAAATGGGGTCACGAGCCAAAAAAGGTTGGGAACCACTGATTTAACCCTTTCATTCCCACCAGATCCAGTCGCCATTTTGTATTAAATACATTAAAATCTATACAATAAAATCATTGTCAATATAAATGATACCTTGTTAAAAAAATTAGATTCTCCACAATTGAGTCACTAAGTTTATTTTACAGTTTTCCTGAACAACAAAACATAAAAGGTTATTATATCAGAATAGGTTTAGATCAAACCTCCTGATTCGTGAACATGAAGTGTTTTCAATCTGAATAAACTGTTATTCTGATTATAAGTGGATCATTAGGTTCCACAGACTCATGTTTATTATACATTTTACTAGTTTTTACCTCTATCTTCATTGATTTTGTGAGATTTTGGCATAAATATGCACTATGCCTCTTCCTGGCCCTGATGCTGATTACAGTGTGTTTACAGCATCTCCGATCACAGTCAGACGAATCCTGGAGCTGAAATTAAATATAACATCTGACCTGGTTTTCACACAAACACAAACCGACGTCAGAATAAGCAGAGTGGAGGGTCGAACCTTGGGGGGGGGGTGCAAGGATGACGTCACAGATCTGATTGGTTAACAGCTGAGTCCCAGCGATCAGGAAATGCACAGTAACTACATTATAATGTGGATCCGTAAAACCACAATGCGACAACACTGAAAACGCATTTAATGTCAGAAATCAGCACGAGTCTATCTGACAACAGCTTTTAATTCAACTGACCATTGAATGCATTTAATTCAGAAATGTATCAACAACGTGAAATTACACTGATGGATTATGACAAAACATGCAAATAAAATGCAAAAAAGCAAAAAGAAGCAGAGTCTGGACCTTCTCAGTCCAACCCTTGAAGTCCTCAAAGGAGAACATTCACCTCCAGTCTGACAAAGGCTTCAGAAAACAGGAAAAGTGGAAAGTCTGCAGATCATGATGCTCAAGGAAAACAGTTAAAAACACCCTCAAACTGGTTTCCATCGTCTTTGAAGGTCACGTTGCTTTTTAGTGGAAGTTTTCATGAAGAACGATTTAAACACATAAACCATCGATTTCTTTCTCACGCTTATCCAATCATCTCACCAACACTGATAGGGACTTCATGGTGCATTCAAGTGCACCTCACTCAAAAATCTGTACTCAAATGACCACTTGTGGTCTTTAAAATGGGAGAGTTTACATTTTTACTTATTTTTCTTCATTAAACCTGTTCCTTTCACCTAATCTGTGTTTATTTTCACCTATTTACCAAGTTCCAAAATGATTTACACCTTATAGGTAATAAGCTCTACTTTCACAACAGTTCCATTTTAAGTATGTGGATAAAATACAACCAGAACTACATCGGGTTAAATTTAATTGAAACAGTTTTTTTGAATAGAATTAATGATGGAGTGGACCAGTCATGTGACCTCATGACACCAAACAAGTAGGAAGTCCCATTAGCTTCCATCACTACCCAGGTGAGTCTTTCACTAATTATGTTTTGTTGTTCAGGAATACTGAAAAATAAACTTAGAGACTCAATTGTGGAGAATCAAAGCTTTGTACCTTGGTGTAACATGTATATCGACAAAAGTTTAAATGTAGAAACTGGTGATAAAATGGTAGGAATGGAGAGGTTAAATATACTCACATCTTTTTTGATTTCACACATTTCTATAATGCCTTAACACAGTTTAGTGAAGGTTTTCTTGCTCTAATCCTTCCTCCTACTTATACAGAGCTTTAAACTTCAGTGACTGAGGCAAAATCTGCAGAAATCTGAAGCATCACAAATCAGGATTCACTTTAGTTTTTTTTTTTTGTCCTAGAAGAGTTGACACTGAGCTGCAGCTGATCATGTGCTGGTGTTGCTCAGTGCATTGGATTTACTGACAATAATGTACAGACCAATCCTCCGACCGGGTCTGGGATGGGAATAACCCGGTTGGCGTCGGACACCGCAGGCGTCCACGACCGTCACTTTCAGCCCGTTTTACACATGAACTGACTGAAGCGCATGTTTGCAAACCACCACGGCGCTGCAGAGTAGGAAGTAGGACACACAGGCCTTCATTCACGACCCGTTGGATCTGGGTCGATCCACACTCGAGGCGACGGCATCTGCATTTAACCGAGAAAATGATGATGGGAAACCTCATTCTAAATGATGAGACGAGCTCTGAGGCCGAAAGACGACGAGGACTGGACGTAAACGACAGTACAATGCAGAACTTCAACAAGAAATAACACATTCTTAACCCATTTACGAATCTGGAAAATCAGTGTAATACTGGTCAGAGCTGACGGTGCGTTCAAGGACCATCTGACATCCGGTGCCTCGGTTGGTTGGGTTCGTTTATTCACATGGAACAAATATTAAACAATTTAAGAAAAGCAGCCTCGCGTCACGATGATGATTAGATCATCAGACAATAAAAACAATATCAATACTGTACATTTATTTTGTCTTTCCGGTACATTTTAATGCTAATAAGATATTTTACCTTCTAATCGTTTTTAACGCTGTGACAATGTTCACTCAGGACCAGAAGCCTTTAGACGGTGAAGAAGTAGAAGTAAAGATGAGACATTTTTATAACAGTCATAATTATCGACGTCGACTGATACGAAGGTTTTCATCATCATTTAGATGTTTGTAGAAAGAAAAGCCCCAGCTCATTGATGAAGTGATGTAATGAACACGATTAGACCAGACGCCACATCCCTCTGCTTTTTACCTTCTTAAATGGGACATAAAATAGAGTAGAAGTAGAGCACCATGATGTTTTCATCATCGTGCAGATGGGACCGCAGATGAAAAGTAGTTATTTTTTACTAATTCTGGCATATTTACATGGGTGTATTTTTATACAGCGATGTTCATAAATGTGCATGGTCCCTATTAAAGAAACCAATAAATTCAGTCCATTAAACATTCACAGCATCAGAATGTATTTGGAAAAGCCCTTACTGTTTCATTTCACATCAACTATTTCTTCTGAAAAATGAAAACAGAAAAAAAATGCCACAAATGAGGAATTTTTGTGAAATTCAGGGGGTGTTTTTGCATGAACCTTTCCTTGTAGGATCTTCATCTTTCTTTCTGACCAAATATTCATTTTTTAACATCCGTTTGTATTTTGTAAAAAGTTCTTATTCAATCCTTCCAAACCTCCGTCCGACTCTGACTTGAAGATGTGAAGTTTTCATCTGTGATGCTCCTTTATCTGTTGCCATGGCGTCAGAGGATTCTGTGTGGGACGGCGTTTCTGCAGAGCTCTGGGGGCGTCGATTTTCATAATGATAGATTTTACTGACATGTCTGAATGTCAGGCAGTAAAATGGTTTACAGCGAAGACGGCTGGACCAACACTGTCTTTGGTTTCGAAAGGTTGGTTTCAGAGCTGAGTCATGTGATGCAGTCATGTTTAGCAGGTTTCTACAACAACAAACAACACTAACAACACTCTGCACAAATGCACGTACACTATAAGGACAAAAGTATTGGGACTAGGGATGTAAACCATTAATCGACTAATGATTAATTGTCAATAAGAATTTGCTCGATTAAATTATTAATTGTTGGTTAATTGCCCTTGTCCACCTGTCCACACCTGTCCGAAGGCTGCTGGTTTGTCCGCACTGCGACGCCGTGGCTGGGATAGCTGGTCATCGGAACCGGAGAATGGCGTTGATGAGTTAGAAAGTCTTTATGGACATGGTGGCGCGAAAAACAGACTGGCTCATCTGTTTGTGGGAGCAGTGCACCCCCGCATAAATACATGCACAAATGCGGGGTCGGTATCAGAGCATTTTCCCTGGAGGTTGGTCTAGTCCACGGTCAGTGAGACAGAAGTTGAAAACATCCTCCAGGCTCCTCATTCGGGCCACAGGTATGTAAAGCATTTGTGAAGCTTCAGGAGGTAGGGAAAAGATAAATGAGCGACAAGTTTTACTTTCACTTCTGTGGGGGCACGGACTGCATTGCCCCGTACCCCATAGTATTATAAGTAGGACAGAAAGTGATGCACGCACGCTCGCGGTTACCAACCAACACGTATGCATCCCCTGGCCATACTGCGCGCGTGCGGCTGAGAAACACCCCCCCACACACACACACACACCTACAAAACACACGCAAGTGCACCCCCCCATTACACAGCGCCATATCAACAGATGAATTCCACAGGAAACACTGACTATATCCAATGGTTCAATAAATCAATCATTAAAGAATATGATTATGCTTTTTTTCATTAAGTGTATAAACAATATTTAGCTTTTATTCTTATAGACTGTATTGGAAAAGAAATTCAGGTTCTCAGGAAAATCGCTGCTTATCAATTAATTATTAATCCATCGATAAGGTCAACCAACTAAAGATTAATGAATTAATCGATCATTTGCATCCTTAATTGGGACACGCTGAATTCTGTGGGGGCACGGACTGCATTGCCCCGTACCCCATAGTATTATAAGTAGGACAGAAAGTGACGCACGCACGCTCGCGGTTACCAACCAACACGTATGCATCCCCTGGCCATACTGCGCGCGTGCGGCTGAGAAACACCCCCCCACACACACACACACACCTACAAAACACACGCAAGTGCACCCCCCCATTACACAGCGCCATATCAACAGATGAATTCCACAGGAAACACTGACTATATCCAATGGTTCAATAAATCAATCATTAAAGAATATGATTATGCTTTTTTTCATTAAGTGTATAAACAATATTTAGCTTTTATTCTTATAGACTGTATTGGAAAAGAAATTCAGGTTCTCAGGAAAATCGCTGCTTATCAATTAATTATTAATCCATCGATAAGGTCAACCAACTAAAGATTAATGAATTAATCGATCATTTGCATCCTTAATTGGGACACGCTGAATTCAGGTGTTTTTTTTTCACAGGAGTCTGGGCTCCAAAACAATGACAACTGTCATAATATAGTTTTATTTTGTGATAAATATCATTGTACTGGATTTTTAAAATTATTGTTATATTTGCTTCCAAAATGCCTGAGTTTTTACTTAATTTCCCTCAAGACTGATTTTTTTTCATCCATTCATCATTTTTTCCAATGGGGTCAATGATAGTAGAGATTTGAGGTTTTGTAGAAAATCAGTAGCAGATTGTTTCATCTAACAAATCAACAGTAAGCTTCTTAAGGTCACCTCATTTGGTGTTCAGGACTATTCAGAATGTCAAACATACAACCCAATGGTCAAAACAAGCCACTAAAGGATCCGAACTGGTCCGTGGGATGAACTTATGAATGCAAAAATTACGCTGAAGACATAAACAATCGATGGTGTAAAAAATCTTTTTAGTTCAGGTTCCACATACAGACCAATGTGATCTCAAGTAAAATGACATCAGAATAACAAATAAATAATAACTCAAAATTTTTTACTGATTCTTGGTTTTTGGTGAACTCCAGATACGTGGAGAAGACGTTGAGGTTAAACCTGACATTAATGCGCTTTGTGTCAATACTTTGGTTTTTCTGACCATTATGTGAATGCACTCATTGGTTCCATAATTATCATCAAAACAAGCAGACATAAACCTCCAGCTCCTCCATAAAACCACAGCTCATCCACAAACAAACATCAGACACAGACTCATTAATCAAAACCAGGTGATTCCAGGAGCTATATTTGCATTATCTGACCATTATCATCACTCAAAGTCAGCAATTATACTTGAAAAGCCTAATTTTACTGAATGGACACTATCAAGGGCACATTCTGGTGGTACTGATAGTCCTATTTGCACTGGTTCATCAATTTGTTTTTGTTTTGTTTTTTTATGCAAATAAACTCAGTAATGAAAACATTAGCATCTAATCTGACAAATATGGGATGTTTCCTCTGGAGCAGTAGTTCCTGAAACAATTTCATAACCAGATTTAAAAGATAATTAGAAAAACACAGGATGTATAATGTGTTTTAGGGTGTATTCACATCTACTTCGTTTGGTCCATTTAAAACAGACCAGAGTTTGTTTCCCTTGGAAAGTCTGGACATTTTTTTTAGGTGTGAATACAAACATGCATACTCTGATTCGAATCAAACAAGTGGACCGAGGACACCTAAAAGAGGTGGTCTCGATCCACTTCCAAACGGACTCTGGGCCGGTTCACTTCTTATGTGAATATAACCGGCCTTGAGCTAAAACAAACCACAGGTAGTCGGAGCTAATAGCAGCAGCCATGAGCTGTGGACAGATGTGGAGCAATGAGGAGATTGAATGTCTCTCTGACATCTGGTCAGATGCCCATATTACCAAACTGGCTCCGAATGAGCTGTTCTTGACAGTTAATGTTATTTTCATAAATTTGTGTCTGTAAAAATAGAACACATATTCTTAAAATGATAACTACGACCACCATGTTTGTTTTCATCAACACAGACCATCTCTGATTCACCCTGCCCATGACTTTTCTGTCCAATGCCAGTGCAGTTCGTCACATGTATGTTTCCGTTTACAAATTCTGATCCACTAGCAGAAAGTGAAATGAGAATTCAGTCTGACCCAAATGAAAAAAATAAAGTTCGCATTTGATCTGAATCAAATAAGCGAACCAAAGGACTTTCCAGGTGTGAATAAACCCATATATCCTTTATATTTACAGTGTGATCTCTTTGGTTGTTTTATTGAATTTTTTTTATGTCATTTTCATCTTGTGTCTGCATGCCTTATTAGGGTTAACATTTATTGACTGAACTTCAATCTTTATTAGGAAAACAATGATGATCTCTTGTATAATGGGATAAACTTCCTTTTTTGTTTTGGTTGTTTTCTGTTGATAAGTTGTTTTGGGGTTGTTGGTGGTTGTATTGTGATTTTTATGTCAAAAATAACACAATCATTCATGATTATAATATTCTTGCCGACCGGCTCTGTAACATTTTGGGTCCAGATCCCACGTTTGAGAAACACAGCGTTAAAGGCTCCTTTGTCCAATGGCCAATAAAAGGCAGCTCCATAAAAACTGACTGAAATGAACCACAACTTAGTTTTAAGATTTAACAATAAAGTTATAAACACAGAAAGATCTTGACTCAAATGAAGATGAAAAATATCAATAATTTCACAGTCTGTCAAGAATAATTAAAGGAAGTATAAAAAAAAAAAAATCAATATATGAGAAGGACAGTGTGTTTGAGTGGAACTTGAACTGAAAGCCAACCTTATAAAACCCTTCTTTAATGGACAGAAATGACTAATATTGAGCTTGGAATTGAGTGGTTTTACACTGGGATGGACTAATCTCCTGCCCCAAAACAGAGCCACCTGTCCAATGCTCAGAGGTGTCTTTACTCTAAATACAGGATGAAACTGGGTAACCCACTTTTTCCAAACTCCAATAAGGCCCTTCTTCTTTTTTAGGAAGCGGTTGTTGCTCTACATCCGACCGATGAATGCCAACGATCCACGGCAATTCATAAAATGTCCACCAGGAAAAGGTCCAGTGCAGATCCTGTCCTGTGCTTTATAATGAACTCATGTCATGTTTGTACTTGAAAAGTTGAAGTATTTCTCCAGTCGTTTCCCAGTGGTCGACCTCAACCCGACCCCTTTGCTTTCTGCTGTTCACTGGGTTTCATTAGAACTGGACGACTGGGATGTAAATCTGTAGAAAGTGAACATTTAATCCTGATAGTTGTTGCTTTAAGCTCTTCCTCCTGAGCCGCCGTCTTCCTGGAGTCAGAATGAGACTAGAGGGTCTGTCTCTGTTTTCTTTAAGAAAACAGGGATTAAATGACAGACGGATTAAACAACATCAGATGAAGACATTCACCTCTGAACTCTGACTACTCATGAAGGAAGGTCAAGATGGAAACATGGAGGTTGAAAGCACTCACTGTCAAGACGACACATACTGTTAATATAGTGTCGAACAGTGCATCATAACTAGGGATGCAAATTATCGATTAATTCATTAATCATTAGTTGGTTGATCTTATCGTTCGATTAACGCATAATTGATAAGCTGGAATTTGCCTGAGAGCCTGAATTTCTCTTGATAGGGTCTATAAGAATAAAAACTAAATATTGTTTATACACTTCATGAAAAAAGCATGTCATATTCCTTCATGATTGGTTTATTATGCCATTTGATACAGTACAGGCAATGACATTTATGGAGTAGGACTAAAGAAATTCAACAGAGAAATAAAATGAAATAAATGGATCTGAGGAGGAGCAGTTTAGAAGAAATGGACATTTCTGAGTTTGCATCACTACCTGACATGATGGAGCGAGATTTCAGCGGAGATGCCCCCCCCCCCCCCCCCTCTCTATTTTCCCATGTCCACTGGGGTGACTGCGGGACATACTGCAGACATACCAGGAGCCTGGAGGATGTTTTCCACTTCTGTCTCACTGACCAGAGAGTCCAGATGACCATGGACTACACCAACCTCCAGGGAAAACGCTCCGATCCAATATCGACCCCGCATTTGTGCATGTATTTAGGTGGGGGTGTACCACTCCCACAAACAGGCGGGCCGGTCTGTGTTTTGATTGACCATGTCCCTAATGTCCCTAAAGCGATTCTAACTCATCAACACCATGATCCGATTCGATGACCAGCTATTCCAGCCGCAGCGTCACAGCGCAGACAAACCGGCAGCCTTCGGACAGGATGTGGAAAAGGGCAATTAACTGACAATTAATAATTTAATTGAGCAAATTCTGATTGACAATTAATTGATAGTCGATTAGTTGTTTACATCCCTAATCAAAACGGTTGGATGTATGTCACAGTGAAGGTTTGGTTTAGGCCATAAACTGGACATAAAACCTGGACACAGGTCCTATGAGCTGGGAGATATGGACAAAAAAGAAATCTGAAACGTTTCCTGGTTAAATAAACTCAAATTAAATGGATGAAAAGTTTAATCAGTGTTGTCCAAATCTACATGTACAGGAGTGGACTCTATTTATTGTTGAAATCATGTCTCTTCTTCTATAATAGGTGGCGATATTCACTCTTTCAGCTTTTTAATGCCCCACAGACACAACAATAGTCAACAGTTTGATTACAATCATCATCCCAGAGGTAAACTGGAGCCAAAATGGACAACAGTGTAAATCTGTACACATGAGACCTTGTGTCTGCTCTAGTTTTTGTGCAAATGAGATGCATGATGCTGGAATTCGGATGCAGTATTTGGGTCAGAACACCCTGTCCGGTTCCAGTCTGGCTGGTCTGTTTACATGCAGGAATAGATCCACTTTAATCACATTATCTGGGTGGGTTAGTCCCACTAGGAAAACTTCAATTTCAGTCAAGCTAACATGTTTTCATGTACTTTGAAAGTCCAGTTTTAGTTGAAATGATGGAATAACTCATTCTTTTTAAGTGTCATGTAAACCCACTGACTGATTATTACCTCTGCCAGGAGGTGCTGTGATCGCTTTGTTTTGTGTGTTTGTTTGCATGTTTGTTTGTTTGTTAGCAGGATAACTCAAAAATTATGGACAGATTTTCATGAAATTTTCAGGAAATGTTGATACTGGCACAAGGAAGAAATGATTACATTTTGATGGTGATCGTGGGGGGGACAGATCTGTCTTGGCGGAGGTCTGCACTCACCGAGTGCTTTTCTTGTTCTAAAAGTGTTTGTTTTTTGGCATAAAATGTGCTTTAAAGTCATGATGTTGGGCATCAGAGAACAACCATGTTATGAACATTAGTGAAACATCACAACACATTACATTGCCCTACACTGTATTTTATCATCTTTACTCTTCATTTTGTCATGTTATGTTATCAAATATGTTTGTTAATCTCTTTCTACCTTCGATGACCAAAGTGATGCTCTGCTGACACATGTTTTGGCTAATATTTATGGCTCAAAGTTGTCTTTATTATCCTTGCAGGGAAATTCCATCTCTGCATTTTACCCATAATACACACAGCACTTAACATTAGCATTAGAATTGGCACATTAGAGCCATGAGCTGCCATTGAAGGCACTCAGGGACCAACTCCAGACCTTCATCAGTACTTCTGTCAATGACACTGACAGCAGAATTAACCTGATATAACCTAATCATTAAGAGTCACTCAGAGTACTTCTACTTTTACCACATTATCTTTAGTTCTACTGGAGGGAATCTACCACCATATAATGAAGATTCAGTTTTTACAGATCCAAATATCCATGATTAAAGCTGTAAATATGTCATGTCAGAGGGCTGTATCATAATAGATATCAACAACTACACATATAATGTCTGCAGTTTTTACAGATCACAAAAAATTCGGTTGGTTTCTTCACCTCTGACTGTAAAACACAAGTAACACATTGGCGGCGTGGGAGGGAGGACTCAGCTGAACAACGCTAATCATTAACACAACATAACAGCAGAAACTGGAGCTCTGTCTGAACCCTGAGAGGCTGAAGATTCACAGATAAAACACACTTCAGAGGTATTAGTTTTACGGTATTTGTCCCTGCTGCCCGTAGGACTGAGTGGGACTGAAAATGATAATGAATGATGATGTATTTAAGGTGATGTTACATAATTTACACCACGAAGAGACAGGACAAACTGAATATTGTAGAACCTTTCGGAGCCAGTGTGGATTTATGTGTCCATGTATGTACTGTTTAATAATTTAAGTTGAATGAAATGAATGAAAATGTCTCCATTACAACTGTTTTAAGAAAAATAAGTGAATTCTAACAACATCATGTCTCATTTTATCTTTTATACATGTACATTACAACTTACAGATCATGGTGGATCTACAAATACTTTAGTAACATTCATCTGTTTAACTGTGATCAAAACAACTTGTCAAGACTCAGTGACATTTGTAACGGTTAATGTCTTCTGTGTGATTTTTACATTTTGCAAATTCATCCCTTGGGCTGGATTGGACTCTTTGGAGGGCCGGTTTTGGTCTGCGGGTCAAATGTTTGACATCCCTGGTCTAAGTTTTTTCACAGCTCTTTTCCTGCTCCAAACTGTGCCTTTAAAACCCATTATCAGTCAAACTCTAACATAAATATGTAACTGGCTTTGGGCTTGACATGGTCCAAATGTTCACTCTGATCAGTGGAAGCAGTGACGTCGGTGTAAATATTATCACTGACTCCAGACACAGATACCATCTCAAACCACGTTATCACACTCTGCAGATTTTACGCCTGTTTTTGCAGAGGTCTACATATAATTCCTATTTGACGGATGTTAAATTCAGACTTCATGGTGATCACAACCCCCAGCCACCACATCATACCATGGATGTGACAGATCTTCACTCAAGGCAAAGATCCATAACTGTGAAGCTCCTCCTCAACATCCTCATTATCATCACCTCCTCCTCTCCTGCATCTCCTTGCTCTCAGCAGCTTATCTTCCCTTCTCGTTCGCCTCTTCAGGAGGAATAATCCTCTCTTTGCTCCAGATTTAAGCAGTGGGAAATCCCTCTCCCACAATGTTGCCCTGTTTCCAGAAACACTGCACCAGTTGGTTCATACGACAGCAGCGAGAGGTTACACATTAGGACATAAACCGGAGATAAAGAGTCAAAGAGACGAGATGTACAGTGGTCAAATGTTAATGTTCACAAGGCATTGCTAATGTTGATAACAATGACAAATCTGTCAGTTTCCAAAGGAACAAAAAATAACAAAAAAGGAACAAAAGGAGTTTGGTGATGTACGGCAGCTTCTATGATCAATGAAAACTCAGGAAAATACATCAAAAAGTTGCATAAAATTACAAGAATTAAGAGCAACTCACAGGAATGGGTTGAATTCAAGGATCCAGGACTTATGTAAGTGTAATACCACTGATGACCACTAGTCCCTGCTCCAAAAAGCCCTGGTTTTTGAGGACTTCTTGCTCATTAATTCTCTACATTAGATCCACATACATATACCCACACTGCCATCCATCCTCTGCATTCATTTTGTCTGTATTTCTGTCTGTCTCCTGGAAACTTATAGATACAGACCAAATGCAGAATATACTTCAGTACCACCGCGAACTATGGAGGGTAATGTTGAGATTTAAAGATAATTTAGCAGAAATGGTAGAACTTTTCAAAGAAAAACAATCAACATATTAACAACAACTAACCCTCCAAAGTTTATATAAGTACACTACCATTAACAGCCACTAGATGCTGTTCCAAAAAGCCCTGGTTACCAGAGACTGATCTCATGAAATCGCGTTGTATGTCTCGCTAGTTCTTATGGCATTTGGCGTACTATACATATGCATTTTTGTCCTTTCAAGTGTTATTCATCCCCATTTTGGTCATTTTACGCCAAGCTCTCCAGTTCACATACCCATAACCCCTAACCTTAATCCCAACAGCAGCCCTAACCCTAAGTGTGTGGTATTTGATGCAGCATGAATATACATATGTAAAGCTTATAATGCGTACAGATAACATGCCAATTAACGCAAATTAAAAGTGGCATGTACATTTACACAATTTCACGGTATCATGTTGGGTTTCCAAAGACTAAAGGTTAATTTATTCCTTGCATTAGATCTTCACACATATATACCCACAGCACCCAAGGTATAACATGTCTATGTTGACAAAATTTTATTGTAGAAACTTTCACTTTCAAAATTCAAAATGGTGACTGGATCGATGGTCATCTAGTGTGAATGGAGAGGTTAATCTACATTTAATACTCCAGCAAGTATTTAGACATTCATTATTATTTTATGGTCATTTATTTCACATACTTATCATGATAAAGCAAATTCATTTGTAAACAAGAAAAGCACTTGGAGAGCACACACCTCCGCCAAGGCAGATCAGTGGGCCCCCATGGCCCCCCCCCTCGCCCCTCCACCCCCTACTGCCACCAAAATGTAATCATTTCTTCCTTGTGCCAGTATCAACATTTCCTGAAAATTTCATGAGAATCCATCCATAACTTTTTGAGTTATCTTGCTAACAAACAAACACACAAAGCAAAGTGATCACAATACCTCCTGGTGGAGGTAACAAATATTTCTATAAAATGTCCACATGGAGAGGCCTGTTTCTCACATGTTGAGTTAAAGTCCTGACAAATAACAGATAATTAAGGCATATTTCAATATGTGTCATTTTAGATAGAACCTTTGTGTAGTTTGATCTAATATTGATGGACTTTTATTCTTTTTTAGTCCAACAAGAGGCAGTATTTTTTAACGAAGTGACTACTGACAGTAGGTAAATCCGACATAGATATAAATTAGCCACTGGGACGACATTCAGAGTGCAGAATTCCACAGGACCACAGCACTGAACTGTGACACAGAACTGAAGTCAGACTGCACACTACCACATCGAACATGTAGCTCCGATCACCTTCTCCAGCCTCCAGAGCAAAGATCCATCAAACAACATACAGAGTATTTCGAACAGTAATTCCTATTCCATACTATATATACCAGGCATCACCAAATGGCGGACCTCAGTCCGAACCCGGACCCAGTGATGGTTCTGCCCAGACCCGTGACCAATCTCTGATAAATTTACAAGAATAGATCATTTTCGTGGAGTATTTTTTCCGACGGTGGCGGCTGTAGACAGCGGGTGCTGCTACTCCAGTTAATACCACAATAGCTTCACCTAGATGAGCCAATCAACCCCTGTGTTTACTCTGCATCCACACCAGAGCAGAGAGGAAGAGACAGTGATGGCAGCATGTCTCACTCCAAAACAAGGAAAGTTGATGTGGAAAACCGTTGTTTTTTAGGGCGCTTTCACACGGCGTACCTGAGTCCATACTGTACTAGGATACGGTCACTCCTTTACTGCAGATGTTGCATTCACAAGCACGTACCGCAGCCTGTACCCCAGTATGAGTGGGTGTTACAGGGCTGAAACAGTAGGTGGAGGTGTGGAAGGAATTCTGTCGCTATCCAACAAAATGCGGAAGTCAGAAGAAGACAAACACTTACCTATCTGTTATTAGCCTGTTTGAGACAAAGAGAAGAGAAGAGAGTGAGTTTATTCACCTCTATTTGTACTTTTTTATTTATTCTATTCTGAGGTTTCTGTTTTCTTTAATCTGAAGTAAAGGCCTTAATGTATTTGCTTGGGACTACTTTTACTTACGGTAACAGAGCTAGCTGTGTACTCTGTTAAACATTTCCTGCATTGAGAATTGACAATAAATATTGTTGAAACCATATGAAAATGTGGACATAGGGGAAGGCTCAAAAACACAAGTTGGACTTCAGTTTGGACCTTTTACTTGGAGGAAATTTTAATAACTGGACCTCAGTGATTTTTAATTGAATACCCCTGATATATACTATCACCAATTTGTAGTTTCTTCCATCAATTGCCACAGTACTGTGGTAGCAAAATGCACAAAAGAATGCACTGAAGTATACGTCATATCACCACAGTGCTGTGGCAACAAGGGGCTAACGAGTAAAAAAAAAACAAGAGGTGAATGAGTTCATGTAACAGTACCCCTGACTGGCTCTAGTACAGATGCTAACATTTGATTGGTCTGTGGCAACAGACAAATGAATATTTTGTGCCACAGTACTGCGGCAGTAGCCATTGCCATTTTTAAATAATGGCACAAATGTTCACTTGGACTCGAGGACGAACTGAGTGGAATCTGGTGGTCAAAGGTCATCACTGTGACCTCATAAGTCACAGCTCAGTAATGAAATATTGCACTGTTTAGGAATTACAACCATTTGAAACAGGGTTTGTCCTTATGCGGAGGCTCAAAAATAGACACCTGATTGACCATCAACTTTATGTCCAGATGTGCCCTGTTTCTGGGTATTCTACGACAAATGAAGCAAATTAAAGGTTTAATTTCTAATCCACAGTGGCATAAAGAGGCTTAATAACTACATCTGGATCACTATCCATATACTTATGGACCTGACTATGCTTTGCACTGTGCACCTTCATCATCTGGACAGAAATTAACTGAATTTGCTTTAAACTTAAATTGAATTGAATAGATTTTGGAGGTCAAAGGTCATCATCACAGCCAATGCTCAATAATGAGGTGTGAACTTTCAGCTTTAATTCAAGGGGTTTAAACAAAAATACTGCATTAACTGCGCAAGAATTACAACCATTTAAGACATAGTTTGTCCATATTCAGAGGCTCAAAGTAATTGCACACCTGATTGACACATATGGTTCACAGATGAACTGAATAGATTTTGGTGGCCAAAGGTCAAAGTTCAAAATCAGTGTGACCTCAGAGATTATGACGCATACATAGAGGATGCATCTGACTCACAGGGTTTTTGTTTGACTGTTCGAAGCTCTGATCTGTCAAATCTGTGCCAGTTTTGACAACTATCTGTATTATAATGTGTTTCTACTATAGAGTAAGTGCATCCATGTGAATCTGGTTCAATGAGCTCCACATGTGCATGCATTTGGATGGTTTGGGTGACAGATTTGTTTCTCTGGAGGTTCTGCTTCCGCTCTCAACCACAGAGATGTAAATTCATGCCGCTATGGGGGACACCGGACTGGAAAGAGGACAAAACAAAGCCTCCTCAACACAACCGCCCTCAGCTTGTTCTAGTAACGAGCTCACATTTCCCATAATCCCTCCCTTTCTCTTCATTTCTGTTCTTGGCACATGTCAGCTTCCCACTCTGCAGGCATCTGAACAACCCAAACCCACGGAGGAGGTTTTACAACAGAGGTGAAGAGATGGATGGAGGTGTAAATGAGACTGGGGACAAGAGGAGGAACGTCTTCTGATTCGATGCCCAGAGGAAGACAAGTGCAAGATGCAGTGAGAAAAGAGGGCGAAGGGGGAAGGGCTTCGAATGAGCAGGAATAGCACCGTGACGAAGCCTCTTGCCCACTCGCTTCCCTCCCCTCGGGGAGCGTCGACGACATGCGAGCTCCTCTGAAGTCTACAAGTTTAATTAGAACAACATAAAGCCTGGAAGAGAAGAGGAGGAAGAGGAGGAGGAGAACAAAGACAGAGGAAAACCCTCGTCAAACAGTGAAGACCGACACTGACGTCTACGAGAGAGGAGACTTTTTGCATTTCATCCTTTTAAGATGGGACAGATGATAAACCAGCTTTTTGTAATTACATTCTGCACTCTGACCCACTTCTGGATAATCCACTATGGACCATGACACAACTAATTTCACAGTAATTTGCTCCTGCCATTTAGAAATCTCTGAGAAAACCAAAGTTTTCTCAAAAGCAATTACTTTTATCTCCTGTGGCTCAGAAATGAAAACAACCACACCATACCAAAAGATTTATTCTCAAAAAAGGGACTCAATGTGGTATAAAAATACGATTGCTGTTTTCTTATATTAATCAGCACTGATAGTTATGACTTATAATTCGATAATGCCACCAGGTTGAAGGGCATCATACGATGGTTTGGAGATTCATCACACTTCACGTTAAGAAAATAAACCAAACAGATGAAGCATCAGAAATTAACCATCAGTCATTTTCCATGTGCTAGTGGGAAAAATGTGTTATGTTTGTTGCCTTTTTTTGTGCAGAACAAAAAAACATAGCCAAAAATTACAGCTTTGCAGTTGATTTTAGGGAAAATTTCCATAATTACCTTTCAGTCGGTCTGGTCCTAAAAACAATAAATATCCAACCATGTTTAAAGGCTGTTTTTTGATCCTACATGAAAAGTGATAAAACCAGTTGATTATTTATGGTCTTAGATTTTTCATAAAAGATGTAATGAAACGACAAAAGACATAAGATGTGACAACAAAAATTCAGCTGTAGTGTTGTATTTTAAGGTTATTTTGCAGTGGCGCCGCTGCAGAATTCTCAGCGCTGCTGCAAAAAACCCAAAACACTTTATCCTGAGGTTGGGGTTCCAATAAGGGGGGGTAAACATGACAACAGAGGCACAGAATGTGGGACAGACGGTCAGCGTGTTATGTTTGACTTTCAGTTTTCGGTAGTTACAAAGAGTGCCCCCACCCCCATACCCCTCCATACCCCCCCATACCTTCACTGATCTCCTTCACTGTGCCGAAAATGTATCGAACCAAAAAACGTACCAAATCGAAATTTTTCTGTACCATTACACCTCTATTACAAGCCCATCAGTGGAAGGAAACAGCACCCTGGGACATGTTGAATGTGAAGTATAGAGCTGCACAATATACCGTTTGAGCATCGACATCGCGATGTACGTGTGCGCAATAGTCATATCGCAGGTCCTTTAATGTAAGAGGCAAATGAATTCAACGTGATCTCATCTAATTTCAAGGGTACCTGACGCACACTGCACACAGCAATCCACCAATCACAATCATTCTTAATCAGTTTGGAGTGAGTTACTGGTAACAATATTGAAAAATGAGCAACGAACAAGAGAAAATCAATGAAGACTTGGTGCCAAAAAGAAAAGCGACGTCAGTTATCTGGAATTATTTTAGCTACAAGGATGATATTGAAACACATTCTGTATCGATAGGGCCTTGCACCAGTTGCCACAACAAGAGGCAAAACAACTAATTGGTGTGACCATTTACATCGGCACCACACAGCTATTATATCCTCCTGAGTAGTTTTTCATATTGCAATATATATCGCAGGTAGGGATGTAACGATATGAAAATTTCATATCACGGTTATTGTGACCAAAATTATCACGGTTATCATTATTATCACTGTATTGTTGAAATGTGTTCAAAATGTTCAAAAAGTACTATACACACACTGAAATAATGTAACCAAGCTATATTTTGAAAAAAAAAACAACAACAACAAATGAAACAACACACACCATGTACTTTCTGTTGCAGAAACATTGAAATATTAACATGTAAATATCAAGCATACAAATGTGCATTAAAGATGGCACCTTATGATCCAAAGCAATATCTGCACTAGGGGTGGGAATTAATAGGATTTTATCAGTATCAATGCCATTGTCCATTCTGCTTACCAGTCCAGTTCCTTATCAATTCTCCTATCGATTCCTGAGTGTTTTTTTGAGTGGGAAAAAAAGTAGTTGGACAGGTCATAGTGGAGTTTGTTTGACCATTTTCCATATCAAATCATTCACAATGTCACACATATACACTATTGTACACACACAAACAGAAAGTGAAACACAATCGTATCTTCCTGAACTGCTTAATGAACAAATGTAAATATGCTGAAAGAATGAGGATTTTAAAACATGTTAGGGTGATCTGCTTCTCCAGGAAATGAGCAGTATCACTGTGATTTTCAAAGTGCAGTAATCGAACACGGTTATCATGATAATTAGAATTTAAACGGTAATACTAACCGTCAGAAATTTTACAGCGGTTTATCACTGTACCGGTAATTGTTACATCCCTAATTGCAGGGTTAAAAAAAAATCAGAATGTCAGTTTTTTCCAATATCGTGCAGCCCTAGTGGAATATGAAAGTGGAACTCCAACATCCCAGGTCAGAAAGGGTTAACAGACCTTTGGCAAACATGACTGACATTTGCAAAAAGTCAGGACCTGATGTGCAGACTGGATGTGCAATAGCTCACCAAATCCATTTCTTTGGAAATTTGGAATCATTCAACATCGTACCATCCCAAAAGAATGAAAAGCTGTCCCACTATGATGGAGTCTTAAGCCTTAAACAGTGCCGCCTACAGAGGCTGATACCATGCAAGGCCTCGACCCCCCAGGGATTGGAGTAAATTGACCATTTGGTGGAGGTCCAGAGATAGTGATTTATGAGATGAACAGAAGAATATGGCCTCCTGTCATCCCCAGAGAAAACACTGAGGCTGTGGATGAAGAATAAACGAGTAAAAGATGAGTACACCACCATATCGGCCTAATCTGCCCCCAGGGTATTTATGTTTTATTTATCTGCTCTAACTGTAAACGCTGCTAATGATGTGATCTGTTCACAGTTACACATCACAACATAATAAATAACACAATGTACGCACATAAATATTTAAAGCACTGAAGACAGACGAGGCGCAAAGAACCCTGGTGTTGGACTTCTGTACTCTAGTTTTGCACACATATGGTAATAAAAATGGCCCAAAATTATTTTATATTATGCATCTTGAATTAAAAACATTTGATTTTCATGCAGCAGCCCCAAGCATGCCCATAATTCTGCCACACATCCAAGAAAAATGCTACAATAATCTAAGATTATGTGAAAATAAATGGACAGTTTACATTTCTCTCCATGACAAACAGGAACCACAGTCCATAAGTTCCGCAGAATTTAGGAAAACCCTGGACAACTACAGCTCAACGATACACATTTACACTGTTGAGAGATTCACATGCAGATAAAATATGACAATAAACACTTTGTGAACCACTAACCTGTGAAAATAAAGACATTATCACCACAGCATGGCTTCTGATAAACTCAGAACACTGTGAATCCTCTGTCTGTGTGAGCCATCATTCGATTTTACTTGTTCCAAATTAACAGAAATGATAACGAGGCTCCTTTAAACTCTTCTACTCGACTCGCAGTGTCTGGGTGTGAACGACTGTTATTATCCACGATCATTACCATCATTATCTTGTGTCTGATAAGCACCTTGTTAAGTGGATCTAATTCCACAGGACCAACATTGCCCACTGAGTCCGGGAATCCTGTTCTGGATTTAACAAACGTGAACCCACACAGAGGAATCCACTGTGTGTTTGTGTTTGGGCAGAGTCCACCTCCGCTCCACACTTCTGAACTCCACTTCTCTGACACTCAGATCCTGCCAATCCTCGCTTGCCTCATACTCGTCATGTTTGTGTGTCAGTGTGTGGGTGTATTGTGTATTGTGTTCAGAGGATTTTTGCATGTGTTTGTAATGCCGTCAACACACTCAGACTCACAGCTGTCAATGCTGTCAAACTGATGGAGGTCAGAGGTCGCACACGCCGACAGGTTTTAATGGAGTTGTGTAGAGTTAAAGAGACACCACGGCGTCCAGGTTCCCCATCCTGGACCCCAGAGACCCCTCACCACATTGGAAACAACATCATACATGAAACAGAAAAGATTAAGCTTGAGCGGCATTCAGTGACGACAACAAATATCAGCTACAAAACACACAGCTCAGCCTCAGCTCGTCAAAGGCTGATTTAATCTCTCCATAAGATACTTGTACACACAGAGTCAAAGAGACGAGATGTACAGTGGTCAAAGGTTAATGTTTACAAAGCATTAATAGATGTCGATAACAACGACAAGACATACCAACCAAGAATCCAAAGTCATTCTTAGGAGTTTAGTGATGTACAGCCGCTTTTCTGGTCAATGAAACTTAGGAAAACACCTCAAAAAGTTGCATGAAATTGCAAGAATTCAGATAAACTCATAGGAATGGGTTTACACCAGATTAAAGCCTGTCCATCTGCTACGTCCAATATTATCCACGGTGTCCACAGATTGGACAACAATTATGGACAGGACCAGACATCAGACCCGTTTGGAATTGGTTTTACATTGTGTGGACAGAAAATATGCATTTTATTTCAGACAGGACATAAATCAAAGTAATAAATCTCTAAAGCACTGAATCTGAGTCACAGGCATCAAAATGAAACCAGTTAGTCAATAGTCATGAATTGATGGTTGTCTCTAATTCAGAGAAAAAAAACTGTGTTGATGTTTAGTTTGAGGGTTTTTTAGATGAACCACCTCCTTCCATCTCCAGTCTATTATCACATTAACTACAGCTTCAGTGCGCCTGAACATTCCCAGGTTGATCTCAGTGCTCGGTGAAACTGATTGTTCTATTTTTACACTGTGGGCTTTGAATACATTCCACATCATTTCACATGAACTCTCCCTCCATTAAACAACATTAAAGATATTTTACATTCTGTTATGACAGAAACATGTCGCTGCTTTACATAAATCCCTGTAGATGTGTACATTATGGACAACACTGGTATGATCTATTAATACCTCCTTTTTAACCTCCTTTATTCTTATTTCTAACTTATTTTTTGTTTTTGATGTGCTTTACTTGTGAACTCATATTTCAATGGGATGTTCCCTGACAGGCATTGTCTCTGCCAAACAACCTAAACCATGGTCTGTAGTAACACAGAAGCACCACAGGGTGGCAACACTTTCACCCAAAGTTAAAAAACTAGTTCCATACAGGATCAACACAAATACAGGTTCCATTAAACCGGAACAAGACACAGCAAGATGATGTCATTAATAGAGCCCAGGTCAAACCGTGGAAACTGATGGAGACTAGGGGTGTAAACAATACACTCGTTTGTACCAACCCTTTTCAGTTCAGGACCTTCAGTACAATATGGAGGTTTACCGAACAAATACATGTAGCCTATGTGAAGAACGCAAACACTCGCCTTAAGTTTCCACATGAACCTTAAGTATGAGCAGGGTGGCCTGAACCAGAACCCATGTACAATATTTTATATCCTAGACCTAGACAGACATCTAAGTGGTCCAAGCTCCATCCACATGCTGAAAGTGAACCAGTATGGCAACTCAGAGCAGCGTCACAGGTACAAAACCAGAGTTCCGTCTTCTCTAAGGTCTCTGATTTGAGAGCATTTCTAATACTCTGTCAGTTATATCAATGGAGAGAGACAAGTTGACAAAACAGGAGCGGTGTGCTGGCATTGTTTCGTGAAGATCGGTTACATTTAAAGTTTTTTTTAATGAAATTGGTCTCCTTCACTGTCCCGGAAGCGTATGGAAGCGAATTTTTTCTGTACCGTTACACCCCTGATGGAGACAGTGATGAAGTATGAGCTGAATGGACACCACTCCAACCATTAGACAAACTGATGACACCTCCGTTCAAACCCAGCATCCGGTTCAGGCCCATTGTCACATTCTGTACTTGTGAACATGATCTCCATCCCTGTGATCCGGTGTCAGTTCGCTGGAACTCGTCCTGGTTGTTTTCAGCTCGTGTCAGAACGAGGCTTCAGTGTGTTCATGTTGGCTGCAGTCCTGGTTCAACAAAGGCGTGGCCCGGGGTGGCATTCGCCGCCGCTGCCACAGGCACTGGTCTGAAAAACAAGCAGGTGTACATGCCATTCCTTATACGGCGGCTGCAGACAGACGGACAGGACAAGAAGATTGAAGATGCAGCATCAAAAGAGCAGACAAATGGAGACAGAAACTTGGATCTGCTGGCGAAGGACAAAGAGACGAGGGCGGAGTCTTGGTGATCGTCCAGTTCTGACATTACATAAGAAGCTCAGAGTTTTCTTTCCCTCTGATTCATGTAACATCATCCAGATGCATTATTTACACAGTGACATCTGCAGATGCCGAGGGTTTGCATTAAAACACAACACTTCTGCTTCCAAAAGTCACACATATAAACAGACTCATGCAAAAACAGAAGAACAGCATCGATTAGAAGATTAAAGGTGCAACTTCAATGAGCATCAATGACAGGATGCACCATCAATCCAATCACACTCATTCTGTAAAATTATATCATCGCAGAAGGCTGAATTATTACACGGACTAATGGTGATCTAATGCAGGAATAGAAAAAATAAACATATCATTTGTTTCATGGTGATATTTTGTTTCAATAGCTGATTTTTTTTCACTCTGGTGACTAGGGATGCAAATTATTAATTCATTAATCGTTAGTTGGTTGCCCTTATCGATCAATTAACGATTAATTGATAAGCAGCGATCTTCCTGAGAACCTGAATTTCTTTTTCAAGACGGTCTATAAGAATAAAAGCTAAATACTGATTATACACTTCATGATAAAAGCGTGTCATATTCCTTAATGATTGATTTATTGAACCATTGGATACAGTCAGTGTTTCCTGTGGAATTCATCTGTTGATGTGGCGGTGTGTAATGGGGGGGGGGCACACGCGTGCATTTCGCCAGTGTATGTGGGGGTGCACGCGCGTGCGTTTCATCGGCGGGGGGTAGAACTCGCATGCACGCAGTATGGCCGGGGGATGCGTGCGTGTTGGTTGGTAACCACGTGTGTGCGTCACTTTTCGCCCTACTTCCAATACTATGGGGGTATGGTGCAGTCCGTGCCCCCGCAGAAGTGAAAGTGAAACTTTTCACTGACTGTAGACTACACCAACCTCCAGGGAAAATGCTCCGATACTGACCTCGTATTTGTGCGTGTATTTATTCAGGGGTGCACTGCTCCCACAAATAGACAGGCTGGTCTGTGTTTGGTCCACCATGTCCATACAGACACTCTAACTCATCAACGCCATGATCCAGTTCAATGACCGGCTATCCCAGCCGCAGCGTCGCAACAAACCGGCAGCCTTCAGACAGGTGCGGACCGGCGGAAAAGGGCAATTAACCGACAATCAATAATTTAATCGAGCAAATTCTTATCAACAATTAATTGTTAGTCGATTAATTGTTTACATCCCTACGGGTGACAAATCGGATCAGAACTTTACTGTTTACATGGACTTTAAGGTAGCACCGATCCGATAATGGGATCCGATATCAGCCCCGATATCAACATTTTAGCTGGATTGGGGATCTGTAAAAGCAACCGATCCATAAGACCGATACTTCCCCTTTATTTTTTTGTAACATGGGCTACATCATGCATACCGAGAGTTGAGTAGAGTTCAAATACCAAAGTGATATCATGAAGCATGTAAATATACACGCCACTTTTAATTGGCATGTTATCTGTACGCATTATAAGCTTTCTGCATGTATTTTCATGTCCCGTCAAATACCATGCAATTAGCAGTTAGGGTTAGGGTTAGGTTTAGTGGTTACGGTTATGTAAACTGGAGATCTTGGAGTTCATTGACACGGGATCAAATGGCATAGAATAACATGCGAAAGGATGAAAATGCATATTTATAGAACACCAAATGCCATAAGAACAGACAGGCAACACGGAGCGAACTAAGAGTTCTCAGATTTGGAGGTACTTCAGCCTTACTACACCAACTAGCTCGATGGCAGTTTGTAATGCTTGTAAAGTGAATGCTGCCAGGGGTGGTGGTAGCACTGCCAAATACAACACGACAAATTTAATTATGCACCTGCAGAAGCACCACGCAAAGAAGCATGAGGAATTCCAGCAGCTCAACAGATCAAAAGGAGCCTCCACTGCTGGAGGTAGTACAAAGCTAATGTTGGTAGATGCTCTACAGAGATGGGAAAAATTTCAATGATATTGGATCGTTATCGGGTATCGACTGATATACAAGGCCCCAGCATTGCTATTGGAACTGAAAAAGTTGGCTCGGTGCATCCCTAATGGACCCTGAATAAATTGATCAGATTCTGTCATTTTAATGAAGTAAATCATTTTGACATAATTGTCTGACATTCCAGAAACAGTAGAGGAAGAAGCAGTGACAGGTGTGAAAAAACTCTGTTTACCTCCGCCAAGGAGGTTATGTTTTTGCCAGGGTTTGTTTGTTTGTCTGTCCGTTAATGTGCAACATAACTCAAAAAGTTATGGACAGATTTTGATGAAATTTTCAGGGTTTGTTGGAAATGGGATAAGGAAGAAATTATTAAATTTTGGTGGTGATCGGGGGTGGGGGGGCCCACCAGGGGGGGCGCAGACCAGAAAATTTCATCAAAATCTGTCCATAACTTTTTGAGTTATGTTGCACACTAACGGACAGACAAACAGACAGACAGACAAACAAACCCTGGCAAAAACATAACCTCCTTGGCGTGGGGGGGCCCACGGGGGGGGGGGGCCACTGATCAGCCTTGGCGGAGGTCTGCGCTCTCCGAGTGCTTCTAGTTATTTCTGCTTTTATTTCCATGCTGCTGTAACATTGATTTCCATTTCTCGTCCCTCTTTAGTTTGTGACTTTTGTCTTTGTCATTAGCTGCTTTACAGGTAAAAATATGTTACATCGATGTATGTCTGATGTAACAGAAGTGTGATTTCTACCCAAACTTCATTAGAAGTGTTTACATGGCACCAATCAGATTAACAATCAGCTGAACAGACTTGTCTCCATCAGAAGGACATAATGATCTGAAGGAGTGTGATCAGCTCAGAATCTCAACAAGACAACGTCCTGGAGGTTTGATATTTTGCGCCAGTTTGAGTTTGTATGTTTGACTTGATATTTAAAGGTGCTGGAGACTTTCGTGACGAATTTTTCATCAAATCTGTAAAACCTCAGTCATGGCCTCAGTATTACGAATCTGTAAGTCTTTCAGTGATTACTCACCTGAATCTCTTGCATTACAGTGAACAATTTCGAAGTGCCATCCACCGTAAACAAACCCATGTGTTTATATTCTGAGCCGGAAGGTAACTCGGGCGTCTTTGGAATTTTTTTGTCGCGATGTGCATTGTGGGAAATGGAGGCTCGCGCTGCCGCTGCAGGTAGGAGTCTCCATTTCCCACAATGCACGTCGCGACAAAAAAATTCCGAAGATGCTCTTAGTTACCTTCCACCTCAGAATGTAAACACACGGATTTGTTTACGGTGGATGGCACTTCAAAATTGTTCACCGTAATGCAAGAGATTCAGGTGAGTAATCACTGAAAGACTTACAGATTTGTGATACTTAGGCTATGACTGAGGTTTTACAGATTTGATGAAAAATTCGACATGAAAGTCTCCAGCACCTTTAAGTGAACAATCTGGGCATTTTTTGTGGTACCAAGCAAGTTGACTCCAACCAAAACTGCAGCTGAAATGTTGCAATAACCAACAAACAGTGCATTCTCTTCTCCAAACAGTCATCCATCTCAAACCAAATCCAGACTCAGACTGGGAGGAAAAGTTTAATGAGACCTGAAGGACTCAACCTGAGTTCAGGAGGAAGGTGAACTGTATCAGACATTACAACCATGTTTACACAACAACGGTTTTAGGATGAAACACAAAGATTTTGTTGTGTTTTGGCCCCATTTACACAGAAATTTTAGACAATCTGAAATGGACACTTTTGAATGAAGCGTCCAGAGTGGAATGTTCTCAAATACAATGACTGTCACATTACACTTTCATTCATGTTGCCATGTGTGAACCAGACGACAACAATAACAGTTGGTTGTTCTTCCTCTGGTCTGTGGAGGAACGTGCAGCGGTCACATGGGATTTGTCACTACAACGTTTAATGGCCAACTACTGGTCTGGTATGAATACTACAGTGTTTTCAATCTATTCAGATTTTAAGTGTAAACAGGGATTATTTTCACTCAACTTTTGTGTTAAACCAACAAGGCAAAGGAAATACTTTTGTGTTTTCGTATGAAATGTCGCACACATGGGGCCTAAACCAGCCTTCACCTGAGATATTCACACAGGAAACTGCAAAATGTTTCACAATAAAAGCCTCTGAGTAGGACTTTTAATGTTTAATTTAAAGGGTGACAGGATTCATGGTGCAGCTCCACAGGATAAACAATAGTTTTTCAGATGCTGTTTCGTTAATTCTTGAGCTTCATAAATGAAAACCTACAGGCTTCTGAAGTTCATGCTACATTAAATAAATCTCTCCACATTCTCAGAATCTTTGGATAATATGTTCTGTATGTTTACATCTAAAATTAGGATTTTATTTCGAATTCTGTCACTGACCTGTTGATAATTAACCTCATTTTATTTTATTTAACCATTATTTAACCTGGTAAGTCAATTGAGAACCAGTTCTCATTTCCAAAAATGATCTGGCCAAGAGGCAGCAGCATGATGCAAATTATACTAAAAAACAACTTATAAAACAATTAAAACATCAAGAATACTCCCATTATATATATATATATATATATATATATATATATATATATATATATATATATATATATATATATATATATACACACACAAAAGTCATTCTCAACAACAATTACTTTTTTGCCTAAATCATTAAATTCCTTAAGTTTTTTTGTGTTTCCTGAATAATCTGAGAAAATGTCTAAGGCAGTTATTTTGGAAAGGTGATGATATACAACACTGAAATCCACAAGTAATCAGAAGGAAGTATATTGATCAGAAACTACAACTAATTAGTTGTAAAATTCAAACTGTTCTTTCTGTTTTAAGTTCCATTTACTTTTACAGTCTTTTTTTTCCCTTCGACATAATTTTTTTTAGAGATTTTACTGCCATCCAATTTGAAAGTCCCTGATTTTTTTTTTTAAATGGTCAGTTTTCTCATATATTTGATGTTTTTTAGGTTCTACTGTAAATAAAACATGGGTTTATGAGATTTAAAAATCATTGCATTTTGTTTTTATTTGTTTTCTGCAGCATCCCATCTTTTTTGGAATTGGTTATAAATAAGATGAAACCATAGATGTGAATTAAATAAACCAGCTGGATCTGAATGTTTATCCCCTTGTACATGGAGTCCTCGGGTGGATCTCCTCCAGTGGATGGTTTCAGGTGGTTTCAGAGGCGTGGTGTTCAAGGCTCGTACAGCAGCGAAGCGACGACACACAGAGGGAATCTGAACAATGTCTGGCAGTGAATGCATCTGTGTGAAACCGCGGTTTAATTAGAGCTGAAAGCACACAGCAGCGGAAAGACTGGAGGAAAATGTTGACACCTGGACCATGATGCAACGCCACATCTGTTTTGATGATCTATTGTAAAACATTAAAAAACACATGTGGATGAAGTTAACGAACATGTAGACTATGGATGTCAAACCTATTTTAATTTAGGTTCCACATTCAGACTGATACGCTCTCCAGCAGATCGGACCAGTAAAATAATAGCCTAAAAATAATGACAACTCCAAACTTTTCTATATGTTTTAGAGTGAAAAAAACTGAACCCTGAGAGGCTGAAGATTCATGGATAAAACACACTTCAGAGGTATTAGTTTTACAGTATTTGTCCCTGCTGACTGTGGGACTGGTTTGGTTAAGGGAGTGGGACTGAAAATGATGATGAATGATGATTTATAAAATTATATTACACAGTTTACACCACAGAGACAAGACAAACTGAATATTGTAGAACCTTTAGGAGCCACAGTGGATTTGTGTCCATGTATGTACCGTTTAATTCTGTGTTGCAAAAAGTAACATTATAGTATGAAATGTTTCCATTACAACTATCTTTCAGCAAAAAATGTGAATAACCTGAACAACCTGAAATGTTTTCAGAAAAATAAGTAAATTTTAACATTTTTATCATTTACACATGTGCATTGCAACGTACAGATCACAGTGGATCTACAAATACACAAAACATTTACTTACAGACAGAATAGTGTTAAAATTGCACTTCTCTTCAGACATTTCACATTTGAAAATTTTGGAGTTGACATTATTTATAAGTTATTATGACTGCATTTTACTATCATAATTTTTTTCATGATTTTAACATCCTTGATTGTTAATGTCTTCATCCCATGGGCCGAATTTGACCCTCAGGGGGCCAGCTTTGGCCCATGGGCCGTATGTTTGACACCCCTGATGTATACTATCCTTTTGTGAATACAGGAGGTTCAGATTTTCTCAAAGTGGAAGAAAAGACTGGTTTATTCACACAATATACTAAAAATACAATCACTGTCTGATTGGAGGAGTTATGAGATTGTTAGCTATCATGAAAACAGCATTAATCTGATTATGAGAAATCAGGTTAACACACCTGGATTTCTCCCAAATACTCTGATGTCTTCGTGCATGTATACCTGTTAATCTGATTTATTTCACTCTTTTACATCTGTACATGTAGAAAAACAAAATGCAGAAAACAGAAGTGATGTAGTCAAATGTAGTAAATCATGTATTTTATATTCACTATATTTAATTCATTAATAATGTTAATTTTCATCAAAGCATAAATTCAAAGGTTATTATATTAGAACAGAGAAAACTGAAGAAAAAGTTGCTTTTTCAGTGAAATATATCATTAGCTGAACATAAACCAAGTGTCTCCATCTACTGACATTGATCAAATCCCGGGGTTTTACTGGTGAATCAATGGAATATAGAAGATATAGAAGATGACGCCGTTTCCATGTTCACTACAGAGCCTCTGAATGCCCAAATGGGTCAAACCTGATGACCATGAAAAGATGAATAACTGTATTTTACACCAATTATTTACATGTATTGATAGGATTAGTGGATCAACAGGTATTAAATATGTTAGATCGATAGATGGTTTTAGGAGACGTGGATGTTTAGGGGTTAAAGTATTTGCGGTGTAAACTGTGTGATCTGATGTAATATTATGTCTTGCTGCAGATTGATTCAGTTTGTGTAAATATCAGTAGAAGAACAAACATTTCACATAAATGGATCATGAATGAGACTGAAAACACTGTGATGTGATCTTTAATCCAGCACAAAACATGCCTTTCTTCTGATTTTCTGATTCCAAATGAAAATCTGCAACACAATCAATATCGACCATCCTATCAAATCTTCTGTTTACTGTCTCTACATGCTTTGTCTTCATCCTGACCAACAGACACTGGACCAAAGTCACTGCAAACCAACATTTCGTGACTCCACTCGATCACGCACATGGAATTTACAGACCTATGTCCATTATCGGACAGGACAGGACCGGCTGTTGACGCCGGTAATAGAAGGGGTTCGGGTCAATGTACCACCTGCTTTTTAAGGGGCAGAATTCTGAGTCGGGTTTAACCTCCAGGATGGTCCACTGTCCGGATCTGGACTCGAAACCGACACCAGGTCTCGACGGTTCGCCTGCTGTCCGATAATGGAACTAGAATCCTGCTGCACAGGTATGCGACCGTCGACAATGAAACGACGTCATCTGCCTGGTTTTTAATACATTTATCTGCACATACACAACCTGACACAACACTGACTCACAACTAAACCAACTAACCAGACTAAACCCACCGAGGCTAACCTGGTTAGCTTAGCCCTGTCACACAAATCAAAACACTTCACAAAACATAGGTTAAATACTTCCAAATTTACGATGTTTTAGCTCGATTTGCTCATTTAGAAAACAGAAACGGAACTGAAAAGCTTTTCTGAAATCAAACTGATCTGATGTTTAATTCGGCGTCAAATCTTTCCAAGAATAAGCGAGTTTTACGACATTTTTAAAAATTCCATAAGGAATGTGCGTCATATTCGCACCGCGGAGCGCCGTACTGTTCTCCAGTTCACAGCGGAGACACGCGCATAAAAACCACGATTATTGTTAATAAATGTTTACAATACTGAATCAAATTAATGCCGAATTATACAACACATGTTTAGGCTGTAAGTTACGTTGTGACATGTACTTTAAATTGTAGAATTCTTTTTCTTTGAGCGATAAAACACTAAACTGTTACACTTCTATGAGAGGTTCGGTCCTGCCCGTCCGGGACCGAGGTTAGCTAACAAACCAAACCGTGTCCGACACGCGAGAGCGGCTCACCTGCAGCTCGGCCCGCTCCACCTCCCAATGGGCCCGCTCCACCTCGAACCGGGCCCACTCATGCTGGAGAAAGTGTAAAATCCCCGGGATGCTGTACTGCGCCCTGGCCACCTCTCCTCCCCCGTCGCCAGTCTGCGGGGCTTTGACGTTCCCGACGCCCGGCGGTAAACCCGAGCCGCCGCTGTTGAAGAAGACCCCGGGGCCCGCCTGCTCGTCCATGGCCGGACCGCGGCGGTGTCGCTCTGGCTCGGCCCGCTGCTCTCAGCCGCGTCAGTAGGATGTCCTCCAGGGGCGCAGCTAGTCCATGAGCGGGGCTCAGCGCCGTCTGGAGCGGCTGTCAGACCGGGAGGGACCGGGGACGGAAAGAGGATGGAGGACACGGCGGGGGACGCTTCCGGACCGGCCTTTCAAATTAAAAGACACAGACAGATTCCTGGAGTAGTAGTAGTGGTAGTAGCAGCATCAGTAGTAGTATTAGTATGAGTGGTAGTAGTAGTAGTAGTCGTCGTAGTAGTGACAGTAATAGTAGTAGAAATAATAGTAGTAATAGTGATAGTAGCAGCATCAGGAGTAATAGTAGTTGTAGGAGTAGTACTAGTAGTAGTAGTAGTGACAGTAATAGTAGTAGAAATAATAGTAGTAGTAGTGGTAGTAGTAGTAGTAGTCATAGTAGTATTAGTAGTAGTGACAGTAATAGTAGCAGAGATAATAGTAGTAGAAGTGATAGCAGCATCAGTAGTAGTAGTAGTAGTAGTAGTAGTAGTAGTAGTAGTAGTAGTGACAGTAATAGTAGTAGAGATAATAGTTGTAGTAGAGACAATACTAGTAGTAGTGATAGTCGCAGCATCAATAGTAGTATTAGTTGTATTAGTAGTATGAGGAGGAGGAGGAGTCGTAATAGTAGTAGTAGTAGTAGTAGTGATAGTGATAGTAATAGTAGTAGAGATAATAGTAGTAGTAGTAGTAGTAGTAGTAGTAGTAGTACTAATAGGAGTGGTAGTATTATTAGTAGCAGTAGTACAGGTACATCTCAAAAAATTTGAATATCATGAAAAAGTTCAATATTTTTTGTCACTCACTTCAGAAAGTGAAACCCATATATTATATAGACTCATTACACATAGAGTGAAATATTTCAAACCTTTATTTCTTGAAATGTTGATGATTATGGCTTAGAGATAATGAAATACCAAAATTTAGTGTCTAAGAAAATTAGAATATTGTGAAAAAGTCCAATATTGGAAAGTCATGGTGTCACACCCTAATCAGCTAATTAACTCTAAACACCTGTGAAGGTTTCCTGAGCCTTTAACGGTCTCAGTTTGGAGCAGTAGGCCACACAGTCATGAGGAAGACAGGTGACTGGACAGATGTCCAGAAGACAGTCACTGACACCCATCACAAGGAGTGTAAGCCACAAAAGGTCATTGCTAAAGAAGCTGGTTGTTCAGAGTGCTGTATCCAAGTATATTCAGAGAAAGTTCAGTGGAAAGAAAAAGTGTAGGAAAAGGTGCCCCAGCCAAAGGGATGACTGCAGCCTTGAGAGGACTGTCAAACAAAATCCATTCAAGAATTTGGGGGAGCTTCATAAGTAGTGGACTGAGGCTGGAGTCAGTGCATCAAGAGCCACTATGCACAGACACAAATGTTGCATTCCTCGTGTCAAGTCACTCATGAACCAGAGACAATGGCAGAAGCCTCTTACCTGGGCTGTGGAGACAAAGAACTGGACTGTTGCTCAGTGGTCCAAAGTCCTCTTTTCAGATGAAAGTAAATTTTACATGTCATTTGGAAACCAAGGTCCCAGAGTCTGGAGGAAGAGTGGAGAGGCACAGAATCCATGTTGCTTGAAGTCCAGTGTGAAGTTTCCACAGTCAGTGCTGATTTGGTCTGCCATGGCATCTGCTGGTGTTGGTCCACTGTGTTTTCTGAATTCCACAGTCAACGCAGCCATCTACCAAGACATTTTAGAACACTTCATGCTTCTTTGTGCTGACAAGCTTTATGGAGATGCTGATTTCATTTTCCAGCAGGACTCTACCCACACTGCCAAAGCTACCAAAAGCTGGTTCAATGACCATGGTGTTACCGTGACTGATGGACCAGCAAACTCACCTGACTTGAACCCCATAAAGAATCTATGGGGTATTGTCAAGAGGAAGATGAGACACCAGATCCAACAATGCAGATGACCTGAAACCAACCTGGGCTTCCATTCCACCTGAGAAGTGCCACAGGCTGATCACCTCCATGACACGAGGCATTGATGCAGTAATTTATGCAAAAGGAGGCCCAACCAAGTATTGAGTACATAGAAATGAACATACTTTTCAGAAGACTGACATTTCTGTTTAAAACATCCTTTTTTTATTGATCTAATGTAATATTCTAATTTTCCAAGACACCGAATTTTGTTTTTTGTTATCTGTATGCCATAATCATCAATTTCAAGTAAGAAAGGTGTGAAATATTTCACTCTGTGTAATGAGTCTATATAATATATGGGTTTCACTTTCCAAAATGAGTGACAAAAAGTACTGAACTTTTCCATAAAATTCTAATGTTTGTTTTTTTTATGTACCAGTAGTAATAGTAGTAGTAATAGAAATACTACTACTAGTAGTAGTAGTAATAGAAGTAATTGGAGTATTAATCGTATTAGTGGACTAGTAACTACAGTAGTTACAATAGTTCAAGTTTCAAGTTTTTGTCATGTGTGTTCAGGTTCAAGTACCATGGCAATGAAACACAGTGTGCCCTGGCTCTCTCTCCGCCCAATATTGATAAATAAATAACCAAATAACAATAACAATCTCAGAAACAATAAAAAATAAATAAATTAACAATAAATAGCACTAACCCTCCTATTGTAAAATAAAAACACTAAATAAATAAATACAATTCTAAAAACTCAAAGTCAGGCTGCAGGTCCCCAGCTACCTCCTTCTAGCTGAGCTGCTGTTCAGCAGCTGTGTAGTGGAGGTGGTGGTGGTAGTAGTAAAAGTAATAGTACTAGTAGTAATAGTAGTGGTGGTGGTAGTAGCATTAGTTAGTAGTCGTAATAGTTGTTGTAGTGGGAGTAATAGAAGTACTGATGATGAATTTCAGAGTCAATAACATTAAACTCAACCCAAACAATAACCTGATGAGGCTTTTAATGTGAAAATAATGCATGTTAACTTTCTTTTTTGTTCTGTTTTATGCTCACTTCACTCACCTTGAAGGTTGCTTTTAACCCCACCCACTACTGTAATTTTTCTCATCCTATTGGTTCATTGACTGAAGGACAGAGATATTAACCAATGGAAAATGTGGAAAAGGATTTAAGCGAATCAGATTCAAGTCTATGAGTTAGGTCCAGAAAAAATAAATAAATAAATAAATATAAACAACACTTTTGAAAATGTATGATTTATATAAGATCAGTAAGAACTAATAGTATATTAATTTGAACTAAAATACATTGAACTCAAGCATTTCCTGCTCGAGGGTTAAGAATGACTGCTGACATTTTCTATTAAAATTGTTTTTCTTTTTCTTGTCTCATCATTGTGCCTTTTCCCCTTTGCAAAGTATGAATGAATGACAGAATTAATTAATTAATTAATTAATTCTTTTTTTTTTTCCTTTTTTTTTTTTTTAATGTAGAATACACAAAATATACAAATAAATAAATATATAAATTTATATACTTTCCAGGATGTGTTTTAAATGGATGCAAAGGTTTATTCATAACTTCCCCAAATCCAACTCAGTACAACCACACAAACTTATTAATTTATATAAATACAATATGTATATATGTTTATTTCAATCAATATAATAATCATATAATCCACTACATATGTGCTAAGTATAAACCAATATAATACATTACAAAATCTACTATAATTTGCGTGGTACCAGTCCATGACCTGGTTGGACGCCATTGCAAGAGCTGTTTCTGTTTACTAAGTAAAAAACAGAAAAAGAAAAGGTAAGGACAGATTCATAAAAAAACATTCAAATAAAACTTGATAGTGTTGTTTTTTCTTTTTACTATAGATGTGGATCCTTCATCTTCTGGTCCTGAAGTTGGAGGTTTCTGGGTTTTTCTTGGTGGTCTGGATAACTCTGATCCAGATCAGCTCTAACCTGATTATTCCATAGACAATAGCAGATTTACAGGGGTTGGACAAAATAATGGAAACACCTTCTATGATGCCACAGTGTTAGGTGTTTCCATTATTTTGTCCAACCCCTGTACCTACTAATGTTAGATAATGAGCAGAGGTCAAGTTGTGAAGGTCAGATTTATGAGTCCCAATGCTCTCCTATGTCTTGAATTGGCGGGTGGGGTGGGGTTGGGGGGATCTCCTGCTCACACGCCATCTATGACGATAGTCTCTATACGGTAAAGGGAGTTAAATCTAAACAAGAATAAAGTCTGATCATGAAGAGACAACTATCTATTCAAGCAGGATTTGGGTCTGCATGAAAAACAAAGTGCAGCCACAGAAGGTATGTAGTGTATTATTATACAGCAGGAGCTATAGACCTGCATGGACTGAATATTATGTTTGAATACAGCCAGTGACTGAATGAATCACACACAGTTGTCAAACATAGGCCTATACCTCTACTGTATCCTGTTGTTTCTTATTTTAAATTATTTGGAATCCAATGGAATTCAATGCCATAACTGAGGACAACCTCATTAAAGCCAAATCTTCGCTTTAGTTCCAAAAGGTCACATTAGTGGGTTCAATTATATTCTTTTTTTATTAATGTATGATACTAAAAAAAAAAAAAAGAGTTTTATGTGATTTGAAATATTTATAATGTTAATTTTGCTTTGCCCCCTTGAATTCCCACTAGGACTCAGACCCTGGACCCCACCATTCTCGCAACCCCCCACCCCCCCTTCCACTTTTTCCTGGACCCGCCACTGGCAGATGATCAGGCTGACTGCGCCATGTGCTAATCAGCTGATGCGCAACAGCCGCCGCCGCTATTTAAGCCCCGGACCGGAGCCACATGGTGAACCGGCTCCTCCAGACCAGACCCGAGCCATATCAGACCTAGACCGGACCAGATCCAGCTCTGTATCAGACCCGGACCGGACCAGGACCCGATCAGACCCAGACCCAGACCCAGACCCAGACCCAGACCCAGACCCAGACCCAGACCAGGATCCAGACCAGGATCCAGACCATGCCTCCGTTCGACAAAACACCGGTCCAGAACAAACCCTTCAAACAGAGGAAAAGCTTCGGTAAAAACTCAGAAAAGACACAAAAAACAGGAAAAAAAAAAAAAAACACTTGGAAAGTCGTCTTTAAACCCTGACCCTCTCTCTGTCTCTGCAGCGACCAGGAAACAAGAGGTGGCGGGGATCCGGATCAAGTTCCCTAACAAGATCCCGGTAGGTTGTGCGTCATGACGCACCGGTGCGCTTTGTTCTGGTTCTGGTTCTGACGTCCTGACCCGGTTCTCCAGGTCATCATCGAAAGGTACGAGAGAGAGAAGTTCCTGCCTCCTCTGGACAAAACCAAGTTCCTGGTTCCGCATGAACTCACCATGACCCAGTTCGTGACCATCATCAGGTACAGAACCGGGATCTGGGTTTAATGGGGGACACAAGGATTAAAAAAAAAATAAAAATAAAAATAATAAAATAAATCATAATAAACCTGAGTTGAACGTGAAAGAAATGGATTAAATCCTTAAACTTTAACACATTACTATATTTTATTGATTATATTTATGAAACTTATGCTAATGAAGAGAATGAAAGCAATGATGTAAGTGAAAAATGAGTAAATTAAACTGATCTGAAACTGTCATTTTATCATTTGTTCATATTTCCTGGCTATAGTGTAAAATCCTAGATGAGTTGCACAATTTTTGTAAATAGTGAGATAAAACAGTGTATCTAATGCTTTTTTTTTTTCAGATTATCATAAAATATTGACTATAACAGATGAATACAACCTTAATTCTAAACTTTACATCTATTTCACATGAGCTTCTGCTCTGTGGTGGTTTTCTGTTAATTGTTAATTTAACTATTTATGTTTAAATGGTAGAAAGGCATGTTTTCACCAAAAAGGACACTAACGGGTGATGCACAAAGGTTTCTGTGTCATATCTTTAATATTTACCATATTTTTGGCTTTAGAAGGTGTAACATGGCAAAAATGGATGTTCATAAATATTTTAGGTGGATGTTGACTGATGCCATATTTAACATGTCTCTAAATCAGCAAAATCCTTGAATAAGTAGAGAAAGTTATGGCTTAAACTCAGACAAACTTGTATTTATGATAATATTTTTTTATTTTTATTTTTTTACTCTGAGGTTTACTGTGGAGTAAAATGTCCAACTGACTGTGAATCCTGACTATTTCCTGTTTGCGGATCGGTCTATTCTCTGGATTTGCACATCTGGTTTCTTCTTCCACATTTCTCAGATTCTTGTCATGATGACACTGCAGACACTGAACAGTGTGTGTTTGTCATTTGTCACATTCTGTTGTGTAACAGAGTCACTACTCAGGCCTTAAATCTGTCATGAGACGTGTTTTCTGACCCAGTGGTGGATGTAGAAAGAAATGGGGGGGGGGGGTGAAGAATGAATATAATTCAACCCACTAATGTTAAGGAGTTGGCTTTAATAAAGTTGTCCTCAGCTATGGCATTGAAGTCCATTGCATTCCAAATAATTTAAAATTAGAAACAACAGGATACAGTAGAGGTATAGGCCTATGTTTGACAACTGTGTGACTCAATCACTGACTGTGTTCAAACATATCTAATGTTCAGTCCATGCAGGTCTATAGTTCCTACTGTGTAATAATACACTCCATACCTTCTGTGGCTGCCAGGTTTTTTTCATGCACACCCAAATGCTGCTTGAATGGACAGTTGTCTCTTCATGATTATTAGACAGTATTCTTGTTTAGATTTAACTCCCTTTACCACATAGACTCTCATCATAAATAGTGCATGCACAGTAGACACCCCCCTCCCCCCCAAATGCAAGACGTAGGAGAGCATTGGGACCCATAAATTTGACCTTCACGACTTGACCTCTGCTCATTATCTAACATTTGTTGTCTTAACCCTCAGACACAAGTATTTTGGACAAAGACTTACAAATGAATTCTTCCCTACATTTAACCATTTACTATATTATCCTCTACATTTTGTATTCAGTGTAAATCATGTATTTTCCTATATTTAATCGACTGATCATGTAGATGTTCATAAAAGCTTAGATTAAATTCAAGGTTATTAGATCAAAAGTGACCCTTGTAGTAAAATCTGTCAAAGTGAACATAAAACAAGTGCCTCCATCCATTATCATTTGTCAAACCAATAGTAATAAGTTTTAATGAAGTGCCTTTCTGTTACTGATGGTGTTGAATCAAAACCTGTCAATTTTTGGGTCATGGATTTGGTTCTAATGAGGCGAGTTTTGGTTTTGTCCTTTTTAATTTGAGGAAGTTTGAGGTGAGGGATGAGTTCAATTAGGTGGAAAGATGGAGCTGGATGTTACCTGAAAATGGATGTTGAATTTACAGAAAATGTTACCAAGGGGGAGGAGGTCAGTGATGAAGAGAAGGAGCCCTAGGACAGAGCCCTGGGGGACACCTGTAGTAACCGGAGAGGGATAGTATCTGAATGATTTGAGCTGAATAAATGGAGAAGAAATAAAACTACATGAAAATGTTTACAATTACAAATATCACAAAAAATGTAGATAATCTGGAAAAATGAGTGCAATTTTAACAATATTCTCTGCCTGTTACTAAATGTTTTGTGTACTTGTAGATCCAATAACTCAGTTTACATTCACACTAATTCACTGATCATTATCTGATTATCAGTGGTGTAGTGGTCCCTGGAGAAGTGGGTATACTCTAAATTTTTGGCTTTTTTTTTTTTTTTTTAAAGTCCAGAAAAACGCCGTTTTAGAAACAGTGACACATAAGAGTACTCTAATTTACCCAAAAATCCATCAGTAGTATTTGCTCACTATTATAAAATTATCACGACTTGATCAGGAGCAGTTTGTAGGTATTACTGGTCACACAAGCAGCTTCATAAATGTAAATGTATTCAGCATGAGGAAAACAAAGGATAACATTAGCCTTTCATAACAATAGCTTTTCATAAAATTAGCCTACTCGCACAGTTTAACTATTGGGGACAAAATGTCTTCTCCTCTGTGACTCTTTCTGAAACAGTGGCGATTTCTCATAGACTGCAAGGGAAGCCCAGCTTCCCCTAAAATTACGAAAATTAAATGGTTAAATATGTTCGGTTGTGTTGACATTTTATTGACTACAAATGTGTTAGAACACATTCATCTCACAGATGAGTTCGTTCAGAATCAGCTTTATCACAAATCAATGGACGCGATGTTGTTCACTTCTCATACATTCCCGTTGCGCTGTTTTCTCACACATCTCTGCTCAGTGCATTTGTCCGTAGACACCGGGCGTCTATGGGCTTCAATGGGACTGAGTGGAACACTTTTTTTTCATTGCCTCAAAACTGGACGGTAATTGGATAAATGCCACGATGTTGTCCCGCCCCTGGACGCTGGGCGTCTCTGGGGGTGAATGGAGCTGTGGGCGGAGCTCGGCTGGGCTGGACGCCAGAATCCCATGTGCTGATTGGAGGATCAGTTGAAAGGCTGAATCCCATTTGATTGACAGCTGTTTTCAGATCTACTCCTTCACTGACACAGTTCAGTTTAATACCGCCGCGCATTCTGGTGTGAAATCAGAGAAACCACTACGAAATTACTCATTCATTTCTTGCACTGTAAATAAAACACACTCATTGTACTTCCTTGTTTCAATTTAAGATAATTTCAGTGTTTTCTTGTTTCAGTTACATAATTTAATCATTTCTTGTTCGAGTTTAATATCGTTTTGTATATGGTTAAATCAATCAAACTGTCGGCTAGGTTGGAGTGAAAGGAGCATTTCTAGTTACAAAGGCTGAAGTCTTACACATGGAACACAATGGGCCAAGGTAATCTAAGCAGAGAGGACACTGGTCCAGTCCCTGGAAAAGACGCCTACTTGGTACGATAAGGTCACTGACCATTTTCTTAAAAAGGAACGAAGGGTATGTTTAAATAACTTTTTTTTTTTTTTTTTGATGTAAGCCAACAATAAGCTTCCCCGTCTGAAAGACGAGCAGCCGCCACTGTTCTGAAACTACCCTAAAACTTACCTCAGAATTATGTATTCCATGAAAGTAGATTCTCTCGGTGTCACTCAGTTGAAAGACATTTATTCTACCTTTCTCATTCGCATTTCCAATAATCGCGCATCTTTCAACGAAATGGGCAGTGACCTGTCAATCAACTGGGATGGCACTGGCACCTGAGGTGTCCAATCAGGTTCCAGAGGTGGCCAGTGCTAGTTGGGAATATTTTCCTCAGAATGACTCGCCCTACTCTGCCTCTGATTGGCTCATCAGTCCTCATGCCTAAAGTTAACCAATCTAATCAGTGAAGGCAGCGAGTACCAGCCAGTTGGAGGCAGAGTAGAGCGGGTCATTGCTTCACCATCCTAGGGGGGAAAAAAAGAGCAATTTAGCTCAGATACTACTGAATGGTGCATATTAGGGGGGATTTAGAAGTGGACTTACCCAATGCTGACTGAAAAATAAGTGGGTATACTCCGTATATCACTGTATACCCTGGACTACACCTTTGCTGATTATTATTATTATTATTATTATTATTATTATTATTGGTCATATAAGTACTATAATCTGATATGTTTTACCAGATAACAGCAGTAGTCTGATTAAGAGAAATCAGATTAATGCACTTGGAATTCTCCCAGTGCTGTTTTCCTGCATGTATTCAGGTTAATTTGATTTAATTACGTAATTCTTTTACATCTGCACATGTGGAAAAACAAAATGTAGAAAATAGATGTGATGTAATTAAATGTGGGCTGGAGACAAAAACAAGTTTGATTCTACTGTCTCTACATATGTAGGAACTTGACTGAAACATCTAAACCAGGGTTTTCAATTACTGTATTTCTGAAGTGCATGTAAATGCATCAGATCAGATTATTAGTTATCTGATTATTAATAGTTATTGAATTTCTATGGTTGTGGAAACTGACTGTTTTAAGTTGACATAATGTTGAAATTGCTCTTTTCTTGAGAAATTTCGCATTGATGGATGCTCAGGTTATTCTCATTTTCATAATGTAGTTTTATTCTTTTCACATTAAAATACAGGGAAATGATTTCTAGACGTTCTTCTTATTTTACTGGTCTGGCCCATTCAAGATCACATTGGTCTGAATGTTGAACCTGAACTGAGTTCACTGGCCTTGTTTTAACTGTTGGTTTAACCGGTGTTTCTCAATTGTGTCCAGGAACCGGATGGCGTTACTGCCGACCCAGGCCTTCTACCTGCTCATCAACAACAGCGGCCTGGCCAGCATGTCCCTGACCATGAACCAGGTCTACAGAGACCACCAGGACGAGGACGGCTTCCTCTACATGACCTACGCCTCACAGGAGATGTTCGGACACTGACGTACACACCGCCTTTTACTCTGTAAATACACCTTTGTATATACTGTAATGTGACAATGAACTGTGTGAAGATGTATTTTAATCTGTGTGGATCAAATAAATCTTATGTTAATATTAAAAACTCTCTGATCAGATGTCTTCTTCATCACCATTGGATCAGGCCATGGTTGAAATGTGTGGTTAGGGTTATGATCAGATGATGGAATAGAGATGTTGAGTTTCTGGTCTAATTTACATAAACCAGCTTCATTTTGGAGGAAAGACATGACTTCAGACTAAACTGTCTGAATGCCTTTTCATTTACGGTTTGAAACCAGAAGCCTCTTAAAATGAGTGTTTACGTCAGATCATTTAGATTTTAGCCCTAAAAACATCCACCACCAGTGACCAAAAGTATCCACCAATGTGAAATGCAATGATTTACATTATATCAAATGCATTTCATTCAAAATGGAGCGCAAAAAAATGGATTATATCAAAGTTGCATTTATACATGTAATGAAAATAAAATTGAAATCCTGGAAAAAATGAGCAAAATACTTGAAATGAAAGTGAACAAAACACTTGGAAAGGAAAAACTTACCAAAAAATGTTGAAACATGGCATAAGTCAACAAATGCCTAAAGAAATGACAAGTTGGAAATACTTGTTTTATCTAAAATGAGTAAAGAGTAATATAAAAAGTTTAGAAATTTTTTTTTTTTGCTAAAAAAGATAATAGTAAAATAAGCAACAAGCTGAATGAAAATGGTGTAAGTAATCAATAAAATGAATAACAAATCAAATATGATAAAATAAAAACTAGAAAAGCACTTGGAGAGTGCAGACCTCTGCCAAGGCAGATCAGTGCCCCCCCCCCCCCCGATCACCACCAAAATGTAATCATTTGTTCCTTGTGCCATTATCAACATGTCCTGAAATTTTCATTCAAATCCGTCCATAACTTCTTGAGTTATTTTGCACACTGACAGACAAACAAACCAACGCTGGCAAAAACATAACCTCCTTGGCGGAGGTAATAAGCCACAAACTAAACCAATAAAAATGGATCAGAATTTACATAATAACAGAAAATAAACACAAAATGAACAAAACAGCCAAAGTAATCAAAAACAAGAAAAGCACTCAGAGCGCAGACCTCCGCCAAGGCAGATCAATGCCCCCCCCCCCCGATCACCACCAAAATTTAATCATTTGTTCCTTGTGCTAGTATCAACATGTCCTGAAATTTTCATCCAAATCCATCCATAACTTTTTGAGTTATCTTGCACACGGACAGACAGACAAACCAACGCCAACAAAAACATAACCTCTTTGCCGGAGGTAAAAATAAACTAAAAAAAAAAAATTAAGGAAATATAAGTGCCATGAGCAAAATCAGGTTGGAGATGTTTGTTTTTATGTTCAGTTAATGATATATTTTGCTGGAAAAGTCACCTTTTCTATAACTTTTTAATTTACTCTGAGCTTTTCCATCTACATGATCAGTGAATGAAATACATGAAAATACATGATTTACACTGAAAAATGTAAAATAGTGAATGATATTATAATAAATGGTGATAAATCACTGAAGGATAATGGATAAATGTAGAGAAAAATTAACTTGGAAGTAGCCACAGAAATATTTCTTGAAGAGTTAAAGATCAGATCTAAGTTTCCTTCTGGTGCAGTTCCCCTTCTGTCCATCAGGTGGAAGCAAAGATCCACTAAACTGGACCAGTGACACCATCAGAACTAGTTTAATCACAACAGAACTTTATTCACATGAAGTGGTTCCATCTGCTTTAAATGACTGAATCTCAGTAATCTGTAAATTCTACCTGTGATATTAACATATATTGTTTGTTGGAACGTTTCACACGTTTTGGAGGATTTTATTGGTGGGTCAAGATGTTAAAGTTCCTCCAGTCATTATTCAAAGTGTTAATATTTTTCAGTTCATATCAACTCAATCTGAAAGAGCTGCTTTTTATGATGAAAAATTGTGAGTATGTGCAATGACAAGTGAAATAATGTCTTCATGATGCTTTTATTTACATTTACAGAACAAACATCTGTTAAAATTAAGATTTTTGCTCCAGGATCATCAGTTCTAGGTCAATGTTTTTACGCAGAAAAACACAGAATCAAAAAAGTACATTTTCACATATGAGGAATTTGTCTTAATACAGTGGATACAAAACATATAATTAGAAAATCAAAAGCAACACCCAATGAATGAAATATAAATATATTGAAATACACAGGAATGTACAAAATGTGGAATGATGTGAAACTTACAGGCTTTGGGGTGTGTGAAAAGAGCATCTATACAGAACAAACAATAGATTTTAACATCAGCTAAATGTTCTTAATTTGAGTTTCTTTAACACGAGTTTCATATGAATTGAAGCTGAAGTTACAGACGATTCATAGATATTTTTCTAAGTGGTTTTTTTTTTATATCAACATTTTTAGTTTCAGCTTCAGTAATATACTGAATACACTGGTCTGCAAGTAAAATGTTTCCAGAATAAGACTGGTTAAACTTGACCAAATTTAAGTCACTAAAAAAGAAGAATTAAGTCAAAAGTGCTAGTTGGTTGTTTCTAAGATACAGTCTTGGGACAAAATATCAATTTCTGAGAATAAATGAGAGAATGAGTTTTTTTCTAAAAGGAATGTTTTTTTCAGAGCTTCCACATTTACCTCAAAACACTGTCTGCACATGACAATACATTCACTTTTCAGGTTCTTTCTGGTGGAACATTTTTAAATCCATTGTATAAATGTACATAAACCAACACATACTCTACACACTATCATATACATTGAAAACATGAGCTAACCAGCACTTTAGTCATTTGTTTTCTGATTCATCTTATTAAAGTATGTACGATTTAGCACATTTAATGTCTGAAGCAGATGTTTTCTAAGAAACTGTAGAGCAGTGTTATTCATACCATAACAGATATTTTATGAATGTTCATTTACATATGTTAATTAAGAGAGAGAAAAAAAAGAAAAGGTTATTATTTGAAAAAAAAAAAACAAAAAAAAACCCAACACATTTTAAGACGGAATAAAAATACTCAAAATATTAGTTAAATCAAGTTTGGGTCAGGAATAATGAAAAATGAGGTAAAGGGTATTTGTTGGTTGTAGATTTACTTCAAAACACAGAATACATTCACTTCACTGAATGAATTAATTGAAATTTGACCAAACACAAGGCGAAAAATGTTTTGACTTCAACTTCATCAAACTTGCAGTGTATTTAGCATATTTTAATGTGCTTTTATGTATTTTAGCATATCTTTTTGTATATTCCTGTGCATTTTTTGTGTTTTTCAAGATTCAAGAGCTTTATTTTTCCCTGGGGGGCAATTGTTTCTGCCACAGTTAAATCAACAACAATGACAAAACAAAGTGAGACACAAGACAACGATCACATAAAAAATTGGTGGTGCAGTAAAAACACATTTATTTATTTATTTATTTTAACTTGTCTTGTCCAGCATCTTAACAGCAGAATGGTAGTCTGGCTGCCTTTTGGTGCTGACAAAATTTGCTTTGCCAAGGGAAACTTCATAAAGCATATGAAGCTCCCCTTGATATTCTTCTGTGTTTATTATGAGTTTTGTTGAACCACATTTCGATGCTGGACCTGACGTGGGGGGTGGGGGGGTGAAGGGGAGAGAGCAAGAAAGAAGAAGGTGGCGAAGACCCTCACAAGAAAGTATCAACAATACAAACAGTCATAACCATGGTGATAATTATAATGGTAACAATAACTACAACCAGAACTGAGTAAACTGGGCAAAAGAGAGAGAGAAAAAACAAAACTACAAGAACACAAACATGCAACCGCACTCCCTCCAAGGACCAGGGGCCAACAAAGAGGGCCCCAAGGTCCAGCCAACCGGCAGACACCACAGAGAGAAGGGATCCAGCCCACCCCCCTGAGAGGCAACAGTGCGCCCGCCCCGAAGATGGTCGAGGGAGGCCCTAGCCAGAGGCCCCACAGCAGCCGAGCACAGGCCCCAGGGGGCCAGGGACGCCAGCCACCACATCCCCGCCGGGGGCAGGCCACCTAGGTGCAAGCAAGGCGCCGGTCCCCAAGCCCCATGAGCCCAGGAGCCACCCATCCCCCCGGGCAGGGGTCCCACCCAGCACACCGGGCGGCCAGGCTGGCCCAGACAGCCACCTGCCGTGGGCCAGTGCGCACCCTGATGCCATGGTCAAGCGGCCTGGGGGCCCAGGGGCCCGGAGGCCCGGAGGCCCACCTCCCCCATCCCTGCCCACCATCCCACCAAGCCCAAACCCCACATGCCCTCCAGTCCCCCACTCACCCAGACATGCATATGCACACACACCCACTGACACCCAGACACACACACCACCCATCCCACATGTTCAGCCATTCACACACACTCACACTCACACGCACAAACACCTCCACCCATGCCCATACACCCACCTACCCACATGCACGCCCACATGCACACACCTACTTGTACACACACACTCACATGTGTACCCACACCCATCCACAGCCCCCACACATACTTAAATAAAACATGTATTTAGTAAATTTTTGTGTTTATTGTGTATTTTAACATATTTTATATATTTTAGTGTATTTCTTTTAGCATATTTTAGCATCTTTAAGCATCTTTTAGCATATTTTTTTTCTATTTTTGTGTATTTTTTTGTGTATGTTTTGTATATTTTTGTGCCTTTTTTGTGTACCTGAGCATATTCTAGTGACTTTTAGCATTTTTTGTGTATTTTAATGCATTCTAGAATATTTTAGTGCATTTTAGCTTAATTGTATATTTTAGTGTATTTCTTTTAGCATATTTTAGCTTCTTTAAGTGTCTTTTAACAAATTTTTTGTCTATTTTTGTGTATTTTTTAGAGTATGTTTTGCATATTTATTTGTAGTTTTTGTGTACCCAGGCATATTTTAGTGACTTTTAGCATTTTTTTTTGTATTTTAATGCATTCTAGAATATTTTAATATGTTTTAGCATATTTTTGTGTTTTAATGCCTTTTTTGTATATTTTAGTGCATTTTAATGCATTTTAGTGTAAGTTTTTGTCTATTTTTTGTGCATGTTGGTGCCTGTTGGACTGCTATTTATATGAATGCAAGGTCTGCAGAAACCCTGATTATCAAATATCTTATAAACATTTCCCAACTTTATCAAAGTATAGTAGATTAAACATGTTATATCTCTGACGCAGGTCATTTACATCAGTGAAATACACTTCAGTGTTTATTAAATTGTTAAAACAGGTTAAATCCATCAGTTTGAGGATGTTCCAGTATCTTATTACCATTAACTCTTCTCCTCAGATCCAGTTAATGACTGGTTTTATTTTTGTGTTCGGGTTGAATTTCCAGTGGTGATGAGGACCCTTAATCTGCCTCTCACTCTCATAACACTCTTTAATTCCTTCGTTCTTCAGTAAAATGAACATGGTTTCATTAGCATTAGTATAAATGTTGTGTGTTTCCTGAAGGGGGCGCTGTCTTCTTGTCACACGGCGTCCTTTACCCATCAGCCCCTACACTAATGAACACCTCCTCCGCCAGATTTCATTACAGATGTCGTTAACAGGGCTGATGGGAGTTTCTGCTCCATTAACTGCAGTGAAATGAACTAAAGTGACAACGTCCAGCGAATGTTGAGCAGAAATCATATCTGAAGACCCAACAGAAATGAACGAACTCAACCAAACACTGAGCCAACATCAGCCTCCACTATGGATTTGAACCTGCAAGAGGTGGAGATCAGCATCAAACCTTGTCTACAGAGTAAAGACATAGACAACATAGAAAAGGGAAATAAAATGATGTTTAAAGGAGACCTTTCCTCTGATGTAGAATCATCTCTGAAGTCGGTGAAGGTTTGATTGGACTTCTAAGGTCTCATTATTGACATGTTCTAATGACATCTTCCCAGTGACATTATGAGTAAATAATCAAACTCAGTCTCATCAAGGGTTAAAACCTCTTCATTCCTGTTGGATCAATCCAGTCATCATTTTCTGTTACACAGATTCAAGTTTCTATAATAAAACTTCTCTCAATATGTTCTTGCTTATTTTACATTCACTGAGTTTATTTTACAGTATTCCTGACCAACTAAACATAACCAGTGAAAGAACCATCCATTACTTTGATGTCTTCATGCATGTGTACCTGCCAATCAGATTTTTTTGTTCCTTTAAATCTGTGGAAAAAAACCCTCCCAGTTATCATATTTTTTATGCTAATATAAACAAAGTCAATGTAAGATGAAAGCGATTCAACAAAATGTACAGAGACAAAAATGATGCATCAAGAACAAAACAATGTAAAAATGGAAGACGTAACAGGATTAAATGAGTAATTAATAAAAAGGCATCATTCTAACTTCTGTTCCTGACATTGTGCTATGCACTAATGCTAATTGCTAAAGACAATGCTAAGTTCTGTGTGTACCACTTTTGACATTTGAATTTGATGTTAAAATGTTTTCGTTTTTCTGTGTTTTGATGACCTCGCTGGTTAGTGACCAGTGATTGATGATGTTGGTGGTAAGTGACCTGGGTGGTTGGTGACTGATTGGCTGTTGGTGGTGATTGATGGTAGGTGACCTCAGTGGTTGATGACCTTGGTTGTAGGTGACCTCGGTGGTAGGTGACCTGGGTGTTTGGTGATCTTTTTGGTAAGGGACCTCAATGGTTGATGACCTTGGCGGCAGGTGACCTTAATGTTTGATGACATCAGTGGTTGACGACCTTGGTGGTAGATTACCTCAGTGGTAGGTGACCTTGGTTGTTGATGACGGTGGTAGGTGACCTCATGGTTGGTGACCTTGATGGTAGGTGACCTCGGTGGTTGATTACCTCAGTGGTCGGTGACCTTGGTGGTAGGTGACCTCAGTGGTTGATAATTTTGGTGTTTGGAGATAGATAAGCTCTCTGATGATGACTCTGTACTTCCTGTGTAAACTTCAGAGTGCTGTTAATTGATGAGTTTGACAGGAGCCATTTCCCAAATGAGGGATGCTGACAGCAGACGGCCCATTACACTGCATAACATCAGGCGTCATTAACCGCCACCATTGGCCGAGCACAAGCCCAAGGCCGGCTGCAAATGCTGCACCACATTAACACCGACCCTGAAACCACCATGCTAAGTCAGTGAGGAATGCCAACAGAACCGCAAACAAAATCAACTGAAAACAGAACCACTTCAACCAAAACACCAGCAAAACCAGAACCAAAATAATCCAAAAACAGAACCTCTTCACTCCCAACACCAGCAGAAGCAGAACTAAACATTAATCTATAACATTTATGAAATGTTATCGTCTGCATTTGAAGCAGGACGTTCTCCATAAAATCACAGATAACATTAAATACATCTGAAATTGAACTGGTTTTAAATAAAATCCTGATTCCTTGTCATCTGAGACCCTGAGATGTGGATTCTTCAGATTCAAAACATAACTTTGCTTCTACTGTGACTCAGCTGGATGGAGAATAGGGTGGATGTGAATCAAGGTCGGAGTCATGGATTTTCAAGGATCCTTCCTGCAGTTCTCCATTGGACCTGCTGGGGACACTGTGGCTCCAGGGCAGGACTCTGCCATCCCAGCATCCTTTGTGTTTACACTGAGAAGAAGTGACCTCTAAACACACTCGTTTTTACACCATCTCACCGACTCCTCAGACACAAATAAAACCTGTAGGAGGATCTGAGTCAGCAACAGCCAGCCACTAATCACACCAGTCCATCACAACTGTCAATCACAGCCTTTAGATGCCTCCCAACCTGAGGAACATGGTGTTGATTTACAGAATGACCAGAATATGGATTAGAGGCTACAAAAAACAGGAAACCAGTCCTGGAAAATAATAATTGACTAGTGGTTGCCAGTGGCACTACACTTTAACAAACTAAAACCATGAAATACATGATGAATTCAGTGATTGGTGATTCCATCTGTCAATCATGTATGTCACTTTGCCATCATAACATGCGCAGCCATAAACAGACTCCAAAGTGTAGAAGAAGGAAATGTGTGTGTTCATTTATTTGAGGGATCGAGGAGCCTTTACATCAAATCTGGAATTTATGGTGTGACCTCTGACCTCTGACTCTTCTGTACTGAGTCTGCAGTTAAAGTAGACTATGGTGGACCAACCATGACCCTGTGGTTCAGCTCTGGACAGTTCTGGTCACTCGGTCAGAGTCTTACTGATGTTTGTGTTTGCAGCTGGACTTAAGCCCCCACCTCCACCCTCCACATTCTAGAGGTGCTCTGGAGGCACTGACAAGGTGCTCTACGGAGGGTCTGGAGGCATTCTGGAGGTGCTCTAGAGGCGTTCTAGACATGTTCTGAAGCCATTAATAAGGACTTCTGGAGGTGTTCCAGACATGTTTCTAGAGATGTTCTGGAACCATTTCTAAGGTGTTCTGGAGGTGTTCCTCGAGACGCTCAGGTGCTGTTCCTGAGGCACTCAGGAGGTATTCAGGAGGTGCTCTAGAGGCATTCTAGAGGTGTCCTGGAGCCATTGATAAGGTGCTCTGGAGGCATTCCAGAGGTGTTTATAGAAGTGTTCTACAAATGTTTTCTAGAGGTGTTCTAGTGGTATTTCAGCCAAACCTCTGGGCTCCAGTTACTCTGCATTCATTTTTAATTCCATGTATTGGGCTGATGTTCCTTCTTCACCGGTCCTCTCTGGCTTCTCCTCATCTCTGACGCTACCTCCTCAGCAAACAACAGCGCCATGCCAGCTGTAATCCCATCATGCATTGTGACAACCTGACTAATCCCTCTGTGGGAGCTGTAAACAAATGGTCTGTGTCTGTACACACGTGGCCAACATTCAATCAAACACCCTGCCAAACAGGAAACACACATCTATGTGTTAACGGGCACAACACGCTGAACAGTGGGTGGGGTTTATTTCTGCAGGGGTGGTGTATGGTGGACGCAGAGGAGAGGCAGCACGTCACAGACTTTCTCTGTTTGATGTCGTTATCGGTGAAGTCACGCTGAGCTTTGAAGTTCCCCGACTGCAGCTATGTTTGTTTTACCAACAAGAAGAATGAATGTCTTCACCCTGGAGTGACAGGACACCTCGGCCTCACTATTTATCAATTGCAATGTCAAGGAGGAGGAGGAGGAGGAGGAGGAGGAGGAGGAGAAGAAGAAGAAGAAGAAGAAGAAGAAGAAGAAGAAGAAGAAGAAGAAGAAGAAGAAGAAGAAGAAGAAGAAGAAGAAGAAGAAGAAGAAGAAGAAGAAGAAGAAGAAGTAGTAGTAGTAGTATAGTGGTAGTAGTAGTAGTAGTAGTAGTGGTGGTAGTAGTAGTAGCAGTAGTAGTAGTAGTAGTAGTAGTAGTAGTAGTAGTAGTAGTGGTGGTAGTAGTAGTAGCAGTAGTAGTAGTAGTAGTAGTAGTAGTAGTAGTAGTAGTAGTGGTGGTAGTAGTAGTAGCAGTAGTAGTAGTAGTAGTAGTAGTAGTAGTAGTGGTGGTGGTAGTAGTAGTAGTAGTAGTGGTGGTGGTAGTAGTAGTAGTAGTAGTAGTAGTAGTAGTAGTAGTAGTGGTGGTAGTAGTAGTAGCAGTAGTAGTAGTAGTAGTAGTAGTAGTAGTAGTAGTAGTAGTGGTGGTGGTAGTAGTAGTAGTAGTAGTAGTAGTGCGGCTGTGACCTCCTGATGATGAATTACCAACAAGAAGAATGAACGTCTTCACCCTGGAGTACCAGGACACCTCAACTTCGCTATTTATCTTTTGCAATGTGGAGAAGAAGAGGAAGAAGAAGAATTTACATGACAGCTTTTCCTTTTCAGATTATGATTCTTCAAGTGTTGATTTTCATTTTATTCTCCAACCCAAACTGAAGGATCATCCTCTCTCTTAAAATAAATGAACTCTCTTAAGTGAACTCTTGGATTTAGTGGAAAATGCATCATCACAAAGCTGAGACAAGCCAGTTTTTGTGGACTTTGACCCCTCAGGGATACATCAATCTCATGAAAATTTATGGGTGGAACTAGATAAAAATAAGAGCTGAAATACTCAGAACATCACACACAAAGAGGTGCCGTCTTGGAAGGGTGAAGAGTTGATCAAAACACTCAACAAGATGAAAACAATGTATTACAGACTGCGTTTTCTGAAGGTGGAGACCAATTATGTCACAGAATCAGGCTCTGAGGTTGTCCATCCTATAATCATTCATTTTTTTCTTTCAGTAATAGGAAGTTTATCTGTTTCCTGTGGCTGTACCCATGGAAGGAAATCCTGAATAGTGACAAACTACGACCTATCACAATGTTGAAAAGGAATTTTCTGTTCAAAGTGTTTTTATTACACATTGAGACATCCAGAAAAGCATAATACAGTCATTTTTTTTTTTTTTTTTAAACCCAAGCCCATGAACATTCCCACCCTGTTGCACCATAAAAAAGATAATTTACAATAATAATAAATAATTAAAAAACAAAGAGCTCAGATATTGGTCACAGACTCGTATTAATAAGACTACTCTAGATAAGTCAGGGATTTACCTCTTTTACGTATGGGATTCAGAACAGGTTGCCAGGTACTGAAAAACTTATCGGCACATCCTCTTATAGAATATCTAATTTTTTCCAATGTTAAATTATGTAAAAGATCCAGAAACCAAGATTTAAATGTTGGAGGTTGTTTATCTTTCCATTTAAGTTGTATTAGTCTACGAGCTAAAAGAGTGGTGAAGACAATCAGATTTTCAGATTTTTGGTTAAAATGAAAAGAATGTGATGTAATGCCAAATATTACAATTGTTACCTCAGGTTCAATATGAGACCCTGTTACATCAGAAAGAAATTTAAATACAGACTGCCAAAAGTTTTTCAGTTTTGAAAAAAACAAAACAAAAAACAGAACATATGAGACAGTGTGGCCAGAAAAGGTAATTTCAACAGAAAACACAAAGATAAGTAGAAAAATGGCAACAAAAAACTAAAATAATTTTAAATAAAGAAGTTAAGTACTTCATAAATGCTCAGGAAAACAATGTGTCATATGGATAAAGGGCTCATTACACTATTAGCACAATTCAGCTCTTCACCACTAGATGTCACTGATGGGCTTCTCAATAATAAAACAAAAATAACATTATGAGAAAATTAAAGTACCTGGCCACAACAAGATGAATAAGGACAGATTAAGACATATTACTAAAACAATGTAACATGATGAAAACAAAACTGATGTAAAATACACAATACGTGACAAGATGTAAAGACACAACAAAACATGAAATGCAAATGAAATAATGCATTTGAAAGTGATGTAACAAGAAACAAATAGTAAATTAACAGCATAATATGCCAAATGATGTAACAAGAAGTAGACAATGTAATAACATGAAGACACTGTAACACAACATAAAAATCATAACACAACTAGACAAAAACAAAAGAATGTAACAGGATGAAACTGATGTAGAAGATGCAACATGCAACAAAATGAAAACACAAGACATGAAACGGAAATGACACAATGTCAGATGAAAACAACACAATATGATGTAACGAGACAAAAAATGTATCAAGCTATAACAACACAATACAATGAGATGTAAACTGACAAAAACACTGTAAGACAAATAAAGTCACACCAAGACAAAAACTATGACATAATGAAATGAAACTGATGTAAAAGATGCAACAATACATAACAAGATGAAAACTGCGTGTGCAAATACATTGTAAACATGTATATATTTAAATTTAAATCTAGAAGTACATATATAGATAGCAATTTCTTTTTTCTCTTTATATTTTATGTTTCACAAGTGTATATTTTGTGTTTGCTGTCGTCCCTGCACTTAATTTTTTTATTTGCTGCTGTCAGCTGTGTACGTAATTTCCCCATGGTGGGATCAATAAAGTCTTATCTTATCTTATCTTATCTTATCTTATCTTATCTTATCTTATCTTATCTTATCTTATCTTATCCTATTTTATTTTATCTTATTTTGTTTTATCTTATCTTTTATTTATCTCATTTTATCTTATCGAATCTTATTTTATCTTATCTTATTTTAACTTACCTTATCTTATCTTATTTTATATTATCTTAAAATAACACAAACATCGCCCTGCGATGAACTGGCGAAATGTCCAGGGTGTACCCCGCCTTCGCCCCTATGTAGCTGGGATAGGCTCCAAGCGACCCCCGTGACCCTAGTGAGGATAAAGCGGGTTCAGAAAATGAATGAATGACTGAACACAAACATCACATGACAAATGATGTAACAAACAAAATGTAACAAGACAAAAACACTGCAACACAATCAAACTGTAACAAGAAGAAATAAGGACACGAAAAAAGACAAAAAAACGTTTACAAAAACAAAAAAATGTGACATGACAATATGAAATTGATTAAAAAGATGCAACAGCATGTAACAAAATGAAAACAGCTTAAAACATGAACCAATGCAATAACATTTAACAAGACAAAAATAATATAACAAGAACAAAACAACATAACTGGAATAAAACTGGACACGTAATTGGATTAAAGAAAAGGCATCATTTTGACTTCTGTCAATGACACTAAAAACTTAATTTATTGTTAAAATGTTTTTATTGATATTTTTGACATGAGTATAATATAGTATAATATCAGGTTCAGTTTGGGGGGGGTTCAGACGCTGTGATCGCCATTGCCAAGGACGAGTGTGAACAGGATGAACACGGCATATGTGGACGCGTATGTGACTCGAATGTAATTATCCCTCACTGTTTGATCGTGTTTGTTGCTGTTTCTGAGTGAAGCAGGCATGTTCAGACTGTGGTGTTTTAAGAGAACGGTGTGTGGTTTGGGTTGATGTTTACTCGCCTGCAGTGACGGAAAAAACATCACAGACGCCAAACTGAGCTGAAAGTGGCTGGGAATCCCTGGTACAGTCTGATTTAGTGACTGTGTTTACTGATGAATTAGGACAAAAACATGTGAACCTCCAATGTTTTACACATGGGATCGTGCATATTTGTACATATGAAATGCATGTTTGATCATCACATCATCCAAAATTATAATAATAATAATAATAATAATAATAATAATAATAATAATAACAATAATAACTTTAATTTCTGTCACACTTTTTTATCCTCGTCACTCCCACTGAATCACTGTTGATCCAATCACCATTTTGTATTAAATACATTAAAGTTTGTACAATAAACTTTTGTCAGTATATTCATGTTATGCCTTGTTAGAAAGAGTCGATTTTTCACAACTGAGTCTCCAAGTTTATTTGACAGTATTCCTGAAGAGCACAACATAACTAGTGAAAGAATCACCTGGATAGTGATAAAAGCTAATGGGACTTCATACCTGTTTGGCGTCACGAGGTCACATGACTGGTCACATGACTGGTATGTTCCATCTGTAATTCTGCTGCGTTCCAGGCAACCCGTTACTCATGTTTTTCCAACCTTCTACAGGTGAAAATGCACTGGAATGGCAGTCAAACCTGTGACTTTCCACCTGTGAACTCGCACTCCCAGTTCCGAGCTCTGACGTCAAACAACAATGGTGGCCTCCATGGATGCAGTGTTTATGCAGATTGTTTCTTGAAACAAGGTATTGCTCTAACGTTTTTTATCTACAAATGTTCGGTATAATCAGCAGCTGCTCTAGCGTTGGCTAGTTTTCAGTCCATTGAGTGCAAGAATAAATTAATACCAAATATGTTTCCAAATGTACAAATAATTTAACACAAAAACTAAAACAGCTTCAATTGCCTTATGTGTCATTTTTTCTTTTTTGTTTCCCTCAAATAAGCAAAGAGCAAGATCCTCTGGGACAGAAATGACTGTAAATGAGCATATGAGCATAAGCCCTGTATGGTCTGCCATGCTGGTTTGTTTACATCTATCTACCACAATTCCTTGCGCTTAGGCAGTTTGGCGTGACTTGCCTGGAACTCCACAAAGTTGTGAGTCTTGGTTTGAAGTCACGACTGACGGGCTCAAACACCTGCCTGGAATGCAGCATTATATTCATGCATAAAAATATTGAAGGAAAAGATACTTTTTCTGACAAATTTACCCTGATGTAGTTCACATTGTATTTTATCCACATTAATTAAAAAAACTTGAGAACTTCGTAAATATGAGAAAATTAACACTATCGAGGAGGAGGGAACAGGTTAAAATCAACAGTTTATAATGTGCTTTGACAGAATCAGAAGAAAAAGTGTGTTATCACCTAAACAAACAGTAATGAACAAGGAAGAAAAGAGATATTGTACATGCAACACGATGATATTTAACCCATTACTAGCTGAACATGCAGGAACACACCACACACCGCAAATGGGGTAGTTAAGTGCCTTGCTCAAGGGCAGATCAACAAACAACTCCTCTGCTTGTCCAGAGAATTGAACTGGCAATCCTTCTGTCCCATCAGGTTACTCGCTTCATCATCCCTGTAGGGAAATTTGGTTTCTACATTTTACTCATAATGCACACACCACCTAGTATTAGCATTAGCGTTAGCACTATAGTATTTAGCATTGGTTCCATATTGGTGGTGAAGAAAATGTATTTAGGCCTACTCAAGCTTATATAATTAGAATATCTCCAGTTTAATGCAAAAATTTACATAAATATGGTTCAAATGTCACTGAATTATGTATCATTTGTCATGCATGCAGGGAAATTTGGTTTCTGCATTTTACCTGTAATGCACACATAGCATTAGTATTAGCACATTAGCTACAGTGAGGTGACACGGAAAGAATCACCTTGAGGACCAACTCCAGATCCTCATCAGCACCAGGTATGGAGCCACAGCTGCCCAAAAAAAAAAAAGAAAAGCATACAGAAAAGATAAGATAAAACTAAATAAAAGATTTAGAGGCAAAAATAGAAATAATAGAAATAATTGAAAAAAAAAACAACAACAATAAACCAAAATGTGTATGATCAACACCTAATAAAAGACCATAAAAGAAAGCGAGACAAGATTACATCATAAATATAGTTAAAGTGGAGACAAATCACAGTGAAATCTTTGCTCTGTCATAACCAATAGGAACGCAGCCCGTCTTGTAGAGATACATAGATGAAGTTAAAGAGGAACTACATAAGATTTTATCATTTTGGTTCTTCTTCGCTGTTTTTATAGCGTTTTTCTCTTCAGAGCTGCCCCTACAGTTTTGAAGTCCATATTTACTGCTGTAAAACCCACATACCTAACCATCCCCCTATGACCATGTGCATTTGTTTTCAATGAAACCGATAATGAGGAGGCAATCCTGGGAGCGATGTCCACTGAGGTGGGTAAAAGTCTGACAAAAATGAGACTACCAAATGCTCTGGTCGCAGAATGACCAGATTTTGGGATGTTTTACAAGACTTTGAGATACAAGAAAGTTACAAATGTTAGGTGAGGCACTTGAACATCAAAGTTGTTCCGCCAGTCACTATTCAGATGAAACAAATTAGACATGGGTCATATAATGAACTACATACATCTCACAAAAACTAGATTCAACTGACAGAATTCTGTGGCTAGTAATAAAAACACACTCCTGATGCAGGCAAAGGCCAATCTAGTAAACAAAACAAAACATAGACCTACATGACACAAACAACCGCGATTGCTAGAGAGTATGCTAACATCTCCGCTAGCTAGCAAGCATCCATCCAGGCATCACTCATAAAATGAGTTCATTAACAAGTAAACACTGTTACAACCAATAGCATCATCAAGAGCGAGCAAATCCACTGAAATACATAGAATATAGAGAATTTATCTCGGCGATACTTACAAGTGCAGCAGCAACAACACTGAGTCTGCTTTTTTTTTTTTTTTTTTTTTTTTAGTTTATTTCAAATATGCAACAAGACACGGTAATCTTACTTAGTTCTTAGAAATGAAACAGGTAGTAAGATGTCATGGAAGAAAACAAAAAAACAAAAACAAAACTTATACATATACATGACTTCATTTGCACATTCGAAAAGGAGTGGGAGGAAGTATAACTTATTTAATCCCACCCCTTCTCCACACAACAGTCTATCCTTTAGCTTCCTGTCAGCAGAATATGTGGAAAATCAAGTTCCTTGGATCTTTTGTAACTAATTAACCTCACTTGTCATCCTCACACACACACACACACACACACACACACACACACATTGACATACCAGAAAAGTAAATAAATAAATAAGAACATACATTCATACATAAATCCTTGAAGGCAACACAAATTAAGACACAATAAAGTAAACAATAAGACAAAGTAAACAACAACAGCAATCAAACAAAAAAAACAATCAACAAACACACAAAAAACAAGGAACAAGCAAAATAAGACAGAATGTTAATGTAACAAAAGTATTAGGACCCTCTATCTTTGTACTGGGAACAGACCATCTGTTTATATACCAGTTTAAAATGCATCAGTTTTAAATGCTTCTTTTTATTTCAGCTCTTGTCATTCTGCAAAAGCTGGGCCAAGGCAGACTCTTGTTTTCTTCCTCGTTTGGTCACTCACTCTTTTCTTCTTCCTCCGTCCTCTGACCACGACCACCTCGTCCTTTTCTCTCCCAGCTCTGCTATGGCTGTGAAATGAAGGCGTGGCTGACTTGTGTTTATATCTAGCCTGAGGTACCTGGCTGTTGGTGTGTTTATGTCATAGTGCTGTAAACCATGACGCTTCTCATGAGAGACAAGATTTAGGCCACAGGGACTGTGGCTCCAAAATGACAACACAGCACAGACTTCTTAAAGATGGGCACTTTTATTTAGCTTCTCAAATGCCGTGAAAAGTAAAAGAATAAAATACAACGGATTTAGGCACTTGACTGAAGCCTAAACAACATGAAATGTGAATGGCAAAAGGCTATCCTACCTCGTGACCACCTGTCACTTCGGAGATTTCAGGTAAACAGTCTTTTCGTTTTGTGCATTCTAAATAAACATGTGTTAATTAGAACAAACGTGATTACGAATATACAGTGATACAAATGTACACAGTATTACAAGATACCTTATACAGCTAGCTTCCCTTAGCAGCAACTGCAGATTCAATTCAATTCAATTCAACTTTATTTGTATAGCCCAATATCACAACAAGGTTATCTCAAAGGGCTTTACAGAGTCAGTTAGAGTAAACAACAGTCAAATGAACAGCAAGAAAATGAGTAGTGTCCAGGGCATCCCCCGTCCTTAGACCCTCCTTCTCGGCAAGGAAAAACTCAAAACCCAGTGGGAAAAGGGAGAAACCTCGGGGAGAACCACAGTGAAGGAGAGATCCACTCCCATGGACGGACAGGCTATAGATGCAGCAGGACTGATGGACGTCCATTTGCAGATGTAGTTCTAGTCTACAAGGATGCAGTAGGGTGGACACATGGGGGGTCCATCCCACTGGATGAGACAGGCAGGGGCGAGGAGGCCCATCCACAGTGGTGAGGCAGATGTGGCTTCGTCAAAGGCTTTAGCATGTCTGGGCTAAAACGGAACTTGAATCTTCTCTAACTCTCACCAAGTCTCGCGATAACAGCAATAAATAGACCAAAATAAATAAAATGCTTTACATTAACCTCAATATAACAAATAATGCCTCCTATACATGAAACAAAACATATTTTCCAGAAATGAAGATAATAACATAATTATAATATTTCATCAAATATTTTAACTCTTAAAACAAAACATAAATTTCTTCCATGCTTACACTGTTACACTGACTCTTACAGGGACGGTGGCAGAGAAGTTGCAAGTGGCACATTCGGCCCTAGGGGACATGGAGAGTGCTTCCATTCTTCCTGTAACAAACCATTTAACCATCACAATTACTTTAAAGCTGTTTAATTAAGGTATTAATCTTGTGTAGTTCCCCTTTAAAGGTCTCATTGTGAACTCAATCTTCTGTCCAATCAAATCTCCAAATTAGTTTGATGTAGAAAATAAGAATGAATCAAATCTGCAACAAGTGTTTCAGGTTCATGTTATCAGCGTTGAAACATGAGTCAAAGTGTATTTTAAGGTCATTACTTTCTGTTGTTTTTTTAAGATTACGTCCATATTCTGTGTGAATGAACGTAAACTCCAAGTGTTTAGAGTTGACACATGTAGGCGTTGTTGTCCTGTTCTTTTGACGTATTTGTGTCAGTGAAGTGCATTGACACACTTAATAAACAGGCCGTAACAGGAGGGCGTGGTCACAGGGCGCGGTGACCAAAACAACCACAGGACAAGCCAGGACCGTGGCATGATGGGAAATGCAGAGAAACCACAGGCGCGGCTGGACTCTGACCTAAAATACAGAGCAGAAGCTGAATGTGAACATTTACATGAAGCTTTAACTCTGACAGAGTGAAGGTTTCACAAGACAAAAATATTCTGACATGAGCAGAAAATAAAATGCAAACTATCATCAACAAATCCAACACAGCAGCAGTGGATTCAGTGAATGTCTGAGATAAAGGTCTGAAAACCATGAAAACATCCCTGATCACTGAGCCTCATCATCAGACATGTTTCTGTTTCTGGAAACTGAACAGAAGGTTTTAATCAAACATCTCCAGAGTCTGATGAAGAATAAAACATGAGGTAGTTCATGTACATGTTCCTGACAGAAATGATCCTCTGGAGGTGGAAACTGAGGCTGATGCATAAAATGTCAAAATCTGCAGTTCCTCTAATTTCCACTGGGGGGCCGGCTGCAAAAAAGAGTCTCCATCAAACCCCCTTCAGTGTCTATAGTTCATCTACTGCACCTGTTTAGATCATATTGAGACCAAAACTTACTCATAAATCATATATGGTCTCTGTAATTGACAGCTAGCATTAGCATTGGTATCAGATGTTAAGACTCCGGTTTATTGTATAAAACTTACACCAACACGACCGTTAAAGGATTCTGTCGAGTTTACTGTAGATTCATTACAGTAACCAGAGGAACGGTAGCATTAGCTGATGTTGGCATTACTACATATTGAATTCTATGGCGTGTCAGCTAGCCTGCTAATTAGCTCAGGTAGCTGTGTTTGTACAGTTATACTCTTAGCAACACAACTGTCTGTATTAACATTTACCTAGGATCTGAAAGGACTTGATGGAGTTTATTATAATACCGTTAATGGATGTGGGTGGGGTTTATTAGGACACCATTAGCGGATGTGGGAGGGGTTTATTATGACAGGGTTCATGTCCTGTTTCATGCTGTAAATTTGTGTGCCTTCCCTTTGTCTTTAAAACTTTACCCTTTACCCCAGTTGTTTTTATATGTTAACAAAGCTGTGTTTTTTTCTCACTGTCTGTGAGACTAACACATTGAAAGATGAGTTTTTATTGAAAAACATACTTCACAAGACTGGGATTCTGTTTTTTGCTGCTACCAAACACCATCATGATTTTCATTAGGTTAGCATTAGCTTGCTCTTCTCCAGCTCCACATTATGATTAAATAAAATGGACACTTCTGGCTTCAAAAACATCAACCCAACCTGCTGCAACCTGTTAAACATTTCAGTTTCATTATAAATCTTTGGTTTGATTTAGGATCTAGAACAATCCATGCATCCCTAAAAGACAGTTTGCATTTCTACAGGTCTATGTTATGTATAAAACTGGAAAGAACAACAATTTAATTGATTTTTCTACACTATCAGTAGTTTTTCAGTGTGATCTCGTCTCTTTATCTTTTGTCACCTTTCACTGGGTGTTGATCCCACTGATTTTTGTTTTATTTTCTCTTTAGTTATTTTTTTCTTATTTCTATTTTTGTATCATATGAGTTAATTCTCCTTGATGAAGATCTGGAACAACTCACTGCTCCTAATGTGCCAATGGTAATGCTAATGCAAATGCTAGGTGCTGTGTGTGTGTGTGTGTATTAGGATGGGTAAAGTAGAGAGACCAAATTTACCTACAGGGATAACACAGAATACACATCTCAGTGGTGTCAGTGAGAGTTGAACCATATTTGAGTCAGTTTTCACATTAAACTGGAGATATTGTTATGTTTGAGTAAATAAATGAATATTCTCCTCCACTAACATGGAACCAGTCCTAAATCTGACGTGCTGATGCTAATACTAATGCTAATACAAGGTATGGTGTGTGTGAAATGCAGAAACTAAATTTCCCTACAACTTAGAAAGGATAAAGGAAGTTGGAGAGGTGGCTTCTGACTTGAGGGTTCATGGTTCAATTCCAAAGACAAGCAGAGAAATGGTCAGCCGATGTGCTCTTGAGCAAGGCACTCAATTCCCCATTCTCTCCCTACCTTTTGTTTTATTTTTTGATTATTTTAATTGTTTTTATTTTTGTGTGTAATATTTTTCTTTGTAAGGTACATATTGGTTCATTCTCCCTGACCACAGTGCTCATGAAGTTCTAGAGTCGAATCATAAACTATGGATGCTTCTGGCTCCAAAAATCAGCCAAACTTCTCCAAAATCAATCGATCGGTGACGTTAGAGCCGTTGCGTTCATGTTGGTGATGTAACCAATGCCTGATGGATGGTTCATTTGTCGAGTGAATTCAATGCTGTTAACTTCCGTCGTATTGACTGCAGTGGTGTTGTTCTTCTTTCAGTCCTCCAGGTGGGTTCACATTGTTTCCCTCTATCCCTGCTGACAATGTTCCCTCTCTGTGATGCTGAGCTGGAGGCTTTTCTGGCCTCGGCAACAGGATCCGTCTGAGAGAAGCCGAGCCCTCGCTTCACATGGTGTCGGGTCTCGGCCATATTGAATCCGAATGGGAACGCCAGTGTTGGTTTACGCTCTTCCCTTCAATAGCAGTGGGACAATGGCAGCGGGACAGGCGAGAGGCCAGCTCCGCCCACAGACACAGACAGAGCATTGAAGACGACCAGGACCATCAGCGGTGACCGGGGCTAATGCGACGGGCTCAGGTTTGCCGTCTGAACCGCCGCTCGGTAACACGAGACAGGAAGCTTTGTGGAACGTGCGCCGTCTTTATGCCTCGGAACAAACTGCTGTTCACATCAGTTCAGACTGAAAGAAACTGGGCATCGTGGGACTTCAAACTGACTCCTGAATGCCCTGATTCTGACAAGTTCACAGACGGAGAAATGGGACGACGTCAAAGAGTCGGTGCTTCAGCACATCCACGATCACCGACGCCAAATTCAGGCTCAGATCTACAGTCAATGGTGTCTCTAAATGTTAAGAAACAAAAACATAGAAAAAAGAAAATACACAAAAGACCAGAAGGCATCAATGGAGGCTTTGACTTTGAATATAAATTATATGTAATATCTACATGTTCCCTAAACCTCATCGAATAGCTCAATCTTATCTGCTACTCTTGATGTCCGTAGATTTGCAACCAATTAAGACACATCAATAACAGTCTTTAATATGAAAGCCGAGGAGTTCCACTTCCATATTATAACTCACCCAACCATGACGTTTCCTTAAACCCAGTCATGTCATGTGTCTAAATATCCATAACGCCATTATTATACAGCCATTGATGCCAACTTAGCATTTAAGTTGCTAGATTTATCGACTTTTCAGACTGCTGTAGCAACTTTTTTGGTCTAAATCCATTCATTCATTTCATTTTCTGAACCCGCTTTATCCTCACTAGGGTCACGGGGGTTGCTTGGAGCCTATCCCAGCTACATAGGGGCGAAGGCGGGGTACACCCTGGACAAGTCGCCAGTTCATCGCAGGGTCTAAATCCACTTAGCAACAAATTTAGCTACTTTAAAAATTTGTTTGGGAACTTTCAGCAACTTTTGAAAAGTGACTCAAGCACAAAAACACACACATCTTCCCTCTCAATGACATGAAATCATTTTCTCTGTCATAGTCAGAAAAACTGTCTGCTGAGCTGCAAAAGCCATAGTTGCCAACTCAGCCACTTTGATGGTATATTTAGTGATTTTTCAGACCCCTCTACTGACTCTATATCAAAAACGACTAGCAACAAGTCTTTTTCTGGTGTTATTGGAGACTTTTGGAAACTCTGATGTGAAAATATGTATCATTCTTTGTCTAAAACAAATCATTGCACTGAATAGAAATCATTCACATTGCCATTGACAGTTTTTGCGATTGTCTCTTTTTGGTCCATTTAGATTCATATTGTAGACTGAAAATGTTCTGGTGTTTACAGCTCTTTTTATAGGACGGTGAGGTTTAAAACCAAACCAAACTTAAGAAAAGGAAGCTGAAAACTAACCAAATAAATAAACAATCTAAGTAACTCCTCCAGAGTGTCTCTTTTGGATCACTTTAACCCGGATACAAGAGGAGGGTTGGAATTGTGATGTTAAAAATTTGTAGTTCTAAACATATCTAGGGTGTTTTTATACTCACTTTTTGAATGAATAGATACCTTTCATTACTGAGGAGTACGGAACACTGTTTACAGCACTATCACAACACAAATGGCACTTTTAACTTTAGCTGTAGAATTTCTTCTGATACTAGTAGGAACAAGTGGTGCCAGGCACTATAAACCCTGCCCCTCGCATGTATTGTAGCTTATTTTGGCATTTATCCAGCTGATGTCATCGTGTCTATGCGTGTTCTGATGTCAGCATATCAATTGCCTCTATATATGTGCCAAGTTTGAAGTAAATTGAAACAAAATCGATGTTGTTATAGACATGTGAAATGTCACCCATTATAAGTAAATGGGAGAAAAAATTTTTTTTTTTAAATTCATAATAAATTTGAACTTTGACCTGCTTTTCCCAAAATGCAACCACATTTATTCTGGGTCACTGGCAATCTATAAACCCAATTTGATATGAATTCAACACATAGTCTTGCTGCTGGAGTGTTAACAATCAAACAAACAAACAAAAAAAAAACAAAGCAAAAACATACCCCTGCCTCCTTCAGGGTACGGGGTAATTACAATGACCAAATCTCCCTGATTATTGACATGTAAAGATTTCCAAATAAAATATTTATCATTATGGTTCCTTCCAAATATGGTGAAAAAAATTCCTGGGAAGAAAATATTCCACATTTAACATGTCCCAGAGCACTGTTTCCTTCCATTGATGGGTTTGCAGATATCCAGAAAAAAGCAACACAGCCAAACCAGTCTAATCCAGGCCACAGCTGATCTATAGATCTGATCTGGTGTTCACAGCACTTCCTACGCTGGAACTGATCCAATCATCTTCTGAACATTAACTGTTCCCTTAACATGTCTACCCGCCATAACAGGAAGTGATGTAATTTTCCCAGGACTTGTAGTTTTTGGGTGGTAAACACTCCTCTCGGTTTGAAGTTACATTCTGGCCCTGAATATAAGAACCTGTGACACTTAGAACATAGATTGAACTACTGTAAATGGCAATGATGCGTCTTTCTGTATATATTTATACCTGACGCAATACACAACGAATAAAGAAAAACTCCTTCCAAGTGGAGGAGTTTAAGTATCTTGGGGTCTTGTTCATGAGTAAGGGAAGGATGGAGTGTGAGACTGACAGATGGATTGGTGCAGCGTCTGCAGTGATGCGGTCGCTGTATTGGTCGGTTGTGGTGAAGAAGGAGCTGAGCCGAGAGGCGAAACTCTCGATTTACCGGTCAATCTACGTTCCTACCCTCACCTATGGTCATGAGCTTTGGGTCATGACCGAAAGGACAAGATCCTGGATACAAGCCGTCGAAATGAGTTTCCTGTGTAGGGTGGCTGGGCGCACCCTTAGGGATAGGGTGAGGAGCTCAGCCACCAGGGAGGAGCTCAGAGTAGAGCCGCTGCTCCTCCACATCGAGAGGGGCCAGCTGAGATGGCTCGGGCATCTGTTTCGGATGCCTCCTGGACGCCTCCCTGGGGAGGTGTTCCGGGCACGCCCTGCTGGGAGGAGACCTCGGGGAAGACCTAGGACATGTTGGAGAGACTATGTCGGCTGGCCTGAGAACGCCTCGGGGTCCCCCCAGAAGAGCTGGAGGAGGTGTCTGGGGAGAGGGAAGTCTAGGCATCCCTGCTTAGACTGTTGCCCCCGCGACCCAGCCCCGGATAAGCGGCAGATAATGGATGGATGGATGGAAAAGACAAACTATGTTGAACACTGCAGATAATGGATGGATGGATGGAAAAGACAAACTATGTTGAACACATGAAATCTGTTTTTTTAATCTAAGTCATTCTACAATCAGGTATAAATATATAGGATAAAAGTACAATTTGCAAAAATACAACATATTCATCAAATAAAGTATTTCCAATAGTTCAGTCAATGTTCTAAGTGTCCCACTTCCTTTTTGTGGATGAACATGGTCTTATTAAATATATGTTTGACACAGTGGGCATTTTATTTGAGTTGTTGTTGGAGTTTATAAAAATTTGTGTATCTCCAAAATTATTTTATGTTAACACTCAAAATAAATTTTCTGCGGTTTGAAAGGATTTTGTGCATCTTTTTCACATTTACAATTTTGAGGGTTACAGTTATGACATTTATGCATTTAGAAAAATATATGTAAAAAAAAAAACCCCAAAACACTATTCTAATTTTTTTGTGGTTCCAATTTTTAGCTATTTGCTTAGTTAGTATGGATCTATTGCATGCATATTCTTAAAAGTTTGGATATAAGGGTTGTATTGATGTATAACAAATTAAAATGCTCCAAAAAATGTCATTACAGTTGTAAAAATTTAAAGATATTCTCTGGAGTCCAGAGTCTGGACGACTGGTTCTATGATCAGAAGGGGTTTTAAGCACTCAGTGACAACACATTTTAGATTTTAACTAAATGTAGCAGCATCACAGTTTTATTTATTACATTTCACACAGTTTACTCTGAATGACATCGATACTAAAAATCGTTTCATTCGTTGATAGTGGAAACAGCGTCTGAATTTGTTCTAGAACCTGAGATCATACAGAGATCAGTCAAAGACCAGTTATTTCCTGAATAAGCTGAAACTCTGGGTCCAACAAGATTTAAACTCCATTAAAATCATGGAATGATCTGCTGCGTCCCGTTAACGTTCCACTCATGACCCAGTTGGCGGCCATGGAGGAAAAAGCTGAATCCTGCTGAGTGGATGAACCCTGTGTTTGGAGGAAAAATGTGACTCGCATCATCTTTTCCTGTAATCAAATGGTCTACAACGGAAACATATCTTCAGGCGGTTCCTCTAGCAGGAACCGCCTGAAGATGACAAATGGATTGAGATTTGTTCTGATGCTTTTACATGGAAACAGAATGGAAAGCAGAGGTGAAGTTTAAAGCTCCTTCTGAACATCAAAATACAAAACCTTTAGCAGAACATGAGCTCCAATAGAAACACCTGGATTTAAAGGTCAGTGTTAGTTTGACAGAAACCAACAGGGTGGCGATGACGAGCTCCTCTTCCTCCGACTGATGGATGAAGGTCTGGAGCAGCAGACTGTCACCTTAAGTACAACTATGACAAATGATGCAATGGGAGCTGAAAAGAAGCAGGAAGTCAGGTTTAGTGTTTCCTGTTGAACAAAAATTTAATAAAATACGTAGACACAAGATGGACTTTTAATAAATAATAATTTTGTGAAGATATTCAGATTGTCCCATTTTTTAAGCTTCTATAAATCAAAAACTTTTGACCAAATACTATGTAAAAAGATGAAAATGAAGTAAAATGACAATTATGGAAATATTTAGAAATCAATATGAAGCGACAGTAATGAAACAATATAAATAACAAACACAGTTTAAGAGATAAAAACACACGAATGAAAATGATGCAAAAATGAAAATTATTTGAAGACAAACCAATGAAAGCAACAAATACTACAAAAAAGATGACAGTGCAAAAATAATGTCAAAGGATGAAAGTATATATAAAGGAAAAATAAGTACAAAAAAATGGAAAAGGCAAAACGCACAGATAAAAATGTTTAAAAAAAGAAAAAAACAGTGTAAAATGATGGACTGTTGAAAATCAGAAATAACAAAGACACAAAAAACAATATAAAGCCCAAATTATTTAAAAAGACTGAAAAACAGCATGATCTAATATCATGGAGAGTTAAAACGAACATAAAAAGTTCAAATAAAGTCTTTAAGCCTTAAAGGGGTCATATTTTGCTAAACCCACTTTTATTAATCTTTGGTACATTTATTTGTGTATTTGGACCCTTATAGTTCATAAAGTTTGAATTTGAACCCTCCAGGTGCTGCAAAACTATCATTATATTCATTTTGGTAAAAATCGAATGGATTTTTACAACCCGTTTTAATTTGTGCTTAATTTGTTGCGTCTATAACTAGTTACATCAAGATCTTCGACAAACATTTCTCTGAGTGCGACATAATTGTTTGTCAGCAGCAGTGGTTGAAGTCCATACTGAAAATATGTCCAGACTTACAGCCGATGAACTAAAATGTTCAGTTGTTGGTTGAATGGGACAGAGCAGCACAGCCAACAACCTGGAGGGGGTGGGGCCTGAAATGGTTCAAGTGCATTTAAAGGGCCAGCGCTCAAAATAACTTTTCTGGTGTCATTACTCAGACATAGGGTTGAAGATGAACCTGTGGAGTTGAATAAATGAAGAATTCAGACCCAAGCATAGCATTTACAGTTTATGTAGACCACAGGGAAATGTTTTAAAATGCATAATGCTATTTAAAAAAAAAAAGCAAAAATATCACTCCTTTAAATCTGTAGAAATGCACTGGACTGAGGTGGTCAACGCATCCAAACATGCGATAAACTACACAAATAAAGATTCAGGAAACAAGGCTGGATGTGGATGAGACAGATGAGGTTAACATCCTCAGGGTGGGCGCTGGTATTCCTTCGTCTCTGTTGACACGGAGATTGGCGATGTGTCATCTCCTTCCACAGACGAGATGAAGCGATGACTCTGTTACGTAACCTCTGATCTCATCTCTGACTGCGTTTCATTGCTGACTCAGCGAACCAACCACATGACCTCATTGCACATGGATGCACAGTTTCCAAACATGCAGCTCCTTTATCAGCAGCTGATGAAGAACCCGGAGAACCTGGAGAACCCGGAGCACCCAGAGAACATGACGTCCTCCTGGACAGTCCTCAGTTTAACTCAGAGTGGAACCTGTTAGTGGCATTCTGAGTTAAGACCAGAAAAAAACTGGATGATTTTGTTCCAGAGATGAAATAATGTCCAAGGGCGTGATGGAAAACACACGACCATCATGATTTATGACAAAAGGCAAACTAGAGAAAAAAACTTCAGCACGACTGATTAGTCAGAGTCAGTTTGGTGCAAAAATATTGGATGTTTTTTGAGTTTCTGAAACAAAACAATGACATGCAGACACATCGATCACTCAAACTCCATGAATAAACCTGTGGTACCCTGTTTTTAATGTTGGTGAAATGTGAATCAGATACTCAGATCCAACATTTCAAATAACAGTTTTTACACCCTCTGAGACACCTGGTGTTTCTATGGGAACCACTACTGAAGCGTTAAAATCCACACTGTGGTTGTTAATATTTAACTCTTTACTGCTCTTCCTGTTCAACACTGGGGCCTAGGATGATATCTAGGATAGGATGAGGGTTTTTATTTTGGACTGGAACACTTTCTTACATCATAAAAGGCGGAGATTTAGGATCTGCCTATCATATGAGCCTTGTTTATCCTAACCCTAACCAGATGATGGTGCTCTGCAGTGTATATTTCAGGTTCATGTAGATGAAAACCTTAATGAAAATGATCTGGTGTGTATGATGTTATTACTGAAAACAGAGGTGGGAAATATCTGTATAAATACATGTATACTTGGCCTAAACGTCATCACTGTGCTTTGTAAAGTCTTTCTTTATGTGTAAAACTTCTCACCTGTTGTTGATTCTTCATTCTTCATCCTCATTCTGCTGAACATCCACCTCATCCACATCCAGCCTCGTTTCCCTCCTGTTTCCTGAATCTTTGTTTGTGTAGTTTATCGCATGTTTGGATGTGTTGACCACCTCAGTCCAGTGGATTTCTACAGATTTAAAAGAGTGATATTTTTGCTTTTTTTAAAAATAGCATTATGCATTTTAAATCATTTCCCTGTGGTCTACATAAACTGTAAATGCTATGCTTGGGTCTGAATTCTTCATTAATTCAACTCCACAGGTCCATCTTCAACCTTATTTCTGAGTAATGACACCAGAAATGTTGTTTTGACCACTGGCCCTTTAAATGCACATGAGCCACTTCATGCCCAACCCCCTCCAGGTTGTTGACTGTGCTGCTCTGTCCCGTTCAACCAACAACTGAACATTTTAGGTAATCGGCTTGAAGTTTGGACATATTTTCAGTATGGACTACAACCGCTGCTGCTGATAAACAGTTATGTCGTACTCAGAGAAATGTGTCTCGGAAGTCTTGACCTTACGTGTGCAAATGCCGTGACGTAACTAGTTATAAAACATAACAAATTAGGAAGGAATTGAAACAGGTTGAAGAAATCCACTAGATTTTTGCCTAAATGAAAATACAGATAGGTTTGGAGCACCTGGAGGGTTCAAATTCAAACTTTATGAACTATTAGGGTCCAAATACACAAATAAATGAACCAAAGACTAATAAAAGTGGGTTTAGCAAAATATGACCCCTTTAAAGCTGTTTTGCTCTTATGTTAAAGTATGTTTTTTGTGTCATCCTCAAACTGAGGCTGATGAGGACTCTTTGTTCTCATCTGTTTGACTTCCTGTTGGATTCGATGTTGAGCAGCTGATTTGGTGGAAGCCGAGCAACCCGCCACCCCCCAACCCCCCATTGCTTCCACAATGAGGACTGAGAATCAATGCTGGGCCTGATCCTTTAGCCCAAAGGTGGAAAACTACACACTTATGAAGAAGAGATCAACCACAGTGAGTCAGAACCCGCAGAGGAATTTAGCTGGAAAATAGAATGACCGTAAAATAAAAATGAGATCAGTATCTTTGTGTCAATGTTAACCTCAACTCAGTTTCAATTTATATGATTCAACACCTGGAAAATAATTATTCAGTCAACAAATAACAGCTTCCATAGAAAAATGACCATGAAACCTTATGAGATGAGCTTTGTTCAAATGAAAGTTCAGTAAATGTATCGTTTAGTTCAGGTTCCACACTCAGCCCAATATGATCAGACCAGTGAGAAAATAACAGTGAAAAAGTCAAATTACATTATGAAAATATTTATATTACAAACTATCCTTTAAAAAATGTTGAGCAACATGAACATCCATGAAAAAAATATACAGATATGCTCTGGTCGAATGGTTCTATGGGTCATAAAGGGTTAAAAGACAGATCCATTTTATATCTGACCCTGTCGTTGATTCTGAACTGATACAGTTCAATGTGTGAACAGCTTCAATAACCTCCTGACCGTTACATCAGCTGTAAACACATCGCAGTTTCTTACGGGTACAGATTTTAGGTGTCAGCAGGTTTACCGGGAGTTGGTTGGATGGTTCGATGTTACCTCAGGAGTTAACGTTTAACTGTTGGACGGGAGTGTGAGCTATTTATAGACACCAATAAGGAAACCAAAGACACAAAAACAGGGTCATCAATAAATGAATCATTATCACGTCATGCTTTTACAGACAGAAGGTGGCGTCGTTCACCCCACGCCCCAAGGAAAAACGGAGACTTCAGCTTCAGAAGACGATATGAGGGCGGAGCTACCAGGACACCACTGTTAAGGTTAGAAGTGACCATATTTGGGCAAAAAGGCGGAGCTGTGGGAGCACAGTGGGTCATGGTTGAGTAATGCTAAATGTTAACTTAGTAAAACTGTAAACTTCAGCAAACATTTACATGATAAAGTCCTTTTATGACCTTTTGGTGGAACAGCTACAGTCAGGTAGTTTGTCAGGAAGAACTGATTTTAAATCAATAAACAAAACTTACAATGAAGAACTAGAGGCAAAATGTATAGATATACCAGAACACGGGTCAAATTCAGCCAAATCTGATCTAAAATGGGTCAGACCAACAAAGTAATAACATCTAATCTGTAAATAATGTCAAAACCAAACTTTTCTTGTAGTTTTAAATGCAAAAAAAGCAATGAAAATGTTTACATTTACAAACTATCCTTATAAAATGTAAATAACACGAACAACCTGAAATTTCTTAAGAAAAATAAGTACAATTTCAACAAATATTCTATCAGTTTATCATTTACACATGTGCATTACAACTTATAGATGACAGTGGATCTACAAATACACAAAACATTTAATAACAGGGATAATATTGTTAAAATTGCACTTAATTTTCTTAAGACATTTCAGGTTGTTCATATTTGTTCAGGTTATTCATATTTTATTGTGAAAGAAGACTTTGTAAATGTGAATATTTTCATGTAATTTTACTTATTTCTTTATTGTGAAAAGTGGATCTATGATGTCTTTAGTTTCGGTTATGACTGATGGATGCGGAGTGACATAAAATATTCACAATCAGAATCAGGTTTTCTTTTTATTCCCATTAAATTCAGTCTAAACAAACACATCTTCCAATCTGAGACTCATCAGCTTCTCAGGAAGAAAAATATGCAACTTTTTACTTGCTGGCTTTCATGTTCTGACACTGACACTATGAGTCATTACTTTTCCATTGACCCTCAAATTGCACTAATATAACTTGCGCATAAAAATTTGCCTATTGGAAAAACGACAATTTCGCCAAAACTGTTGTTTTTCGATTAAAAGTTTTTGCACGGGCAAGAGGTGGTTTTTCGGATGTAGTGCATATGGTATATCATGTAAAACTGCAATGGAAAGACCTTTTTCCACAAATAGAGGCACATGAATTTAAAAAACCTGGTGTTTACGGACGGTATGTGTGGACACATCAGGAAACTGAATCATTTTTTAATTTAGTACGGGATAGAGGGATAATATATAATAATAATGAATATATCTGTAAATCAACACGATATTTATGTTCATCACCATCTTTATGGAATGACCTCTCTTGTCATTCCATAATAAAAAAACAAATCATTGCATTTGTGATTTAATGGAAAAACTGATATTACGCACTTCTGTTTTTTCAACATTTAGTAAATATCGGTAAAGTTTTGCACAGATGTCCAATGGAAAAGCCACTACTAACTCCTGACATATTGATGAACCATATAATAATGTTACTTTACCCTCAAAGACCCAAACAGACGCACAAACTGAAACCACCTACTGATGTAAAATGTTTAATACTTGTTGATCCACTAATCCTATCAATACATATAAATAATTGGTGCAAAATGCAGTTTGTCATCTTTTCATGGTCGTAAGATATGACCCATCTGGATGTTCAGAGGCTCCGTAGTTACTGTAGAAACACCGTCATCTTCTATAACATTGATTCACCAGTAAAACTCATGGAGTTGGATCAATGACAGTGGATGGACACACTTGGTTTATGTTCAGTTATTGATACATTTGTTTAAAAAGTCACTTTTGCTTCAGTTCTCTCTATTGTGATAAAATAATCTTTAAATTTACTCTGAGCTTTATTGAATATCTACATGAGCAGTAAATGATATATAAAAAAATGATTGACACTGAAAAAATGCAAAAATACAGAGGATAATGTTATAATAAATGGTGAAAAGTTAAACGTAGAGTAAAATTGATTTGGAAGTGTTTTTGATCTTTAAGGTTAAGGTTATTAAACATAAATCATAAATAAGATAAAAAAATAAAAAAAAAATAACTAAAATGAAATTTCAAAAAGAATAAAATAAGCAACAAAATGAAGAAAAACAGCCAAAGTGATCAATTAAATGAACAAAATTGAATAACATAACAAAACAATACGGAACACAATCAAAATAAAACACACACCGAAAAGTAATAAAGAAGGCAAAAATAATAAAAATAATAAAATAGGCAAAAAAATGAGGCAAAAAAATACAAAACAGCTGAAAAAAGTAACTTTTTCTTCAGATTTCTGTGTTTTGATACTATAACCTTTGAAATAACTCTGAGATTTAATTAACATCTACATGATCAGTGACTGAAATCTATTTAAATACAAGATTAACACTGAAAAATGCAAAATGCAGAGGATAATATTGCAATAAATAGTGATAAATTAATTAGGAACAGTAAAAACGAGTGGCGAATTAATTTGGGAGCTGCTGCGAAAGTATCCTGAGAATTTTTTAAGGGTTAAAAAAACAATTTTTATTTGTCAAAGATGCAGCTGTAGTATATTTTGCGCGTTGTGTCATATCTAAACGTTGCAGAGTGGTATTGTATAAGGACATACAGATGCGAATGTTCTGTGTTTCCCTTTCATAAATAAAGCTGTATTGTCAGGGCGTCTCTCTCTGCCGTGTCCAATTAGAACACTGAGTCATGGCGTTGCACAATAGCTGAGCTGCGTAATCACATAACGCCGGCTTATCTGTGTGTCCAAGGGCACCGGGTGTACTCTGACCCACTGAGTCCACAGATAAGCACAACATAACACGTCCACCGGAGGAAGGCAAACCCAGCCACAAACAGGTGCACCATCTGCCAAACCTACACCACATACAGGTAGAGGTGGATGCCGGGTCGACCAGAACCTCAGCGACGTCCACAACATGAACAAACCTGGAGACGATATAAACAGAACACAAACAACAACACACGTCATTCAGGGTCATGTCTGTGTCTGGATTCAGGTTTATGTCTCTGGAAAGTCAACCTCTCACCTGGACGACGTTCATTTAATGGCAATGAAATTAATTTTAGTCTCTAAACCAGGAGTGTCAAACATAAGGCCCGTGGGCCAAAACCGGGTCACCAAAGGGTCCAATCCGGCCCATTTGAGGAAGTGAAATGCAGAAATTACACTGAAAATATTAACAGTCAACAATGTTAAAATCATTTTAGTGCAGGTTCCACATACAGTAAAACAATTGAATAATAACTTAAAAATAAGGACAACTCCAAATATTCCCCTTTGTTTTCCTGTAAAAAATAAAATTGCATGAAAATGTTTACATTCACAATTTGTCCTTTCAAAAAAATATGAATAACCTTAACAACATGAAATGTATTACGAAAAATCAATGCAATTTTGACAATATTCTGTCTGTTACTTTTGCGTATTTGTAGATCCACTGTAAGTTGTAATGCACATTTGTAAATGATAAACCAAAGCACAATATTGTTGACATTCAATTCTTTTTCTTAAAATCTTTCAGGTTGTTCAGGTTATCCACATTTTATTGTGAGGGTAGTTTGCAGATGTAAACATTTTCATCATTGAATTTTACTTTTTTTCACTAAAACAAGTAGAAAAGCTTGGAGTTGTCATCATCTATAGGTTACTATGTTATTATTTTGATCTGACCCATTTGAAATCAAATTGGGCTGAATGTGGAACCTGAACTAAAATAAGTTTGACATTCCTGACGTAAAAGGTTAGTTTTTAAACCCCCCAGCAGGCATTTCAATAAGTGAATGATGTTGTGGGTTAAGGGTGAATCATCACCACTTTCAACATGGGTGAAATACAGTCAATGTCTAATACTGAATGGAATGTATTTAATCAGTTCGCATTACATCAGATTCTTCTTTAGTATCAGTTAAACATGCAGATACAAGTTAATAAAAGTTAGATTTCGGGAAATGAAGCTGAAGCGAAGTCATTAACCTCAAACATGAAAACCACCTACTGATGTAAATGTTTAATATCTGTTGATCCACTAATCCTATCAACACATGTAAATAATTAGGGATGGGAATTGATAAGAATTTAACGATTCTGATTCCATTATTGATTCTGTTATTGGTTCTCATCAGATGAAGGAATGGAAGAGCATAAATGGGTTTGTTTGCATTAACTGTCTTTTATATGTCCATCTGCACAGAAAACATAACGTACAGTATGCACAAATAATAATAACAGATGACGCTGGGCCCAGTTCCAGATAGTCATGTATGAGGTGGCAATCAGGAATGCTAAGAGGGCACATGCCAGTGACAGAAGTGGTGACGGGGGGTGTCACACCATACGGCCGTACAAAGTGAAAGTGAAACTTAAGATGCTTTACTAATTTCTCTATGTCTCCTGCTGTTGTGCACCCCCTTTTCCTTTTCCCTACCTTCAGGGGGACAGGACGTTTGTTGCCCCCCCTAGAACTTGGCCCGGATGACGCCCTGGTGTTTGCTCTACCGCTAGATTCACAAGCATTGCTAAGTAGCGTATCAAACACGTACATTCCTGAAAATGAATTGTATCCTGATTGGATGAATTTCACCCTTTGAAGAAATGGAAGCTTTGCAAGTGTTAAAAGTGGACCTAGTGTCGTCTCTACGCATGAAATATAGCCATACTCTCAGGGTTCTCGCTACGTTGGGGCCCCCGACGCTGTTCTGGGGGACTCTGACACTGATTTGATCTGCGACACTGTCTTTCAACCAGCGTAGCAGTGTTTTGTGTGTGTGTGTGATCGTCCAGCGTAATGATAATGAGATTTGAATTTGAAAAAATATATTTCTTTGTCCGGGGCTGCACGATTTTAAATTGAAATCGGATTTTTTAATTAGGACGATTTTTAAAAAAGGGAAATCATGAAATCGATTTCATCTTTCTCGTGCCTCCAGGCTGCGCACATCCGGGCCGCGTGCCTGCAGGCTACTGTTGTTAGAACCAGTGACACAAGATCTGGACCCAAATGCACAACCCACAGACAAAAATATAGTTAAAGAGTGTTTATTAAACACGGACAGGAAAAACAGTTCACAAAAAGGTTTCTTGAATGAATCCTCGCAGGTATGTTTGTGTGGATTCGTCATGATGTCCGAATCCAAAAAGGGAAGCTCTCTGCCCGGGTCGGGAGCACACGAGGGGAACCCGACTAGGAGAAAGCAGAGAAGCGTCAGGGGACAGACCAGGTCATACACGGGGAGTCTAACAAACAGGCAACGGTACATGAGGGAAAAAGCAAAAGCACTAACCATAAGTCCAGGCAAAAAGTCGAAAACCAGTGAGGCAGAATCAGGCAGAGGTACAGGAAGGGATCAGGCAGGCTCAGAAGTCGATGAACAAACCGGGTCAGGAACGAACAGACAGGCAGACGAACAGGTTCAGAGAATCGCTGGTAAGTAGACACAACACAAGGAAGGAATACGAACTGGCACAGGACAGGGGAAAACACAGGGCTTAAATACACAGAAGGGAGGGAAGACAATGAGACACAGGTGGAACAAATCAGGGCGGAGACAGGTAATCAACACAGGTGAAACAATCAGGGAGAGGAAGCAAAGACACCAGACATGACACAAGAGGAGGATTAACAAAATAAAACAGGAAATGACACACAAGACAGACAAAACATACAAGAGTCCAAGTACTGATATGACAGTACCCCCCCCCCCCCCCCCCCCCCCCCCCCCCCCCCCCCCCTTAGGGGACGGCTCCAGACGGCCCAGGAACCTCCGGATGGCGCTGATGGAAGTCCCTGATGAGGTCCGGGTCCAAGATGAAGGACGCTGGGACCCAGGACCGTTCCTCTGGACCGTAGCCCTCCCAGTCCACCAGGTACTGGAAGCCGCGACCACGGCGACGGGCCGCCAGGAGACGACGAACGGTGTATGCTGGTCCTCCATCGACGATCCGGGGTGGTGGTGGGGGCTGGGTGGGGGGTACCAGTCGGCTCTCCTTTACAGGTTTGACCTGGCTGACGTGGAACGTGGGGTGGATTTTCATGGTCCTAGGCAGCTTTAAACGGACAGACACAGGGTTAATGACCTTAGAAACAGGAAATGGTCCCACAAACCTGGGGGCCAGCTTACGGCTTTCCACCCTCAGAGGCAGATGGCGCGTGGAAAGCCACACCCGCTGGTCTCGCTGGTAGGCCGGTGCTGGGGTTCTGCGGCGGTCAGCCATGGTCTTGTAGTAACCGGTCGATCTTAACAGGGCCTGTCTGGCCCGCAACCAGGTCCTCCTACAGCGGCGGATGAGGGCTTGGGCTGAAGGAACGCTGACCTCCCTCTCAGAAGAGGAGAACAGGGGTGGCTGATATCCGTAAACCACATGGAACGGAGAGAGTCCTGAGGAGGCGCAGGGAAGGGTGTTGTGAGCGACCTCCACCCACATGAGCTGGCGACTCCAGGACGCCGGATTGTGAGAGGCCAGAATCCGCAAGCCGGCCTCCAGCACCTGATTAACCCGCTCCGTCTGGCCGTTGGTCTGGGGATGATAACCAGAAGACAAACTAACAGAAGCCCCAATGAGGGCACAAAAAGCTCGCCAGAAGCGGGCAACAAACTGAGGTCCTCTATCAGAAACCACATCTCTGGGAAATCCATGGAGTCTACAGACGTTGTACAGGACCGCCTCCGCTGTCTCCTTGGCGGAGGGGAGTTTGGGCATAGCCACAAAATGAGCCATCTTAGAGAATCTATCTACTATAGTGAGTACAGTAGTGTTACCATCAGAGGAAGGGAGACCAGTTACAAAGTCCAGAGAGATGGCCGACCAGGGTCTCTTGGGGACCGGCAGGGGGCGTAACAGGCCCGCGGGTGCCGCATGCGAAGTCTTGCATGACGCACAGGTAGGACATGCCGCCACATATTCAGCGACCTCTCTTTCCATATTAGGCCACCAGAAACGTTGCTTGATGACGAAACTGGTGCGCTGAACCCCTGGGTGGCACGTCATCCTGGAGGTATGAGCCCAGTGAATCACCTGAGACGGACACACACAGGAACAAACAACCGACCAGGAGGTACCCCCACCGGCACATCACAGTCCTTAAGAGCATCAATAACGGTCTTCTCAATAGACCAATGAAAAGCCCCCACCACACAGGAATCCGGTAAAATAGTGACAGGTTCAGAGACAGATTTAGCAGGAGAAAATCTCCTGGACAGAGCGTCCGGTTTGCCGTTCTTAGAGCCCGGCCGATAGGAAAGGGAAAAGTTAAACCGGGTAAAAAAAAAGAGCCCACCTGGCCTGTCGAGAGTTCAGGCGTTTGGCTGACCGCAGATACTCCAAGTTTTTATGATCGGTCCATACCAAAAACGGAATCTCCGTTCCCTCCAGCCAGTGTCTCCACTCCTCCAGCGCCACCTTGATGGCCAGTAACTCCCGGTTACCGATGTCATAGTTGCTCTCCGGTTTAGATAATTTCCGTGACAGGAAGGCACAGGGATGAAGCCTGCCATCACTCGGTGACCTCTGGGAAATAACAGCCCCCACCCCCACATCAGAGGCATCAACCTCAACAACAAACTGCAAAGCAGGGTCAGGAACGGACAGGATGGGAGCCGTAGTGAAAGCCCTCTTAAGACGGATAAACGCCTCCTCCGCCTCAGGGCTCCACCTGAAAGTAGTCTTGGGAGAGGTGAGGGCATGTAAAGGGGCAGCAACATTGCTGAAACCCCGAATAAATTTGCGGTAGAAATTGGCGAAACCTAGGAATCTTTGTACCTCCTTACGAGAAGCAGGGGTCGGCCAATCCCTCACCGCACTGATCTTATCCGGATCCATCTGGACGCTTCCTTCACTGATGATGAAGCCAAGGAAGGACACCGATGTCTGATGGAACTCGCACTTCTCAGCTTTAACATAAAGCTGGTTTTGCAGGAGTTTATGTAGAACCTGTCGAACGTGCTGGACATGCGTCTCTTCATCTGGGGAAAAAATTAAGATGTCGTCCAGATATACAAAAACAAACTTATTCAACATGTCCCGAAGGACATCGTTGACCAAAGCGTGAAAAACGGCAGGAGCATTAGTCAGGCCAAAAGGCATCACCAAATACTCATAGTGACCGCTAGGGGTGTTAAAAGCGGTCTTCCACTCATCCCCGTCCCTAATTCTAACCAGGTGATAAGCGTTTCTGAGATCTAATTTGGTGAAGATTCGAGCTCCATGTAAAAGCTCGAATTCTGATGACATCAGAGTCAGTGGATAACGGTTACGAATAGTAATATCATTGAGTCCCCTATAGTCAATACAGGGCCTCAGGGTCTTGTCTTTCTTATCCACAAAAAAGAACCCCGCCCCCGCCGGGGACGAGGAGGGCCGAATTAGACCTGCTGCTAAAGACTCGTCAATGTATTTCTGCATAGCAGCAGTCTCAGGACCAGACAGAGAATATAACCTTCCCCTAGGGGGACAGGAGCCAGGGCGAAGGTCTATAGCACAATCATAGGGTCTGTGCGGGGGTAAAGAGGTAGCTCGGGATTTACTGAATACCTGCTTTAGATCGTGATAGTGTACAGGCACCTTATTCAGAGCAGGAAAATCCGTCACTTCTTCAGAAACCACCTGAACCGGAGCCACCGAAGCTGAATCAGCTGGGGACAAAAAAATCAGAGTCATTGTATCCAATACCACAAGAAAAACAGTCTTTACCCCAGGACCGGATCTCCCCCGTAATCCAGTCCAGCTGGGGATTGTGGCGCTGGAGCCAAGGGAAACCCAGGATGAGCGGGTGAGCCTCAGAGCGATAAATGTGGAAAGGAAGAGCCTCCGTATGTCCGTCAGCAAAACGGACGGTCACAGGTTGGGTCTGATGGGTAATCCTGCAGATGATATGGTCATCCAATGCACGTGCCTCTAGTGGCCGCTCGAGAGATGACAGGGAGAGTCCCAGCTTAAGGGCGAGTTGTTCGTCCATCAAGTTGGCGTCCGAGACGGAGTCTATCAGTACTGGATGCTGTAGAGACAGAGATTCAGAGCAGAGGCAGACCAGAGGAAGCAGACGGGACAGGCTAGACATACAAACAGTCCGACTAAGCAGCTTATCCTCACCTGGAGCGGATCTCTTTTTATTGGGACAGGTGTTCACACGATGACCCTCCTGACCACAGTAGAGACAGAGACCCGCCGCCAGCCGGCGCCGATGTTCCTCCGCCGAAAGCCGAGTGCGACCTAACTGCATGGCCTCCCCTCTAGCGCTGTCTCCTGCCTCGGCCACCGGTAGAGGGAGTTGGGGAGATGGTGAACTGGCAGCCGGTCGCTCATCCGCTGGTTCCGCCTGCCATACCGACATCAGGTCCGAGGTGTGGATGGCCGCAGCGATGACCTCTTCCAGGGTCCTCAGCTCCTGCCGGAGAGCCATTTCCTGGCCAATGGTGCGATTAAGGCCCGACTGAAAAGCACTGATTAATGATAGTTCGTTCCACCCTGCCTCGACAGCCAGAGAACGGAACCGACACACATATTGCCTGATAGACATACTTCCTTGTTTTAATCTCATAAGCTGTTGACCCGCCTGCTGGCCCCGTACTGGGTGATCATACACACGTTTAAACTCAGAGCATAAGCTATCAAAAGAGCGTGTGACCGGAGAATCACTCTCAAACAGAGCGTTGAAATAGCTTAAAGGGGGGCCTTCCAATAAGCTAGCAACATAAGCTATTCTAGCTGTGTTACAAGAGAAACGGCGAGGTTGAGCCTCAAAAATTCCTGCAGGTCTCTGGATCACCAGCATACTTATTAGGCGGGGGAATATCTGGTTCGTCAGGGGGCTGAACAGACGGAACAAGGGCCACAGGTTCGACTGGCTGGGAGGAGGTGAAAACCCGGGTACAGGTAAGCTCAGAGACCCAAAGGGCCAGCTTAGTCATCTGGTCCATCATGGAGTGTAAAATCTTTTCATGCCCCCCCAACCGTTGCCTCTGCAAACGGATTGCCTCCCTGACCTGGTCTAGGTTGGCTGGGTCCATGCTTGGCCAGTTCGTACTGTTAGAACCAGTGACACAAGATCTGGACCCAAATGCACAACCCACAGACAAAAATATAGTTAAAGAGTGTTTATTAAACACGGAAAGGAAAAACAGTTCACAAAAAGGTTTCTTGAATGAATCCTCGCAGGTATGTTTGTGTGGATTCGTCACAATGTCCGAATCCAAAAAGGGAAGCTCTCTGCCCGGGTCGGGAGCACACGAGGGGAACCCGACTAGGAGAAAGCAGAGAAGCGTCAGGGGACAGACCAGGTCATACACGGGGAGTCTAACAAACAGGCATCGGTACATGAGGGAAAAAGCAAAAGCACTAACCATAAGTCCAGGCAAAAAGTCGAAAACCAGTGAGGCAGAATCAGGCAGAGGTACAGGAAGGGATCAGGCAGGCTCAGAAGTCGAGGAACAAACCGGGTCAGGAACGAACAGACAGGCAGACGAACAGGTTCAGAGAATCGCTGGTAAGTAGACACAACACAAGGAAGGAATACGAACTGGCACAGGACAGGGGAAAACACAGGGCTTAAATACACAGAAGGGAGGGAAGACAATGAGACACAGGTGGAACAAATCAGGGCGGAGACAGGTAATCAACACAGGTGAAACAATCAGGGAGAGGAAGCAAAGACACCAGACATGACACAAGAGGAGCATTAACAAAATAAAACAGGAAATGACACACAAGACAGACAAAACATACAAGACCGCATCGGGATCACTCATATTCCATGGTCCACGCACGCACGACTGATGCCTGTCACTGACTTACATTGGTATCACTTCTGTGGGTCAGATACTCAAAAGAGAGAGAGAGAAAAAAAAAAGTATTTCTCTTACTTGCTTTTCATTCATTTTTCATTCACAAATGTAAGTTCTTTAACACAAAACCAAATATCATTCATTTTTTGAAAGTTGTTGAACTTTATTTAAAGCTGTTAGATAAATCTGGAAACAAAAAGGCTATAAAAACCATAAGTATTTGCTCTGATTTGGACATTGTATTGTAGTGTATTCCATTCCCCTTGGCAAACGTGTTATGTTATTTTCTTGTTGTATACATTATTTGTATACTCTACTTAATTCAATAAAGATTTAATGGAAAAAAAAAACAAAAAAAAAACTTCTGTGGGCCCATCATGTGATACCATCACAGATTTGAGGTAGGGAGCAGTGGCTTACATTGTGGGCTGCTCATGAACATGACATGCCGACTTCTGTTGTCTTTTCTAGTTTAACCCAAAAATCAAACTCAAAATTGAGTTTTTGGAGGAAAAAATTATTTTTTGCCAAAATCGTGCAGCCCTACCTTTGTCTTGGCGCAAAGCGCTGCAGACAGGAAATAAGAACAATATAATCAACACCCCTTTGTGTGCCTTGGTATTGTCTGATGCCTGCCCGGCAACATCACTTGCCTTACTCTCATTGGCAGACAATGAGACTTCAGTCAATTTATCTTATTTAAATGGACCGATCACCCGTGGAAAATTATATCTAAAATTTAGGCTGTGTGTGCCTGTAGTGTGAGTTGCCGCTTCGACTATCCAGTATGGAGTAACTCCCATCAATAATTACCATTCACAAGTTGAAAAAAAAAAGCAGTTTTTGCTTTTAATCCTTGTAACAAAGGCAAAAACTTGGCTTCATTCCTCAAAATTTGCCCCTCAAAATGCAGGAAATAGTGTTTCAGAGAGTTATAAATTTCAAAATTTTCCAGGGGCATCCTCCCCCAGACCCCCCTACTAAACTTGCACCATGTAATGACACACGCCATGTACATGGTACCCCTACACTGTGAAAAAATCCTATTGAGAACCCTGACTTTGGAACGATTTTGCCCCAACGCCATGTTAGCTATGTTCTAAACCAAAACAATGCAGACATCATTACACATGTGCAATGAAGGTGGAATCGATAAGTAGAATTGTTAAGCAGGCAGGCAAACAATTCTAAGGAACTGAACAACTGGGAATCAGTTCTCAAAAAGAGCTAGTTCTTGATTCCCACCCCTATAAATAATTGGTGTAAAATGCAGTTTATCATCTTTTCATGGTCATCAGATATGACCCATTTGGACGTTCAGAGGCTCCATAGTTACACTGGAAACACTGTCATCTTCTGCAACATTGATTCACCAGTAAAACCCATGGAGTTGGATCAATGACAGTGGATGGACACACTTGGTTTATGTTTAATTAATGATATATTTTGCTGAAAAGTCATTTATTCTTAAGTTTTGTCTGTTTTGATATAATAACCTTTAAATTTACACTGAGCTTTAATGAACATCTACATGATCAGTGAATTAAATATAGAAAAATAGATGATTTACACTGAAAAATGCAGAGGATAATACTGTAGCAAATGGTGATAAATCACTTAGGAAAATTTAAATGGAACAAAAAATTCATTTGGAAGTGGCCTCAGAAACAGTTTTTGGTCTGTAAGGGTTAAAACATGCATAGGAGGTGGTTGTGGTGGATGTTTGACAGATAGAACATGATACTCCTGTAGGTCTGAGGAGAATGTCTTTTTCTTTAATCGCTGATAGATTTGAACCTTTACTGTGAGACCGACGGCCCTTTAAATAAAACCTGAAAAGCAGCCGAGGGCTCGAAGATGTTTACGGTCAGAGAAACTCCCTCTAATACTCTCCACCTCCGACCGCCTTCTGTCCACACTTGGCACCGTTGAACCCATGGCGAGCTTAGCGTTTGATGTCAGCGTCCTGACCCTGTGGTTTTTGCTCGTGGTTGTCGGGACGTTACGTAAACCGTCATTATGTGCAGATTTTTTTTTTGCTTTGGGCATTACATCATGGCTGAACTTTGCCGTGTGGTGCTGATGTTATTTTTGGCTGAGTGGAGTTCTGCACCTGAATAGAGAAGGCCTGGCACTGCTGCAGGAAAATGGAGAGAAGAAGAGGGGGTGAGGTGAGGTGACAGGAACGGAGGTTGTTAAACAGTTAAAGGCTCTGATGAGTTTAACAGTTTGTCCCTGAAGACGCTGTCGGAAAGAGTGAAGAGGAAAAAGGAAAGACTGGAGCGACGGCTGTTTTATACATTTTTCAGAAAACGCTCTTTGTCTGGCTTCGCCTCTCACGTCGTCTGCGGTCTGGAAACGTTTCCTGACGAGAGGCCGATCCGCCATCATCATCATCATCAGCATGACATCTCAGTAACGAGGCTGATTCCCAGGCATCGACCTCCTCCTCCCCCTCTTCCTCCTCTTCCTCCTCCTCTGTCTGCTCTGAACTCAACTCCTTTGTCTTTTCTGTTTAGGCAAAGAAAACTTTCTGTCTTCCAGGGAAATTCCGATCATTTCCATCAAATGTGGGATGGAAACGGAAAGGAATTTAACAATTCTGGTTCCATTACTGATATCACCTATCGATTCAATTCCCTATTGATTTTCATTGGATCAGGGAATAAACTACAATGCAAAATGGCCTTTTTTGCATTAATGTTGATATGCACTAACATGTTGTATTCGATTTGAACAAACCTCCTAAAGAGTTCTAAAGGTGTAGTTAAAGGAGTGTTGAATCTACCTGGCCATCATCTAAATGTAACTCATGGAGATTATTCATAAACAATAGTAAAGCAGGTGGACACAGTGAAATGGTGCTAATATTGGCAGTATCGATAGAACACGGAGGAGTTTGATGTTAGTGGTAGGCTCCACCCCAGAGTCACCGCCCCCTTTGCTAAGCAGCCAATCAAAGACGTTCCATTGGTGCAGTTTAATTGGATGCTGTGGTTAAATGTTTGTGCATGTTGGAGGTATTTCCCCTTTTGTCCCAATGGAAGCTCTGCGACTGCTGTAAATGGTCCTGGTGTTGTCTTTGCTGATCGAATACAAGCAGCCTTTAGAGGCATCTGAACCAAAACACAGAAATGACCTGGTGACACATTTGATGTTAAGTGGAATCGTTAAGTAAACAGACTAACAATTCCAAGGAACTGAACTATGGGAACTGGTTCAATAGAAGAACTGGAACCCTATTGTAACTCAAACTGTGTAATGGAAAAGTGACATTAGTTAACAGTCAAAAGTCTTTGGTTACTTTTTTTCATTTTTTTATGCTTTTTTGTACAAAGTTGGAAAACATGTTAATTTATGTCTCAACAGTCTGCTGCATCTGGATGGATTTTTTAATTTAATTTCGTTTAAAACTGTATTGTGGATGAATTTGTTGAATGTGCTTAAAGCAGAATGTGCTTATGACGTTTGTCACCAATTTTTCATCAAATCTGTAAAACCCGAGTCATAGCCTAAGTATCATGTTCACTGTTAGGGAAGTGTTTCCGTGATTACGCACTTGAATCACTTCCCTACTGGTGAACAACGAAGTGTTCATCACAAGCAGTCTGTTTGTTTACATACCAAACCAAACCGAAACTAAACCGTCACTGGAGCGGTTTTCGAATTCCATGCAGTCACGGCAGCAAGAAGCAATGAAGCCATTTCCGTGTTTGTTGCTGCTGCAGACATACTGCGGCTGCGTGGAATTCCGAAAAGGTCCAAGTGACGGTTTGGTTTCAGTTTTGGTTTGGTATGTAAACAAACAGACTGCTTAGAATGGAGTATACTTCAAAGTTGTTCACTGTCAGGGAAGGGATTCAGGTGCGTAATGGCTATGACTTTTACAGATTTGATGAAACATTGGTGACGAAAGTCATATGCAGCTTTAAGTTATTTTGCTTTTTTGTGGGTGAATATGCAGAGTTCTACGTAGAATGTGTCTGTACATGATTCCAATCTCAACCCAGCTGTTTGGTTTATTTGGAAAAAACTTGGATCCTGGTCTGCTATAGTGGTCCTGGGGGTTAAAACACAACTGCATTTTTAGAAAACAATAAACAAGAAAAAAATAAAATGAGGTTTCATTGAACTCTGTTTCTAAAAAGTCAACAGGAGGAACATTTCAGAAAAAGTAGCTGATGACGCTGTGAAATGTGTTTTGTTGTGTTTTCTGTAATAATGTGTTCTGTTTCTTCTACATCCCTGTGTTTGGCCCCCGGGGGTCACCATCCCCTCCCTGTCTGACCCCTCCTCATCACGGCTGCAGATGTGGCACATCTGGCTCCAGCAGTGACTCACTGCGCTTGGCTCCGACTCTGTTCTGCTCCCCTCGCTCGCCGCCATGGCAACAGATGAATGTTTGGCATGAGGCCATTGGCATGGAGCTGCGGCAAGCGAGTCAGAGCCGCGGACAGACGGAGCGTGTGTGTCTGAGCAGGAGCATGAGGATGAAGAGTTAAAGAGGTGAGGAGGGCGGGGCTTAAAGCTCTGCCTCTGAATTGTGGGTTCTGTCTGAACAAAGCTGAGTGCGACACCGCCGCCGCTCCCACTTGGCAGTCACCGTGTTTTCCCAGCAGCCCTTGCCTTGGCAGCTGGCCAACCTTTCCCTGCAGGCCTGCAAAGAGGATTAGGACGGAGTGGGGGGGCTGGAGAGAGGGGTTGAAAAGGAAAAACAGAGGCTTGTTGTTTTTCTCTTGTCTCCTCACTTCGCCCTCAGTGACATCAGCGATTCCAGATGCGAGCCGTCAAAAGTGTTTTCCCCAGTTTTATTTTTTATTTGGCTTGGATGTTAGAATGTTACAAACACAACAGAGGGTGTTGTATCTCAGGCCGGGGAGGAGGGTGGCAAAAATGGCGCCTTTTATAGTTTTCAGCTTCCACAAAAACATCAACAACAACTGGAAGGATTTTTCAAATGAGTCAAAAAGTGAGTCACAGAGTTTACATCATCAACGTGGATTCAGCTTCAGATGTAACTGGATATACAGTAACTACAAGATAAAAATGACAAACGAAATTAACATCATCGTACTAACTTTTCATGACGTTGCCTTTAATTCAACATTGATGAAGCATCAGTAAAAACTTTGTAACTCAACTGTTTTTTTGTTTTTTTTTGTTAAATAAATAAATGTAATATAATAATAAATGTATTTCTGATTTTCTCACCGATCGGCTTCTGTTTTATATGAGAAATACTCACTTTGTCATTAAACAATGTTGTGATGGAGATGTTTCTGCTCAAATGGAAACAGGCTACAGTAAATCTGGAACTATGAGGAGTCCTAGAGTCCAAAGAAAAGAAGAAGAAGAAGAGGAAAAGAGCAACAGCGTCTCAGTAAACAGGAAGCAGCTCATTACTGCTGATATCCGGCAATAAAGTTATGTGAGATGATTAAAGTGCATCACTCGGCTTCTGTTGACCACGAAACAACAGAGAAGATAATGATGGTCCACCATGCCTCCAAGATAGAAACAAACCACGACCAGTTTCTAACCATAGAAAAAGCAAAACAGTGTTACAAAACTTATTATCCAATCCCATTTCAAAACAAAGTCAGGGCATGGTGTAATGCAAATAAAAACAGAATGTTATATCTATTATTTTATTCTCAATAGAACGTAGTTTTGTGTTCGACATGTCTACATACATTTGGGATGGAAGCAACAAAACGAGCAACTAAAAACAAAAACATCTGGAGAACATCTAATTATCAACAGATCAGAACGTGATTGGGTAAGAAAAGAGTATCTTCATATCCTCAGGCTGCACTGCATTAAAACCAGACATGATCCTGTGATGCAAATCAGTGCACGGACTCTGGAACACATCCAGAAACCACAGTTCACCATCACATCCACGAATGTAGGTTAAAGCTCCATCATATAAAGAAGAAGCCATATGTGAACATGATCCAGAAACACTGCTGATTTGAAGCTGATCTGAGGTCAGACCAATCAGACTGTGATATTCTGTTTGTAAATACATGCCTGATAGAATAAACAATTAAAAAAATAAATTAATAAAATTGTTTTTACTATGTTGAAATTTCAGAATAGACAAACAAATAACTTTTTTTTTTAATCTTTAAGAGGTCATATTTCACTAAACCCACTTTTATTAGTCTTTGATACATTTATTTGTGTATTTGGACCCTAATAGTTCCAAAAGTTTGAATCTGAACCCTCCAGGTGCTGCAAAGCTATGTTTATATTCATTCTGGTGGATTTCTACAACCCATTTTAATTCCTTCTTAGTTTGTTCCGTCTATAACTAGTTACATCACAACATTTGCACATATAAGGTCAAGACTTCTGATGAACATTTCTCTGAGTACGCCATAATTGTTTATCAGCAGCAGCGATTGTAGTAAAAACTGAAAATATATCCAAACTTCGAGCCGATAACCTAAAATGTTCAGTTGTTAGTCAAACGGGACAGACCAGCACAGTCAACAACCTGGAGGGGGCGGGGCATGAAGTGGCTCATGTGCATTTAAGAGGCCAGCGCTCAAAACCACCTTTCTGGTGTCATTACTCAGAAATAGGGTTGAAAATGGACCCGTGGAGTTGAATTAATGAAGAATTCAGACCCAAGCATAGCATTTACAGTTTATGTAGACCACGGGGAAATGTCTTAAAATGAATAATTCCATTTAAAAAAGCAAAATATCACTCCTTTAATATACTACAATCTGGAATAAATATTGACCCTTCGCACATTACGTCACGCTTTGTTTGCACCGCAAACAAGCGCCATGACGGACACTGGACAGCAAACCAGCTAATATCAAATTTGATCTGAACGTTCTCATTTTAAACCCTGCTTTACACGTACAGTGGTCGCACACAAACAGTTACATCCTTCTTCAAAAACACCCATGGTTTCAGCTGGGTTACAGAGAGAGCCTGGATATGATGGACCTGATATTACAGATCTGTTTGTGTCGATAGCATATTAGTTCCACCAGACGCTAGCTAGATGGCCTCACTGGGTTAACTACTATGAGCCACTATGTTCAAGTGGCTGTCATAAGTAGCCTTCAATATAAGCTCTGTTGTAGTGGCTGCCTTTTTTTTTTTTTTTTTTTTTACCAGCTACACTATGTTATATGACATCCTGTTACTGTCCTTATGCCATGCCATGTGTTATAGTGGTGGAGCTGTACATATTACTGTGTGTAGATAGTAGAAAGGCAGCCACTTCAACAACAGAGCTAATACTGTAGGATACTATGACAAACACTAACATTATTACACAATGTTAGTTAAATAGAGCTGCTTTTGATTACAGTCTATTTGAGTTTTGATGGCATGCTGGGGGAAACATGTTAAAAGCATACACAGCTAGCTAGCTAATGTTAGCTGTATCTTTCCTTTACCATTATGAGATACATTCCTCTGGTGTGAGCGCAGTACAACGACTCGGTAATCTAACCTGAAACTAAGAACTGGTAACCATCCAGACTTTTGTCTGCTTTTAGATCAGCACCTGTGTATGGGGACACTCCATTTACAGATCGTATGCTTTAAACTCCGGTAGACTGGAGGATTTTGCTAGATCCGTAAACACATCAGGAGGGAGAAGGTATGGGTAGCTAGCCCTGCTATTGCTAGCTTCTCCAAATAGCATTCCTTCTGCCGTCTAGTAAGGTTACTCACTTCACAGGACAACTCCAAAACTTTATTTTCAGTGCTGGTAGCCATAATCCGTGGCTCATTCGTTTGTTTGTTGTGTTGCTTTTGCCGTCCACCATGGTCCTGAACCCCTAGTCACGTGATAACTGTGACGTTGGTGCAAATATTCAATAGAGAGAGTTACGATTTGCAAAAATACAAGTTGATCAAAAATAAACTATTTCAAATAGTTCAGTCAATGTTCTAAGTGTCCCAGGTTCTTAAAGATATGCTAGCTCATAAGTATCTGTCACACTTATAGATTTGATGTTGAGTGTATCTACATAATGAACTTATGTAGACACATTATAACTTTACGTGGTTTGAAAGGTTTATGTGCATATATTTTACATTCAATTTTGAGGGATACTGCTTTGACGTTTCTGTATTTAGAAAAATACATGGGAAAAATTATGGTTTATTGCACTTTATTTAGTTAATATGGACTTATTTCATACATATTATTAAAGTTCGGTATATGAGGGTTGTATTGATGTATAGGAAATTAAAAACACTCCAAAAAATGTCACTACAGCCAACAAAATGTACAGATATGCTCTGGAGGACTGGTTCCATTTAGGATATAAGGGATTAATTTAATTTCCAAACACAGACAATATGTTAACTTATTTTGTTAATGAGTATTTCGTCCTCTTTTGTTTCCCCATTTGTTTCTATTTCTTCTAGTTTTTATCCTCCTCTTGTGTGTGTTAACCTCATGAATTCAAACACGTTTGGTTAGTTTGTTTATTCTCATGTTTCTCCGATAATGAAATAAATGAGGGTGATATTTCCTTGCGTCTGTTTCTTCGTGCAATGTTTACAGTCGCTGATGACTCAGTCTGCAACTTCGATCGAGTGCAGCCTCTTAATAATTGAGTGAACAGCTTTGTAGTGTCGGCTTTGAAGTGTTAAACTGGTTTAATTTTTAACCAGGGTGTTTGGTGAATCGAGCGTCGCCGAGCACAGAAAACGGCTGTGATGATGTGGAACACATGATGCATTCAGGGCAGAAAATAAAATACATTTCTTTTTTATCTGGAGTCAGTCAGAGGCAGCTGTCACGAGTCCAGATAATTAAGAGCTGGCCTCCAATTCAATGCAGAAACAGATTAGCCTCCGCTGTTGCAGTGGGAACGAGTGTAAACGGCTGCTTAATGAAAAACACTTTGAAATGGCTTTAAGGATGTCTGTCAGACTGAAAAATGAAGTAAATCAGCTGTAAATGTAAACACAAATGCAGGAAGAAGAAGGAAATCAGATGTTTTGGTCCAGGCAGTGACTTTAGAACTGTACAACCAGAGGAGGAAGTAGAAATACTACAGTACTTTACATGGATTCATTTTTCTGTTAGTTTTTCATTCTAACAAAAATATCTATATTTTCTTCTTTACATTTTCAGATTAGGCTTCAGTATTAATGTGTAATAATTTGTAATTTGAGCATCAATAAATAGAAAAGAGGAGGACCTAGAACTGAACCCTGTGGAACACCAGATGAAATCTTGGTTTACATGAGATGGATTGTGTTGAAGATGAGCTTTCAATGGAAAGTGAAACATCTAATTCACACATTCTATAAACAGTCAGAACTGTACCTGGTTTCAATCTCACAAACCAGCAAATGTCAATCTGATCTGAAACTCAGTGAAATATTTCATCATTTCTTCTCATTTTATTAAACAACTGATGTAATTTTATGTAAATGAGGCCTACTGACTGTAAATTCTCCAAAAACATCTACTAAAGTGACCAGTGGGGGTGCTAGCTTGAATGGCACACTGCACTGTAAGGCCAGATAAGTTGAGTTTACTTAAAAAATTTGAGGAAACCCGTTACCTTAAAAAAATTAAGTAATGAGTAATGAAAACTTGAGTGCAATAAACTTAAATGCTTGATTTGAATGGAATTGCTATTTTAAGTACAACACACTAAATGCCAAGTTAATTTAACATGAAATTTGTTGCTTTGTATAATCATTAGACTTAATATCATCAGTTCATTGTACTCATTTCCAAGTTGATTTAAAGAAAATCTTTTGCAATATAAATTGCTTTGTATAATTATTTGACTTAATACATTGTAGCGTGGATGGAAATTAGGCAGGAAGTTAGCTCAATGTAATTTGTCAATTCAAGAAGAACGTTTATTTTGGTGAGGAATAAAGAACTACATCATTGAAGGGCAACTGTAGAGGAACAGGAAAGCCATTGTTTGTATGACTCTCACTCATGGTGCAGCTCTACAAAACTACAAAAACAAACACAAAAAGGCCAATAAACATTGCCATACACGCATTAAGTCAAATTAACACTAACACCACAACCCTGCTGAACCCCTGCACATAAAAATAACACATTTTCAACAACATGCCCAATACCCACAATGCAATGCAGAGGTAAAAAGGTGTGGCCATGACTAAAACTTGGTGATTTAATTCCATTCAACTTAAACTTTTTCGTACTTTCGACTATGTCTACAAATTAAGAGAATATTATGGGGCCATTATTGTAGCAACATTATTTGCAAATGTGTGTGGAGAGTTGAGTGTCCGTATTTCAATCTGTCTGTGCGCAGTCGGATTTGCAAATGTGTAAATGAATCTGTAAATGCACGATGAGATTTGTGTGTCCGCATTTCAATCTGTGTGTGGAGAGTTGTGTGTCCGTATCTCAATCTGTCTGTGCGCAGTCGGATTTGCAAATGTGTAAATTAATCTGTAAATGCGTGATGAGATTTGTGTGTCTGTACAACAATCTGCAAATGTGTAAAACAACTTGTGTGTGTGTAATCAGATTTGAAAAGTCAAAGTATTTTCACTACAAGACCCAGAAATACAGACAAATCATTGGTTACAAGTCAAGCGGCTTCTCGATCGGCTCTCTTTACACACGTGAATTTTGCTACACTTTTGCTGTGAGAGATCCACAAATGCGCAGCGGGATTTGTCTGTAAAACCAGGGTTTGTGTGCCTGGGCTCAGGCAGCCCCAAACGTCTGACCCGTCTCGTCATTTGCAGCCATCTTTCTTTGCCCAGGTGAATCTTCTTCTTCTTCGATTTTTAGTGGCAGTTGGTGAACCTTGCAAGCACAACTCACGTAAACTCACGTCAGGTACAAGAACGAGCAAAGCCGAACGCAGCCGGAATGAGTGTGAGCCTGAGCCCAGGGCAGCCTGAGCTTTGTACCTTTTGCTTCATAGCTGGATGTTGTGAACAGAAAGGGGCCAAAACAGACCAACATCAACATCAGCTGGAGGTAAAACATCTAAATGTGGCTTGTAAGGAAGCCAAAGATAATAACAACACAAGCAGGAGATCAAGATCAATTTGACCAGACAGATTTTTAATGAAAAACCTGAGTTAAACATTAAACAACTAACATTAAAATGAGCTTTTATTATCACTAAGTTATGATTCTATATCATACTACGATTCCCATCCACTAAAAAACATCTGACCTCAATGAGCAGAAGGAGAAAATGTTAAAAGACGAGATCAGATCAACTTATTCATATACAGATCACATTTTTAATAGTCGTATAAACTGGGGCCATATCGACTAATTTCAGCCTACGTGGATAGAAAAATAACACATAGAAAAGATTCAATGAAACACAGACGGCAGTGAATAATAAATATGTAAAAGACAAAACAGACAACAGTTTAATGAGAGCGATCCAGGAGAAGTAACACCAATATGGATGATGTGAGGTTCAGTCGCTTTAACAGAAACAGCCACTAGAAATGTACCTGTTGAATCAGGATTTGTACTTTCACCAGGACTGTACACTTAACATGACCACAGATAATAGTAAACTCCAGTCCAGGCCTCAGTGCTGAGTTTTTATTTGGCTTAGTCACTGTGAAAAAATGTTTAGTATGAAAAACCTTGATTGATCAGAATGGGAAACTCCAGGTTGGATAATGTGTTAAAACCTGAACCAATGTTCGACCATGTTTTCAGAGTAGATGTTTTCAGTCTGAGGAGGATCTGGTCTACCTCCTTCCTCCCTCTGTGACTGTAAACAGTAATGAATGCTGGACTCCACAGCCCTGGTTTGACCTCCAGCTCCGCCTGGTTTCCCATCGAGCAGACTTCCTCCCTCATGTGAAACTGCTAAGCTGAATAAACTGACTGGGTCGACCCCCGCGGCCGCCGAGCCAAGTCTGCAAATCCCTGATCTGAGGTCCACAGGGAGGCTATTTAAAGAGGCGCTGACCAGGCACAACTCGGACCGCCTGCAGGTCCTGAGACCAGCTTATGTGCTCAGAGACAGACACTTTACCCTTTATTTAACCCACTGATCTTCCTCTCATTTGAGCGTATAAATTAGACGTTGGCAGCTCATCCTCTGCACGATGTATCTCACGTAAACAAGCAGTAACTGTTCATCTGGTGTTCCACAGGGTGCAGTTCTAAGTACTCCTCTTTTTTCTTTATGGATGCTTAAATTACAAACTATTGCATATTGCCCATTGTAATTTTAAAAACAACTAATTAGAGTATTACAGTATTATACAAAAAGTATTGGTCAAATCATTAAGCTGTTTTGGCCTGTCTGATCCTTGACCCAAAATACAGAAGTGCTCCAAAAGGCAAAGGTGATCTGTTCAGTTTTTCAGTGATAAAGCTGATACACACTCACGCACGCACACAGAGGTAACTTGGCTTTGACAATATAGACTAGTGCATTGGGAATCCACGGGGTCTAGAAGCAGTAGAGTTGACAAAATGGGGAGCAGGGTTTTTGTAGAAGTTGGTCCCAAGTTATGCAAATTTTGTATAAGTATAGTGGTGTAACACACAGATTAGGAAGAAACAGAATGGTCTTCATTTTGTTATGTATTGAAATCCCAAGAAACAGAAAAGAATGCATTCATAGTGATGTTAAATATTTATTTGAAAGGGCTTTATAGTAATGTTACTGTATGACTTCATCACATTCACATTACTTGATGACTTGACTAACGTTACTGATGTAACACACAGATTAGGAAGAAATAGAATGGCCCTCATTTAGTTTCGTATTGACATGGACGTGGAGACTTTTACACAGGACTGAACATGACAATTTATTGTGACTCACTCCTGGTCCTGTGTGTGGATCCGAACTCCAGTTTGTCTGAGCAGAGTCTGCAGAACGGTGTGTCAACATGTCAACATGTTCCAAGGGGTGGGGCGGTGGGGGGGTGGGGTGGGGGTTAACGGGCCGGGTGTGACCAGGGACCAGTGGAGTGGAACTGGGCCACAGCAAACTCGTTAGTGTGTGTGGTGTCCAGATTCAGATCAGCTGAAGTCAGGTCTGTCTGATCAGAGTCGTTGCAGAAAGGTCTGTTACCATGTTACGGTGGGAAGGGGGGTCCGGAGGGGGACATTAACGGGCCAGGTCTGTTAACGGCCAGGTCAGAGTAGAAATGGGCTGAGTAATGATCACAGCCGGTTCTCCCGTTTGTCCCAGTGTTTCTGTTGATCCAGATCCAAACCTCGCCCCCCCATTTGCGGCTGTGAATGGACTCATCTGCAGGCCGCCTGTAAACCCATTGTAATTTTAAAAACAAATAACTCCAAAAGTATTGGTCGTATCAATATGCAGTTTTCGTGTCTCTGATCCTTGACCCAAAATACATAAGTACTCCAAAAGGCACAGGCTAGATCTGTCCAGTTCTTCAGTTATAAAGCTGATACACACACACACACACACACACACAGATGTCACTTGGCTTTTATAATATAGATGCTTTTTAAACAGGACAACTGGTGTCTTTATGTGCTTCCATTAAAGTGGTATATTAATAAGTGTTATGTAATTGTTAGTATCAATTAAAAACTCAATTAATTTGTTGACTATTTCTATTTGTTGACTTCTGATCATCATCATCATCATCTTGAAATTTTTTATAAATATGACTGAATGTATCAAAAACCAGAGCAATGACACCACCATGAAATTGAATTTCTGCAGGTTTAATTATTTGGCTACACTGCACCGACATATTTACTGTTATTCCCCAAATATTCACCCAAAATGGATTAAAATCATCAGTCAGTCAAGTTTTAGATTCTATAAGTCCTCCAAAAACAATGTGCGAAAGTAATGTATTAAGTTATTTTCAGTTTTTAACCAGTTGATGCTTAATTAAACCATGAGAACATCAACTCCACAAATCTGATCTCTAATGATTCATAAAATATGCTGTTTTGTTTTCTGGTGTAATTTCATGTAAATGGCTTTTATTGACCATAAATAATGACGTTGTATAAAACACACGTACATTGGAAGTAATTATCTTTAAATTCATTTACATAGAACCTGTCATGGAACTGTCGTTTATTTTAGAGTAATTTAATGAAACAAAACCATTTTGAAGATATTAAAACTTTGTGAAAACTAAACAGATTTTACAGTTTTGGAGATTTATCATTTCATTTCTTTTTGTGCTCAGTGGTTTTATTTCATCTGTATTCTCTATGTTATGTTCCCAAAGATCTGAAACATTCCCAATTCGTTCTGTTCTCAAATCGCTTTCACAAAGTCACTTTCTATGTTTGCATCTGGGCGCCAAGTGATGGATTGTGGGAAATGTTTTCTGTGCTGTCACCTCGTGTTTGTGTTTCCATTTGGGAAGTGAAATCACACGGAGGATTTCCCCTCCTCTGCTCACTGTGGGAGGCGGCAACGGATGATCAGTCAGCTGATGGAGGGGATTTATGGGTAATCTGCAGAGTGTGAAGTAGCCGCCATGGAAACCTGATTGACCTCAGACCTTCATGACATACATGTAGCAGCACTTCATACTCATACTACAACAAGGTTCATGAGTGAGTTTTATGTGGGGGGGGTTGTTACGTTTTTTAGGGTTTTAGCTTTGTTCTATATGTATATGCTTACTTCTATGTGCACTTTTTTTTATATAACTGTGCTGCACATTAAAGAATACTGTGTTTTAACTTTCATTATAAACCAACAAAGCCTCTATTCTTTGGTCTAATGGAAAGTTTCAATTAGTGAATGCTTTAAATGCATTAAATCACAAGAAATGTGGATGAACACAATCCATGTGATGCCGAGGAGACAAGCATCTGCAAGTCTACATACACAGAACTGCTGTTGTGTGGTTCAATATCATATACTTCAATGCAAATGTTCATTTGTGAAACAATAAAATTGTACTCTTAAAACTAATGGCGTTGAAATGTAATACAATAAAACATTAAAATTATCTGTTTCCTCAATTCATGATCAAAGCATCGATGTCTAATTTTAGATCAACAAATGTGAGTTTTTCTGCTTTTGTTTATTGAATTAAACATCTTTGGCATCTCCTGTATGTCTGATTCCATCCACTATGTTTCTGGATTGGGTGTAAAAGCTCTCTGGGTGTGTTTTTTTTTGTTTTTGTTTTTTTTGTTAATTTGAAGGTTAAAGAATATCTTGGTTTATTTTTCCTGTGGTGAAATTTGGTCAGTAATGCACACAAAGTACCTAGCATTAGCATTAGCATTAGTATTAGCACATTAGTTACAGTGAAGGTGCTTGAGGACCAACTCCACCTATATATACCTGTTTTTTTGTGGTTCTTTCAATCACACTCATTTGTGAATGTAGGACACAGGGACGGCTAGTTTACAAAATTGTGTCCTAAAAGAAGTGAATGTGTGCGTCTGAGGAAGCGTGTTGTCATATTAAAATTACTCTGTAGCAGTGTTTCCCAACCAATGTGCCGTGGCACTTAAGTGTGCTGTGAGAAGTCATCTGGTGTGCTGTGGAAAATTATCCAATTTCACCTGATTGGTCCTCTAAGCGAGCGGCATGATATAGATACATACGACAGCACGCACCGATGATCCACTCTACAACAACAGTCCCGTTTCCCTTTGCAAAATAAAAGTGAAAGGGAACTGGCCCTGATGCGATGCGTTCTGTTGATAAAGCCCCCCTCACTAGTGATGCATGGATTAGCAAGTTACCCACGAACCCTGGATATCGGGTTTGGGCAGGGGAGATATGCTTCCCATACTATTACACAACGGATCTCAATCCGGGGGTCTGTTCGAGGGGTTGCTGACGCACCCCTCTCAGCTTTCTTGTTCCAAACGCCCCACGACAATGTCACCTGTGCACCTCTGATGCCCCCCCCAAAAAAAAAAGTTTTTAAAAATTATATTTCAATACATGTACTTTTTGTGACATTTTTGTTGGGTGGTGTGCCTTGTGATTTTTCTAATGTAAAATATGTGCCATGGCTCAATAAGGTTGGGAAACACTGCTCTATAGTAGGGGAATTTCACACATGACCTGGAAACAGTTTGAAAGTATTGAGTTTGAGTACCGCTTCTTCCGGTTTACTTCTCAACAGTGGCTGTGGTGACATCAAAGTGTGACTGCTGTGTGCCCCAGTGTACATTGAATAAACAAAGGCCACCAGAGTCCTGCACGGGTTCACTTTTCCAAACCTGCACCCGCCCGTACTCACATAGTTGAGCACCACAACCTGACCCTGCATGTTTTTGTGAGGTACCTGACCCGGTGCACCACTCTGGTGTTTTCCTCCCTTTTAACCTCTTGATTCCCTTCAAAATATCACTCACGTTTCCCTGGTAATCCTCTTCCCAGAAATGGCAGTGTTCAGGACACCTGTTACACACCAACGTACTTCCTAATTGGATTCTAAAGTTCAGCCCCTCATCTCGATGAATTGTGATGACCCATTTCTTCTTCTCAACTAAATCTGAAGGAAAACCATGAAAACTTAAATATAGTTGCCTTTGTTTATTTGATGTACACTGGGGCACACAGCAGTGACACTTTGACATCATCTCAGCGGTACTCAAACTCTACAGTTTTAAACCGTTTCCAGGTCATGCGTGAAATTCCCCTGTGGTTCCCTGAACTTTTGGCAATGACAGTTTTTATCTTTGCAACCTTTGCTGATTCAGTTCTTTTAGATTTTTTGCCATGTATTTCTGAAGTCAAATGAAGACCACTTTGAGAATTTCATTTAATTTTCTTTATTTGTTTATTTGAATGGGACAGTGCATATTAACGAACAAACAATACAGAATTGCCGTACATTTGGAGGATTTAACGCAGTTGCTAATTCCCATCTCTAGTCTACAGACATAAAACCACACATAAAACCATTATCACATATATAAAAACAATATAACATCACATACACAACAGTAACAATGAAACAGATAGTGCAAATAAGGTAATGTCACACCACAGCGGTAAAAATGTAAAGTGCTGACTAAGCCATGCATTCATGAAGTGTCTATTTTTAAGGCCATGACTTCTCTTACACTGGACTGACTCAGACTTAACCATGTTTTAACGTGTTTTTTAGAACAAGTTTTCAACATTCTTATTGGCAAATAAATCATATTTATATAAAGAATCAGTTTTGTGTCCATGACTGTGAAGACTTCTACATTCTGTTGTCATTATCCACACGGATTCATTTCATCAAATCACATCATTTTAACTCCAGCGCTTTGGTTTTGTTGATTCCACGTCTGCACATTTGGTTCAAGAATGAAATCACCTTAAACCAAGGATTTCAAACTCATTTTAGTTCAGGTTCCACATACAGACCAATATGATCTCAAATGGATCAGACCAGTAAAATAACATATATGAATAATGACAATTCCAAATTTCTCTATGTTTTGAAGTGAGAAAAAGTTATGTTACATGATGAAAAGGTTTATATTGACAAACTGTCTTTATAAATGTGAATTACATGCAAAACATTACATTTATTAAAAACAAATTAAGTGCAATTTTGATGTTGATTATGTTTCAGTTTATTATCTACATATGTTCCTTAAAACTCACAGATTACAGTGGATCTACAAATACACCAAACACTTAGTAACAAGCAGAATATTGTTAATATTACACTTATTTTTCTTTAGATATTTATTACTGATTGTTCATATCTCAAATCACTGGCACACTTGTCAATATTACCCACTGCATACTCATTACTTTTCCTTTTTTTTTTTTTTTTTTTTTTTTACTGTTATTACTATTCATGTCATTCAACCACTTTAACAATTTTTTAAATATATTTTTTATCTTCTTTTTATTTTTCAATTGGACTTGATGTTTATTGTATTGTGCTGCTGTACATTTAAAGTTTCTTATCTTATCTCATCTCATCTCATCTTATCTTATCTTATTGTTGCGTTTTTTTTTTTCCCAAACTGCTCAAAAATAACACCACAGGTGTAGCTGAAGGTGCAAAAAAAAGGTGGTAATTTATTTGCTGTCAGCCTCCCAAAAGTGCAGTGCAATATATATACAAAGTGTAGTCAAAAATGAAAAAAAAAAAAAAAAAAAAAAACTGTTTACAAATTTACAAAACAGGAGAAAAAACACATTAGAGTAGAGTTCTTCAATAACTCACTTGGCAGAAGTTGAATAATCAACAGGCACAGTTGCCAGCTCTGCAACCCAGCCAACACTGACCTCCAAGGCCTCCAAGACCAAGACCTCCGTCTTTTAAACACTAAGCCCCTCCTACTGGGCCGGTCAATTAAAGACTTTTTTTACAAAAACTTATTTTTAGCAGTGCTTTTTAACGGTTATTCACTCCAGCAATAACCATTTTACACTTAACATTTTAACTGATTTTTTTAATCAATTTCCAGACCCAAATACATTATTACTTGGGATAAAAGCAGAGAAAATCCCAAAAAATTCATTATTGTGCATCACATGATGCGAAATCCCACATTGCGGCTTAAATTGTTTGTGTTTTTCACATATTTTGTGAAAAGATAGTTTGTAAATGTAAACATTTCAAGTAATTTTACTACTTTTATACAAAAACAAAGAGAAAAGTTTGGAGTTGATATTATTTATAGATTATGTCATTATTTTACTAATCTGATCCACTTTAGATCATGGTCTGTATGAGGCACCTGAACTAAAATGATTTTAACACCTTTGATTGTTAACATTCATTCATTCATTTTCTGAACCCGCTTTATCCTCACTAGGGTCACGGGGGTCGCTTGGAGCCTATCCTAGCTACATAGGGGCGAAGGCGGGGTACACCCTGGACAAGTCGCCAGTTCATCGCAGGGCTGACATATAGAGACAAACAATCACTCTCACATTCACACCTATGGGCAATTTAGATTAACCAATTAACCTATTAGTGCCTGTCTTTGGATGGTGGGTTATTGTTAACATCTTCAGTGTAATTTTTGCATTTCACAAATTCATCTCGTGAGCCAAATTGGACCCTCTGGCCAGCCGTTTTGGCATTCGGCCATGGGCCGTATGTTTGACATGGTTCTGCAGGTGAACATGCCATCTGTCCAGGTGAAATGATCAAAATACACCCTCTATAATGCTGCTTCCTGTTCTTCATGCTCATTGGCCGAGGTCACGCCCTCACTCTTCCTGTCAGAGTGTTTCCATCAGCTGACGGCGAGGAGGTGTATGATACAGTCTGAGTAAGAGACAAAGCTGCTGAGTCACCGTTGATCCAGACAGCGGTGTAATCTCACATGGGTTCTGATGGATCACTGAGGGTCCAGGAGCTTCAGTTGGACCTCATCTGTCGTCTATAACTGAAGCCACGAAGCCACAACCATCTGTTACAGTCATTAAATGATTCACACTAAAGTATCTTCCTAATACTCTCCCAAACATTTGGTTCCAAGAACGTTCTCCAACAATTACATCGACTGAAACCTTTAAGATGTTCTGATGATGTTCAGATTCTTTAATGAGGATTAGCCTCAAAGGGTCTATTTACAGTATGTCCCTCGGGGAACATTTCTTTCTGTTTTTGAGAATGTTATCACTGCATTACAAGACCACAGTCCAAAGTTCTTTAACCTGTTCCCTGGTCCATTCGTTTCCAGTGGGAGTCATTTCAATGTAACACAGACCAATGGATCAGCATTGATAGCAGAGGCTTCATTCATATAAAAGTAAGTTTTGATGTAAAAACAGCAAAGAAAAGACAACATTCATCATCATCTCTTCATAGTTCAAGTTGACTTGTTCAGTGAGTTTTATTGGTAGAGAAATAATCCATGTACTGTTGGATCTGCTTAGTGTTAGCTTAGTGCTGAAAAGTTTGTCTCATGGTTCTGTTGTTTTATTAAATTATTTGTGACATACATTGGTCTCAGACTGTTAGACTGGTTTACACATTTGCACACCTAAATGCTTGCTGTATGGCTTGTGTTCTGTTTTCTGAAAATTGGTTTTGTTGAGATTTTAGCTGATGTTCTTCTACATGTATGTATAGACTGTGTATATTGGTACAAGCATCACATAGCGTTACCATGGTAACATAGATGGAGCAGGGTTTAAGAGGTTAAGGATTTGTTCTTCCTGGAAGATTAGCATTTCTGAACCCTTTACAGCGTCTCTTTGAAATGTTCTCTTAAGGTTCTCAGGTTGTGTATTAAGTGTGGAACAGTTTCTGAAGGTTAAACTACAAAAATTTTAGGTTTTGTTCCTCGTTTTGGATAATGAAACAAAGTCCCAAACTGATCTGAGAATATCATAATAAACGTTCCCTCAATAGGAAACAGTTTGCTGCGATAACATTGCCACAACATAACACAAAGATAGGCCCTGTACATACGAAAAGGGTTTTGGTTGTATCCGCAAAAGTTTTGTATCGGCTAGGTTTTTCATCCACACGAAACCGGTGTTTTCAGTCACTGAAACAGCAACTTTTTGAAACCAGGTCCTAGAGTGGATACATTTTAAAACTCCAGTTACGCATCTTCATCTGTACGACCAAACCACAACTCTTCCAAAAGGAAAATGTCATTGCTCCACCTCTCTAACCCTTCACCCCAGAGGCAAGATGTCACTTCCCAACAACAACAGCAACAACAGTGGACTACAGAGTAGTGCTTGTGCTACAGCAGCTATTGAGCTTATTAGAAATATTGAATCAAAATCTTCGGCTACAGTTTCATTATAATGAGCAACAAACGACCATAGCTATTAATATTCACTACATGCTCTTGGATCTACCGCAGAGAGGGGCAACCAGGAGGAAATATTGGATCAGACCTGGTAGAACCAAGTAAGCTTTATGCACATGCTCCACGTCTTCTTCTCTGTTTTTTACGAGAGCATTACAACGCTACATACAGGCCTGGCATTTGTACTACATCGTTTTCAGTCATCTTCAGTAGTTTCATGTGGACGCAGATATTTCCTGAAACAACGTTTACGGAGCACTTTTTTAAAAACAACAAAGAAAAAGATTGGACAGGAAAAAATGCGGTTTTGTGTGGACATCGGCTCAGAATAGAAGTTCCTAAACGTTACAACTTTAGAACCTCCGAATCTAGGCATCCATCAGAATCATGTGGTCTCAAATTATCCAGAAAGTTTTGGAGAGTAGGACTTTCAGATGTAGTCAAATGAATTTAAAACTGTTTAGTTGTTGTGAAAAGCCCAGAGGAGATGGTTCTGTTAAGGTCTGGTCTGTTCAGATCCGGCCTGGTCTGGTCTGTTCCGATGGCTGTTCTAGGCGTTAATGGCTCTGGAAATGTCCTTAAAGTACCTATAAAGTGTGGAACATTTACTCATGGCTCCTGAAAGGTGTTAAATCCGGAACATTTTCAGGAATGATAAAGTTTGGAGAAAGTTCCCATAAATTTGTAAAATTAACTCCTAAACTCCTCTGATGATTTTCACTGTAGGATTAAACTGGGAAACCAACAGGAAATGTTTCTCAGGGGAATGTTAAAAGTAAACTGTCCTGAAGAACCACAGAGGGATGATTAACAGAGCTCTGAAGCGAAAGAAAATATTTGTATTATTCTTACAGTAACCCACTTTATTCTTACTTCCATCAACATATTGTCCAGAAAATGTCTGTTCCCACAGATTAGAATCCTAATTTTAGTCTCTGTTCATCTGGACAAATGAGGTTTATGTATTTTGTTGGAGAAAAACTAAAAACTGGAGCATTAGTGAACTTTAAGTGATAGTTCAAGTCCGTCTGCAAACCCTGGTGTTAACAAACGGAATTATTCAGTTTAACAATTTATTTTACAGTTACTGCATGACTTTGCAACAGAAATAGAACATTTCTTGGTGATGGTTTTATTCACATCAGGTTCAGGTCTCAAGTCGGAGGTAGATGTAGCTTTAGTTTTTATATTTTTGTCTAGATTTGTAAAATGTGGTTAATATTTGGTTCTGATTTCACATCCCCCTCCGTGAGTCTGATGATGGTTTTACTGCGAGTATTTCATTCACTCTGTAAACCTTAATCCTGGATCTGATCCTATTTTTCTGCTTTGTCTTAGCTCAGACTGAATGGAGGAGGTGAGGTTTATGTTTTGCCTGGTAACAGTGGCTGAATTCTTTGATTGGCCATTGGCTCAGTGATGTCATGAGTCTGGATCTGAGACTGTGAGTGACTGAGAATGGGATTTAATAAGGGCCGTGCAGATTACTTACTACTGAGCAACAACGGTGTCAACACCTGTCGCTTTCATTCTGCAGAGTTTACGGGGAAAAGTGCAGCTTTAAATTGTCAAACAGAGAGATGGGTTTTATTTAGTGACAGACTCTAGAGTAGATGAAAACAACATGAACAAAAACAGAAAAGTAAAGGAATGTTGGACTGTTTTTCCAAAGTTACGTGTGTGTTTCATAGACTTGCTGAGCTGTGTCGTCTGGAGTTCTGCTTAGGGTTTTGGGTTTTGGAGAAGCTCTTCAGCTTCTTGTGAGCAGAGAGGAGAGAAGTAAGATGAGCGCTCACTCTGCCTCCAATTTCAGTCCTGAACTTCTCAACCACACTGAATACCACTGATATCCACTGATGACAAATGAGTTCATTTTATTCCAAGACTTTACATCGTACATGTATTTGCAATTTGTGGAAACTCCTGAAAAATGACTCAAAAACGAAAATGCACATTTTGTGTCTAAATGAGATCAAAATCTGTATCTGTTCAGTTGTTCAGTCACAAATGGCTGCAGGTTGAATCTTTGACTGTTCATATTTTAGATTCAGAAAGTGTTTTTAATGGTTTAATGAGCTGTTTCAGTGTTTTTTTGTTTTTAATTTGCCTGATGCTGCTGCCTCTTGGCCACACCATCGTTGGAAATGAGAACTGGTTCTTAATCAACTTTCCTTGTTACATAAAGTTTAAATAAATCTGAAAATAAATAAAACCTGCCAAAAAAAACCCTATGGTTTTTAGTGTTGTTGTATTTGTAAAAAAAACTAGTTAAAGTTTGTGTTTTAGTTCAAAACATTGCATATATTAAAATGATCAATATGCTGCCCATTTTCCTCCATGATCAGACTCAGATGTCAGTATTGTGAACAATAATCAAATTTCAGCAAATCATGATGCTGTTTCTATGAATAAATACAAGAAATACTATAGGTTGTGCTTAAAGGTAAACATCTGATCATGATGTGTTTCTGTTAGTTTTACAAATTAGTATATGAAATATTAGACAAATCTAAACTAATTAAACTAAAAATCTTATTTCTTAAATAACATCATTGTATCTTTAAAAGCTCAACCTCAACTTAATAATTAGATGGAAACACTGAAGATATCAAGCAGAAAATCAATATGTATTCTGTATATGTGAAGTTCATTTTACATTTAGTTGCCATTAAATCCCAGTGGTTAAAACCATATTAGGATTTAATTGTAAAATGTGTTGTTTAATCTCATGGATCAGTTTATCATCATCTATTTGGAAACAATGAGAACATCAGCAGTTTACCTTTATGTTAGGTAAAAAAAAATAAAATAAAATAAAGTAAGTAACTTGCAATTTCCCCCCCCCCCCCCCCACAAAATATAACATAGGAAAGACAAATATTGACTATATGTGTTATTATGCATTATACATTGTACAGTTATTTAATCTATAATCAGAAAAAGTGGATCATTGTCAAAATAAGTAATTTAATTGGTTTAAAATTAGTAAAAGTATGAAACTACATTAAGAATCAAGTGTAAAGTATCATGGCACATCTCACAGTGTTCATAGTATGAATACAGGTCAATTCAATCCAATTGAAACCTGTAAAACATGATGTTTAACACATGCAAAGTCAGAATTAGAGCATGTTTAAGATGAGCACGAGACAAACAAAACACTTTTAAACTAGTTTAGTTTTAGTATATTTAATATACTATTTCTGAATTTTTATTTTTCATTATTTCAGTAGAAGAAACCATCTTAAACAGTGTCATTTATTTATTTACACAGGTTGTTTTAATTTGGAGTAACATTAGTTTTTGATTATAAATATAATTCTTTAAATTAGTTTTAAATTTACTGTAAAATATTTTCATTTTAGTGATTTTCAGTTACCTTTAATTTTGTATTGTTTTATTTTAATACTGTAATCAGATACTTCCGGCCTGTCTGAGTCGTCATATCTTATGTGGTTTAGTTTTCAGTTTCCGTGTCCATTAGTTTCACAGAGTGGTCCTCTTCATGCAGTCACACGATCTCCGTCTGCAGATGAAGACGGACGGAGGGGTATGCGCATGCGTCCGAGGACCTTCGAAGCAAGCAGTAAATAGACCCGGAGCACGAGCCGCGCGTCGACGCTGACGTCACGAACTACGCTGAGAGCTCGAGCTGAGTCGTAAGCGCGAGCTCAGACGGAGGCGCGCGGTGAAGGACAGAGGAGGATGAGCGAGACCACCGAATCCTGACGGAACATCCCGAACTCGGTCCCGTTTCTGGATCATTCTTTGCTTCCGGCGCCTGTGATCGACTCACGGAACCTCGGACCCTGCGGATTGAGCTCGGGCCTCCAGCATGTCCTCTGCGGCGGTGGCCGCCTCCAGAAGGCAGTCGTGCTATCTGTGCGACTTGCCCCGCATGCCGTGGGCCATGATCTGGGACTTCACTGAACCCGTGTGCCGCGGATGCGTCAACTACGAGGGCGCGGACCGGATCGAGTTCGTCATCGAGACCGCGCGACAGCTGAAGCGGGCGCACGGCTTCCAGGAGGGCCGCTCTCCGGGCCCGGGGAAGCCCCAGCATCCTGGGAAGGAGCTCAACCACACGGCCGGAGACCCAGGCGGCCGTCCGCCGCAGCCTCTGGACCGCTACCCGCTGTCGGAGCGGCCTCCGCGGCTCGGGCCGGAGTACCAGGCCGGGAGGCAGGCGAATGGCCTCCCCGTGCCCAACGGGTTCCCGAAACCCGACGAGCCCCCGGAGCTGAACCGCCAGAGCCCAAACCCCCGTAGGACTAGCGCGGTTCCTCCCAACCTGGTGCCTCTGGTGAACGGCGGCGGACACTCGCTGAATGGCCGCCCTGCGCAGATGGGGCTCCCCGTGGCCCTGGCCGCGCCGGGGCCTGGGGAGCACGGCAAGAGGCCGGAGGAGCTGAAAGACAAGCACCGGCCGGACAGTCTGTCGGAGCTGGCGGATACACACAAGGACTGGATGAGCAAAGGAAAGACGGTGCGGGACCTGATGGCGCTGCACACGTTCGACAGCAGGTTCAAGAAAGAGCACGCGGCCATGCAGAGGGTCATGGGATACGAACCCGGAGCCTCCAAAGCAGGTAGGACCCTGGACTGGACCGGACCCTGTCTCTGACTGGACCGGATCCCGTAGCTCTGGATCCTGGTTTTGGACCCTGTATAGGACCCATCAGGACCGCCTGACCTATGGGACCAGGTTTTACTAGAACCAAGCGGGACTTATGCGGCTCTGATCAACCGGGTCCCGGTGCTGATGTGTATAAACCGATTTGTGGATATTTGATGGACACCGGTAAAATAAGAACCGCCAGACCGGTCCAGTTAGAACCAGAAACCTGTTGACCTGATTTTAACCCTTTCAGGGCCGGTCTCAGTTCACATGGCCATGAGTGTTTCCTAGAAAACACACAAACTCTGACCTTTAACCCTGAGGATTAAAACTTAGAATCAGTCTTTAAACTGGTTTGGGCCCAAGTTCAGACTCAGAACATGATCCATAATGATCCTCCAGTGCAGTTGTGTTTCTCCTTCTGTTGTTCCTGAATATTAACTCCTATTACTGAACACTGGTTCTGCTGAACTGGGACTCGCGTCCGAATAATAATTTCTTTATCATCATGTTCCGTTAACTGTAGAAGATCTGATGTTGATGCTGGAATCTGTTGAACATTTATGATAAAGTTGGACACTTTAAGTGAAACGTCTGCTCAAATGTTCCAGTTATTGTAGAAGTGATTAGTCCTGAAAACACACATCACTCTGTTGAACACATTTAATTAAAACCACAATTGAACACTGGCCAAACATACAGTTTATTACAATATTACACAGAGAAACAGGTAAAATCATCAAGGTTTGATACGCAGTAGTAAAATAAGGCTCCAAATGTAAATATTTCAGATTTACTACCTGCATGTAGGACTTTTGACAAAATAAACCACAGATCATGATGATTCATGAGTTTGAATCGGATTCCATATAATTCAGAACATTTGATGTGATGGAAATGTTAATAATTTGTCTTTTAAAGGTTTAAAGGTAGATTTTTGGTCCTGAAGTTGAGGAAACTAAACTAGTTTTTATTGGTTTTATACCTCGACAAAGACGTGACAAAAGCAGTGTAAAAACTACAATGGGGCCAAAACTATATTAAAGATTTAGCCAAATAAAACAAGATGACGTTTTACTGTGTTAACAATGGTGAAACTGGATCAAAATGAAAATCAGCACAGTCTGGTTTTTATTCAACATGTAAAAACATTTAGTTTGACATGAACAGAAGATGTGTATAGACATATGAGACGCTAAACTCTGCTGTCAGGAGATCAGACGGTTAAATGACACAAAATGAACTCTACACCGAGGCCGATAACCTTAAAGTCATGCCTCCTCTGGTTGTAGTTGGACATTTTTGCCCCTGTTCCATGAACCATGTTGGATGTAAAGATGCCCAGTGTGTTGTGATTGTGTTTCAAGTGTTCATGTGACTCAGTGAGTTCCACCTCGGTGACTCACGGATTACGACCTTCAGTCAACACTGAAGGCCCAGTAAAACTCCCACAATGCACCAGGCACCAGCAGAACATGCTGAGCTTGTCATGTGTCAACATTACAGCATGTGGTGATGACTCTGACTTTTACACCAGTGTTACACATCACAGGAAAACAACAACACAACAAGAATGAAATAACTCAGAGGTAGATTTGGTCTTAGTGTAGAATCTTCAATCAGTCACTAACATCCAATCAGGATACAGAGTAAGAAATGCTGGGTTGTGTATCACATGACTATTTTGGAGCTGCACAAATGAAAGGTTCAAGTAGCCTCAGAAAACTGAGAATCAAAGTTTAATTTAAGGTCCATTTAAATCAGAACAAATTCTTTAATGTTTTGTGTTGATAGCATTGATGCTATGCTACAGGGTTAAACATCAGTAGAAGGGGTTTGGTAAAAGTTTTACAGAACAGAATATCATGGAGTTGAGGTTAATATCATTGTTTTCAATCAGAAAACCTCAGATTGTCTGTGAGTTCATGCCACTGTTTGTAGAATCAGGTTCAAGGTGTTTGGTCATGTTTTGGAGATGGACAGTGAAACCATGTGAATCAGACTCGCAAGATTGATTGTTTGTGTGTTGAATTGCAGAATCATTCCAGGTAAAATGGAACCAGTGTTGTGATGTTGGCGGTTGATGATGGTTTTCTTCGGTTTCCCTGTGAGGAGCTGAAGTTTCTCCTTCCTGTCTTTGTTTAAGATTCGTTCATCGTAGTGTTTGTTCAAGACTGTGTTGGTGTGTGTGTTTACTGACTTTCTTCCTGCTCCTCTTCCTCAGACCGGGGGAAACACCCTCGAGCGATGAAGAGGAAGGCGTCTCCAGAGCCAGATGGTGAAGGTAGTGCTCCGAAGATGAATGGTGCTGAGGGGCAGCCGTGGCTCCCATCGCCCTCTGAGGTCCTGAAGATCCCACCTGCCGCTCTACCTGGCTTCTCCGCTGCCGCCCCGCCCTCCACTATCTCACCCCACTCTCGCACCACACCCCCTGAGGCTGCTATGGCACAGAACGGCCAGTCCCCTATGGCGGCGCTTATCCTCGCCACTGATAATGCGGGCAGCACGGGCTCGCCAAAGGATGCCAACCAGGTACACTCCACCACAGCGGGGGCGCGGCGGAACAGCGGCAGCCCTCTGTCACCATCTCAGAGGAGGCTGGGCCAGAGGGAGGGGAACCCGTCGTCTATGGACCCTCTCGTGCCACCGCAGAGTGTTCCGGACTCATCTGTGGCACCTGGCAGTGTCCCACTATGCTGTACCCTGTGCCACGAACGGCTGGAGGACACTCACTTTGTCCAGTGCCCGTCGGTGCCGTCCCATAAGTTCTGCTTCCCGTGTTCGAGGGAAAGTATCAAACAGCAGGGCGCCACTGGTGAGGTGTACTGCCCGAGTGGTGAGCGCTGCCCATTGGTTGGATCCAACGTGCCCTGGGCCTTCATGCAGGGCGAAATAGCCACCATCTTGGCAGGAGACATTAAGGTGAAAAAGGAGCGGGACCCGTGAAGCTGTTCTGGTTTTCCTTTTGTAATCAACTACGGCAGCAGCAGAAGGACATACAGCAGAACGACAGATGGACATGTACATATTGGACTCTTCATAAACATGGCTGTATAATTTTTTGATTTTTCTTTTCCAGTCGTTTTCGTTTCTATATTTTTGAAGATAAAGGTATGTACTCATGACTTCACTTCTTCTCAGTCTACTCTGTGTACTTTAGCTCTGCAGACAGAATGTGACTAATCTGAGCACTTGGCAGAAAAAAATAAAGAAAAACCACAGAAAAAATGCTTCTAGCTGTACATGTACGCACTTGTTTAAAACTTGCCAAATACAGTTTGAGCCGTTGTAATAATCCCTCCAGTGTCTGCTTTGCTTATTTTCCACTCTGGGCGCGTTGCCAGGACAGTCACGGCCTGACGGTGAATCAGCCGTGATGCAATACCTGCCAACAGGAACCAACCGGCTTCCAGGGAAGGGTGGGCGGAGAGCAGTGGCAGAGGGGGGAGGGTGTTGCATAAATGTTTTGCTGAGTGAATGACATGTGGGCGTTGCTGTGGAGACGAGTGGCTCTGAGGCCTGGTTTGTTGTTGGGTTGGACAGAGCTTCACAGCCTCATCTTGCTGATAACAGGTCATGGTTCTGGTTTAGGTTCAGTTTGGTTGGTGTTTGGCTTCAGGCCAGAGCTGCTCTCAGACTGTGGGGGTTAAAAATAGAATTGCTGGTAAATTCCTCTAGCCTCGGTCTAAACTGAGCGTGATCCAGACACTTTTGAAACTCTGGAAACTCTATGTCTCTTCCTGTCGGTCAGTAAAAGGCCAGTATTCACTCTGCTTAAAAAAAAACTCAGTCACATTTAATTGAAAAAAATTCTATTAATGTGACATTTTAGCAGCAAGTTCAATGGTTCACTGAATCTATTACAGTGTTATTCATCTGAGAAATTTTAATAAAGTTAAACCATCAAACTGACCTTGAAACAAACCAAGACTGAATAAGTTCCGTTAACCAGTGGCGTTAATTCAACTGAGATGAAGTTGAAGATGACTTGTTATAAGAAACATGCAGAAAATAGATTGACAACTCCACAAAATACAAAACTATTAAGTTAAAAATCTTCCATATAATTAGCAAAACATTAAATATCTCAGACTGACACAAGAAATAAACCCCTCTTAGTTTTTGCTCATTTGATGATTGTTTTCCACATTTTTCTGATTATTTTATTAATTTACTTGATGAATCTCTTCATTATGTTCATTATTTTATTCATTTTGTGCATTATTTTCCTAATTTTGTTAATTATTTTATTCATTTTTGTTCATTTTGTTTAATTCCTTCATTTTGTTGCTTTTTTCTCTTTTGTTCATTTTTTGTTCCTTTTGTTCATTATTTTCTTGATTTTTACTCATTTTAATCATTTTCCTTTTTTTGATTTTAATTTTTGTGATTATTCGTCTGGTTCAGTATTGATTTTTGTTCATTATTTTGTATAAATTTAAGTCTATTAAACTACTATTTTAAACAGTTTTTGTTTTTTTAACATAAATTGTCTTCCTCAGATTAAATGTGCTAAATCTTAAATATTGAATAAGGTGAATTTAAACAATCATTGTTAAAAACGTGTCTGACATGATTTTGATGCATCTTAAAAATAGAAGCATTAATTTCATTTTTGTGTTTAAATGTGTAAATGTTCATTATATGTTGAGATCATTTGTTGATATTTCAACTGAATGTGGGTCACGTTCTGATCTGGCTCAGACCAGATTCAGGTCTTAGATTAAGTCCTTCTGGTCTGTAAAGGTCCTGTATGTATTTGTGTGAAAACATCCATGTGTAGTAAATGGAGTTTGTGGTGTTGTCAATTGGTGCTGTTGAGGCAGACATGACCTCATCACATCGGTGGCGGTCCACATGGCTCCGGTTCCGCCACCTGGGATGTTTTCACGTTTTCAGCAGCGGCAGTGGTGGCAAGGGGCCCGTCAAGGGAGAGGGTGGTGTAAATGCCCTGCTCGGATCATGTGATCCTCCGTGGAATTCCTGAGTCACCGTCCCCCCCACCCCACCCCTCGGCTGCAATAACACGCCTTCCACTGTTCAAGGTTGAGCACTCGGCCCATGAATGGGGCCTGTGTGTGTTTTTATGTCCCTCCCCTCCAGAGCCCAGAGGACAGGAAAACTTTAACCCTTTACTGCCTCTACGCTGCCATCAGGCCTCGAAGCTGTTTCTTTTCAGGCGACGTGAAAAAAAAAAAAAAACGCATACTTTTACAGGGTTAGGTGTGGACGAGGCTGAGTGACCTTAAATGTATCACACACGGTTTCACTACAATATCAGGGACAGTGAAGGTAGCATTTCTGAAAAACGTGTCTCATTTTCAAATAACAGAACATTTCTATATCTGTTCAAAAATTACTTTTGCTGAAAAACACTAAATGATTTATACAGTAGGTGAAAAGCTTTAAAATCAACACAGGATCACAAAGTAAGACATCCTGTCTATTAATACTTTAATCACTAACGCAGCTAAAAATACACAAACATGTCAGTGTCAATCAATCGACAAACAAGAACGCATGTGATCAGCTGACTTCATGTGGTTTTATTTTCAAGTTATATTTCATCTTAAGATTCACCTGATGCCTGACTTTTGATTAAAGAATTTATTGCTACAGTGAATAGTGTCTAATATATGATGCTACTGAAACAGAAGATTAGCTACATTTAATTTATTACATATAATTATGTTTTTCATGCACTCATTCATTTATTCATTAAACCAAATACTTTCTTAAACTTGAATCTTGTAGGATTTTCAGATGAATAATTAAATTTTTCTTAATTTTCTGAACTCAAACTGTACTTTATTCACTATAGTCTCATTGCATAATTGCCCAAGTCCTATTTTTGGCTAATTTGTGATATCTGCATAACCTTACTCTCTTAACACACTGCTTCATTTTGCATCATTGACCTAAAAAAATCTAACTTTTGAAAATATGAAATATGAGCAATTATGCTATGAGGCTAATGTTATGTTAGCTACCTGCTGTTAGCTCGTTTGCTAACATTAGCTAAATGTAGCTTACTAGCTAGTGTTAGCTGATTTTACTGTTTGAAAAAAGGTCAAAACCTTGAAAAAAACATGAGGACTTAACCAAAATAATTAATTCTTATGTTTCATATACACAAAAAATTCACAAGATTTCAATTTATCTTTTCTCCTAAACTGCTGTAAATACAAAGAACAGAAAGTAATGTTTTCACATGTTCTTAGAACCATTGGTGTTAGCTCTGCTGCTAATGTTAACTGCCGATATTGGCTTGTTAGCTTACATGACTCACTAGTTTATGCCAGTGTGAGCTAATATTAAACACAGTTACAGTTGATTTGTTAAAAGGTATGAATGATAAATAATTTAAAAAACATATATTTTACTTCAACCCCAGAAACAGGAAACATGAATTTTAACACACTGAAGAAAGTAGGTTTCTAATACTAATACTAATACTTATAATATTAGTACTATTGTAGTATTATTATAGGCTACTACTCAAATTTAATGCCTTTTTGTGATGTTTTATTTCAAATTTAAGATAGATTTCTCAACATTTATCAGGTAAATATTAGAATAGTAGTAGCATTTCTTACAGCGAGGAAAATTAATATAAGTTCAACTGTAAATATAGTACTAGGTTCATAATTTAAAGACTAGTAGAAGTGCATGACTAAAAGAACACAAGCAAATTGATAATTTACACTCATTAAGCTATGAATTAAACAATTAAGATGTTTCAGATTCAGAATGACATTGTCAATAAATCTAATATTTACCAGACAGATGTTAAAAGCTTACTGCATTTGATTTAATTGGATTTTAACTTTATTTTATTGGGAACCTCTGTGTACTTCTTATATTTTCTAAAAAATCTCATTATTTACATGACATATGTCTTAAAGTGACCAATATAAATCTGCTACCGGTTAAACTGCATCCGTTCTTTGCTCCGCTGATCCTTTTGATGTCCAACAGCCAATCACGTGTTCCACAGGAACCAGATCCGGGCCCCTCCCTCTGCGAAGGGTAAGGTTGGCCTCAGATTCCAGCAGAGGCAGCTCATTTCTTTTCATCTGTGGCAGATACTCAACACCCAGAAGGCCGAGCGGCAGTGGCCTCAGATTAATGGGTTCACTCAAATTACGTGGCACAGTTAGAGACTCCCCCATCCACCCCACCCCGACCGGCCTCTTATTCTGCATCTCTGTTTCCCTGTGTTTGTTCAGCTGTCCCTCGACTGCCCCCCCCACCCACCCACCCACCCACTGTTTCTGCAGGACGGGGCAGGAGGAAACATGTCCTGAACTCAAACACAGACAAGAAACAACAAACGTCAGCTGTTCTCACCTCCAACAGCAAACAGCCCTAAAAAACAAGGAAGACGACCCCCCCACAGACCCGCACATGATTCCATGAACAGGAACCCATGACACAGACCCACCCACTAAAAACAGACAATCAATGAACTAACCACACTTTAACCACCTGATTTGATTTAATTGTCGGCTGAGGACATCCTCAAATACCCGGTTTTATCTTTATGTGGACCATCCAACCGGTCCGTGGTCCAACCAGAAGAGTCTGGATTAAACTGAACCATGGTTTGGTTATTTTGCAGCATCAAAAACGATAGAAGAAAAATAAGTAGGAGATGGTAAAAATTATCCAAATTAACAACCACAGATGACAACTGGATGTTTTAGTGTGATGCAAAATTACACTAGAAAAACCAACTGGACCAAATATGGATGATAAAATGAGTCAAGATTCAAGATTTTTATCTGTTGCATGGTCATGGTATGCAAGAATGGTCCGAAAAGGCTATGCAATAACAATTAGACATCCGTTTTTTTTTTTTTTTCTATACAGAAAACTTACTCTTAAAGAGAGAAGTCATAAATATTTGAAATATAAAAACATATAAAATTAAAGTGATTAACCAAAACAGACTAAACAAACTCTTATATTTACAGAGTGCAAAGAAACCAGAGAATGTGCATTGTAATGTAAATGTAAACTGTAATTTTAATAAAACAATAAACCTTCTTCTGGTCCTTGTTCTGGACCTTTAGGTTTTAAAAGTTTGTAAATATCATTAGGTTTTAACGTGTCTTCACAGTGTGGGTTTTGCTGCAAATTAACGATTATGGAACATCAAGATATTTGGTTCCAGCCATAGGTCCTACATTGCAGTTATTTAATGATCTTTTAACTAAATGTGATCAGGGACAAAATGTGGGATGACCTTCTCACAACAGCCACAAAAACACCAAATGAATTTGAACAACTGAATGAGGCAATGCAGTCTGTGTTTCATCACTAAGTACATGTTTTTCTTCTTGGTAGTTCTTCTAGGTTCAACTGGACTGGTTTAGGTCTTTTGAAAAGTCTCTTGGATGAGAGATGAAATGTTTTCAAAAGAGCTAAACCAGTCCAGTTGAACCTAGAAGAACTACCAAGAAGAACGATGACCTGAGCAAATGAGAACCTACACAGACATCACTAAGTACATTTCCATACATTTAATCAGACTGTTGTCTTTGTCCAGATCTACATGTACACTCTTGGACTGGAATTATTGCTGAAATCATGTCTCTTGTGTTACGATAGGTGGTGATATGGACTTTTCCAGATTGTTAACCTATGCCATCACAGACACAGCAATAGTGACTAGTTCATTATCAATCATCAACCCAGAGGTAAAGTGGAACCACAATGGACAAAGGTGTAAATTTGTACAAATGATACTTTGTATCTGCTCTACTTTTTTGTGCAGATGAGATGATGTTGGGTTCGGGTCAGGATTTGGGTCAGAACACCTGGTTTGGTTCCAGTCTGACTGGTCTGTTTACATGCAGGAGTAGATCCACTTTAATCACCATATCTGGGTGTGTTAGTCCCACAAGATCAACTAACACCTTTACGAGGACTTGTAGTTTTAGTCGAACTAACACAATCATGCCATTTTCAAAAGTGTCATGAAAACTGTACTAAGTGTCATCCTAAAATCACTATGCATCAGTTAATAGTGTATCAGAATCAAATTTATGGGCCAAGTTTGTTCACACAAACAAGGAATTTTAATAAATACATGTATAAAAGATAAAGAATAAGAGTCTTCAAAAAAACCTGTACAAATAGTGTGAGATCAAATATTAAACAGAACAATAAGACAAGTATAAAAACCAGTAGTGCTGTAGAAGAGCTGTACCCAAGTTTATTCATCCATGTTGTTCAGTACAGTTGTGTTAAATGTGTCTGAATTCTCAGTAGATTTAGACAAAGATTCAACAGGTTTAGTTAAAGAATAATACAGAGCTTTAGCATTTCTCACTCTTTATTTCTGCGGGAAACATCATGAAATCCCTGCTGGGACTGTAAAAAGTAACCTCTAAATAAACAGTTTGGTTGGAAACAGATCAGCTTTCAATCAGGTTAAAGAAATAGTGTTTGTAATTGACTGAAACTGCAGTGAATCCTCTGAAAATGTGGTAGAATTTGATTACAGAACCTGTCATCAGAGAACAACAGGTGAAAACGCTAAAATAGCTCAAAATGATGCAAAGCAAAAGATCAATACGTAATAAACTACTTTCCTTGAACAATTTTTACAGGGTATTTCATCGTGTTTCATTTGGGTTGATCAGTATTGTCCGTTGTTTCAGGTTTAAGTCAAATTCTTTCTCATTTTCTGCCCCCCCCCCCACCACCACCACCACCAGCCCTAAACCTCGTCCACAGTTGATGTGGAGTCTGACTGAAGTCACAGCAGGTCTGCAGTGTTTATGTACATAGGTGGTGGGGGTCTTTAAAGCCCGAGGGTGGATTTGTGAAAGTGCTGATGTGGCGGGGGCCGTGCAGACCATTGTGTATCGGCCCCCTGGTTTTTCATGCGGGGGCTGAATGACCTTTGGATTTGGATGCCCTCCAGGTGAACGGGCCACAATGACCCGGGAACACATGGAAAATACAGACTGGGCTTGGTCTAAAGCCTGGAGCAGCACTGAAAGTGGTGTAGAGGGTGGGGGTGGGGGGTGGGGGCTATCAGACAAAATGGATGCCGATGGAACTTCTTTAAAGCATGACAGTGACTGAAAAATGACAACCTACACATGGACAGGAGACCGATCAGAATCAATATAGACATGAGGGAAACAATACCCTGTTCACCTAAAGCTGAAAGGTCAAGACTAAAGTTGAAGAGGGGAGATTAAAGTTGCAATACTGAGAAAAATTATTGAATGTTGCAATTAAAGTTAATATGTTGATTAAATGAATAAAGACAAAATGTCAACGATATAGGTGAAAAGTCTATTTTTAATGTTGAATAAAGATGAAATGTTGAGATTAAGTTAAAAAGACGGAGTGTGATTCTACCATCACGACATACGTATGAGCTCCAAAAATTGACTGAAATGTCTAAACCAGGGTTTATTGATTATCGTGTTTCTGAGGTGCATGTAAACACATCAGATCTGATTATTACAAATATCTGATTATTAACCCTTTATCAGGCAAGTGACTATTTTTGGTAATTTCCACACACATTAAAAGACAGTGACAGCAACAGTTACAGTGAGGCAACAATCTCAGGTCCAGTGTGGTCTACAGGGCCTGTATGGTCCACCTCTGTATGAACAGTGAGTGTGCCTGCTTTGTTAGGTACTGTGAAGTAAAGGTACTGATGTAAGGAATGATGTTCAAAGGGATAATATGGATGTGGACAGGTGTCTGGATCAGCACTTAAGTTTGTCTAATGTTCTAAAATACATTCATATTACATGTGTTTTTCTTACGTTTATTATTTATAATTCTTGGACATTATTTATTTATGTGTTTGTTTATTTATTTATTTATCTATTGCCACTTACAAGCAAGGAACCAAATATGGTAACTTCACTGACCTTGATTTTCTACATGACAATAAAAATGTTTGAAAAATTTCACAAAAGTAATAAAGTCTTGTTATCTAATCCCATAATTCACTAAGGCTGACATTTTGAAATTCAGATTCTTTCTATGAGTGCCCTACAAAGGGTTAACAGGTTGGATTTAGATGGTCATGTAAACAGACATATTGTGTTCAGCTCATGTTTGAATTCCATTTTCCATGATTTTAATGGTTTTTCCACATGTGCAGATGTAAAAGAAGGAAATAAATCAGATTTCCAGGTATACATGCATGAAGACATTGGACTATTGGGGAGAAATCCAGGTGTGTTAATCTGATTTCTCATAAGATTAATGCTGTTATCTGATAAAACACACAAATCAGATAACAATCAGAGTATTAGTGTGAATGTAAATGGGTTCAGTGTGTCCTGCTGCTGCTCAGGATGGAAAGCATCGGGTTGGATGAAAGGGCTGCCCCCCCCCCCACTGTGGCCTTTACTTCCTGCCAGCTCATTGACGTGGCAGCCCCAGCGTCCCCCTCTGTTTACCTTCCAACAGGGATATCCAGGCAACGGGGCCAGGCCTCTCAGCGCCGCCTGCTATATTTGGGCCTGTGCTCCGTAAACCTCTTTTCCAGATAAAGAGTCAACACCACACTGCGTTCCTTTCTTGGTGTTGGCTGCTGGGAGTTCGCTGATTAATGGCGCAGGAGGCTCGACGGCTAATTATAGAGAGTACAGCTGCAGTCAGAGGCCAGTGCTCACCTTCAGCACCTCCTCCTCCTCCTCCAGTGCCGGGTTTGGATGATTCAGCTGAAAACAGTCTTTACTCTCCAGCAGCGTTTACATTCACTGCATGTTCAGGTTTTAACTCTGTATATAACACTGTCCATACAAAGACAAATGGAAACTACATGTTTATTTTTACATCTGAATCACAATCAGAATCATTTTTATTCACCAAGTACAGAAACATATACAAGGAATTATTTAATGGTAGATGTTGTCTCTCGTATTTTAGAAATACAAGATATAATAAAAAAAAATTATATATATATATATATATATATATATATATATATATATATATATATATATATGGGCACAATATCAACTTCTGTGTCAAACTGACATTTATTTAACTTATTTTGGGCTCAGTCTATGTTTACACAGTTGTCTAAGCTGTTGATGTTTTATGTTTTCCTTCTAAATTCATAACTTTTGGTGTATTTGTGAAACTATTGCAGTACTTTAGGATCAATAAAACAATGAGTTTTAGAAACTTGAAAGTTTTAGAAAGTTGAAAGCATTTTCGACATTTTCGAGAATAAAGAGAAAATGTTGGGGTTAAAATTGAAATGGTGGCAAAAAGATAAAGGTGTTTTAATTGACATTTGAAATTTTGACCATTATATGTAAATGGGCGAAGAAAAAAGTTTTAAAAAATGCACAAAAAAATTTAAATTTGACATACTTTTCCCAAAATGTAACCACATATTCTGGGTCAATGGCAATCTATAAACCCAATTTGGTATGAATTCAACCAATAGTTTTACTGCTAAAGTGTTTACAAACAAAGAAACCAACAAACCAAACTAAAAACAATACACCTTGCCTCCCCTTTGGGGGACGGAGTAATAAAGACTAAAGGTGAACTGTTGACATGAAAGAGTAAAGTTGAAATATTAAGAATAAAGAAGAAAAAGAAAAACTTCAAAGGTCAAGATTAAAAGTGCGATTCCAGACAGATTTCTCATTGAGAAAGATGGATGGCTGGTCAGGCTAGCATCCCCCCAGTTGAGAACCACTGGTCCACAGCGTTTTTGTACATACGGATGGATGGATGGACAACAAACTGATGACAATACCCTGTGGTGAGGGCTAAGGGTAAAAAGTAAAAACAACAAAAAATATGTTATAAAGTTGAAATGTTGATTTTGAAACATAAATCAAAGTGGCGGAAAACAAACAGAACTTTTACTAGTTCTATTTTTTGCACTTTCACATTGAAGCTGAAACATTAAGAATAAAGTTAAAACACTGAGAATGAAGAATAAAAGTGAACATAGTGAACATTAACAATAATAAGGTTGAAATGTTGGAAATGAAGTGAAAATGTCAAGATCAAAATTGAAACGTCAAGATTAAAAGTGCAAGATTAAGACTAGAGAAATATTGTTGACATCAAATAATAACACTGAAAGTCAGAAATAAAGTTAAAACACTGAAATTAAAAAAAGATTAAGTTGCAATAATAAAGCTAATGTCAAAATTAAAGTTGCAATGTTGAATTAACAGTGACATTGAAATGTTGAAGTTTAAATGTAAATAGATGAAATGATGAAAGAAACACAAGTCTCACTTATTTTATTTTTTTCGCTTTCACATTGAAGCTGAAATGTAAAGAATATAGTTAAAATTTCTGATAAATATGAACTGTTGAGATCAATAGTAAAGCTGATCAGGATTAAAGTTAAAATGTGAATACAGATAATGTTGAAAACTGTTTTATAGAAGGTTGAACCCTTTTATATTAAAGCTCTTGGTTTCGCTTCAGTCTTTGTGTTCAGATGAATCCACTCATCTCCAGCCTGTGGATCATCAGGTTCGGCCTTTTCTTCTCCTGTTTTCCTTGTAGTGTTGCTGTTTCATGTCGCCTTTGGCAAAGCACTGCTGTCTTTCCGGGCTCTGCTTTTAGCCTTTAAATACAGTGTGGTTAGTGTTTGCAGGGCGGAGCACGGCTGTGTCGAGCGGGGGGGTGGATCGTCTTCCTCGTATCTGCTTTGTAATTAAACACCCCCAACACCCCCTCCCCCTCCCTGTCCTTCTACAATGCACCAGCACGAGGCCGCTTAAAGGAGGAAGAGCCACTTCCCGTCCACCTCCTCGGGTAAATGTGTAACAGCTGCTTTCAGCTCCACTCGCTCAATATCTGGGTCATTTCCAAAATCAGAGTCGAACCTTTGAACCTCCTGGGCCCCACCTCCTTATGTTGTAGCCCCGCCTCCCTGCTACATTAGATCTGTAAGTGCCGACATCAGCTTTTATCTGCGCTTTCACAAGCCGATGATAAAATCTGTTTATGTCATTTGTGTATCAGAATTTGAACCTCGAATCCGGTTTGGTCTGTTGAGTAAACATGTGAAATCCACGGAGATAAAAGATCACAGGGGAATGAACTGGAACTCTGACAGACTTAAGTTTTTACTGTAGAAATGAGACCTTTTCCATTAAGGTTTCAGTTAAATTCAACCTGGAACCTGATTGGTTCCAAAGCTGCTAAAGAACCTCAACTGCACAAGAACCCTGCAAACCATATCTTCAACAGCATCAAGTTTTGAGGTCAAACATGGTGACTTTTAGATCGTATTTTAACAACAAATGTAGAAATACTGTCATCAGATGTAACCCTGGTTCTCTGAGCATATATGGAATCTTGTACATTATTTTGCGTTGTCTTCTTCTGTGTTATCTGACCTTTACTCGGTGAAATAAAGCCTGATCTTATCTCCTTGTTACAACATACTGTACATGTGGTGATATTGATATGTGACTCTGAGAATAGAAGGTAAACTGTGCTGCTATTGAAACAAAGTCCAGACTGAAGGATTGTGAAAGTCAGTTGTTCAACAGGAAATGTTTAACTCTGGATCCTATTTATCCATAAATAATTCCCAGGAAAAAACACTAGAATATAATCCCTGAACCACACAAAAATGGGTTTCACCATCACATATAACAGATAACAATGGTCTACAAGGAAAATACTTCCAGAATAAAAGTAATGAAATTTTACCACATGAGAATCACTGATAAAGTAAAATCAAGTCAAAAATGCTGGTTGGCTGAACTTTCCAAGATACAGCCTTGGGTCAAAATGTGAAACTCAAGAATTAACGAGAGAATGGGTTTGACTCAAAAGGAATATTTATCTCAGAGCTACAAGATCTACTTCAAAACACTGTCTGTACATTAGAATACATTCACTTTACAGGTTCTATTTAGTGGAAGATTTATAAAACTATTATATAAATGTATATGTTCAGCCCTGCGATGAACTGGCGACTTGTCCAGGGTGTACCCCGCCTTCGCCCCTATGTAGCTGGGATAGGCTCCAAGCGACCCCCGTGACCCTAGTGAGGATAAAGCGGGTTCAGAAAATGAATATATAAATGTACATAAACCAATATATATGTGGAATAACACTTAATCATATACCTTGAAAACATTAGCAAACCAGCACTTTTGTCATTTATTTTCCAATTAATCTTATCAAAATATGTAACATTTAGCACATTTAATGTCTGAAGCAAATCATTTCTAAAAAATTGTAGACCAGTGTAATTTGTCTACTGTGAAGTAAATAGAATATCATGAGTATTAAGCAAATGTTCAACCATAATAACTTTCTACAAAAAAAAAAAAAAAAAACAACTGACAGTGTGTTTCCACTATTCTTACAAATAAAAACAAGAACATACACTTTATGTCTGTATTTTTTTTATCTCATGAATGAAATAAGTATTAAAATAAACAATAACACGTGGAAAAGAAGATCCATTGGTGAATATCACACACAAAGTCTACATGATTTAATTGTTTTCAGATTATATTAATATGTCATCAGGTTCAGTTCAATAGACTTCTAGATATTTCAAAACCTCTGATCAGTACTTCTACATTTTCTACTTCTTCTTCGACTGGAGGAACCAACATATGGACTTCAGCCTCCTCATATATATCACAGATTAACATGAACACAAAGGGTCCCAGAATGATTCCCTGCGGAATACCAGAGCTTTAAAAACAGGCCTGATATGCAGAAACTGTGGATATACAAGCCTTCACGTCAAGATCAGCTGAATGCTGCCACTGTGGAGGCAAAACCAGGTCATCGCTGCTCCCAAACAAGGACACACATTTTATTTCCTCCCTGCTTCTTCTGTGAGGCGGGGGTGGGGGTGGGGGGTAACGAATGGAAAACAGGATTTATAGTCTGGGTTATTTTCATTGGAGTCATGAGGTTTCCAAACTGCTGTTCCTCCGCATTGAGCTCCAGCAGTTTGTCACATCACCCGACGTTCAGAGTGGAAGAAGACAACTGGTCTGGACATTTTCTAGATTTCACTTAACATCAACAAATCCTCTGTAGAGAGTCTGAACATGTGTGATCTGAAACATGTAGAATATCAAAGGTTGACTTTAGAGCTCAGAGTTAATGTCTGCCTTTCCCAAACGTTGGTTTTATTGGGTCAAGAAATCTCATGCGAAATAGTGGAATATATGACAATAATACTCACTTTGTAAAATAAAATCACAGAGGAGCATCCTCTGCAGGAGACAGAATGAATAAAAACATTGATATTATGTCAGTTCATGAGACATTTTTTGTAGATTTGGATCCAGAGAGGAAATAAAACCAATCATTTGCCTCTGAAAGCCCCTGGCCACCAAAGCATCTACTAATCTAAAATATTAAATATCCATTGATCCACTAATCATAACAATGCTTGTAAATAATTGATGTAAAATGCAGTTTGTCATGTTGTCATGGTCATCATATATGACCCATTTGGACGTTCAGAGGCTGAACGTGGAAACACTGTCATCTTCTGTAACTTTGATTCAACAGTAAAACCCATGGCGTTATTAAAGGAGTCATATGTAGGTTTGTGGCCAAAACTGGTGCTGGAATCACATTCAAAATACTGTAAAGCATGGTATCTCCTCCCCCTCCCCCCACACTAGAGGTTGCCAGATCTAGCATGAGCGTCTACTACAAAGAGCTACCATGGCAAGCGACGAGTCCTGTACTGTAAGTTTATCGTCTGTTCATTATGTTTACGTTTCATGCGTGTTAGGTGAACCTTACCTGTCCAGGAGAAAATTAGTAACTTTGGAGTTGGTATTGAAATTCCTCTCTGCTTTCAGCCATCTCCATCTTTTAAAAACATCTCCTATCATATCATCATATCCTTGTTTTGTTTCTCACGTATGTGGGAAGTGGGGTGCCCCTGAAACATAATCCTGGGCCCTTGTTACAAGAAAGTCACTGGAAATAATCTGTCGGAGTTTGGGGGGGGTTGCGGTCCGTGATTGTCAGAGCGGTGCAAAGTGAAACTGAAGATGCTAAACTATTTCTCTAACTCTCCAGGCCAGCTCCACTGCTGTGTGAGCCCCCCGGGAATGTTGGGCCCCATGAATTTGTCATATTTACCACCCCCATTCATGGCATCCCATAACAAGGCCTTTTAGGTTTATTAACGTTAGACATTTGAGATCACAGATGTTAAGCTGCAGCTCAGTGGGAACTGGCAGCCTGGATGCTGAAACGCTACTGACTTGGTGACTGTGACATAGGTGATAGGCGGAGCATCAAACCAAAACACAAAATGACACTTAACTTTTTAAATGCAAATACGCTGGCTGGACAGCTACTGTCAGTGATATCAGTATTTGAAACGAACATGATTCCTTAATGTCTGGTGATATATCAGGGCCATTTTATGATTATTGGAACATAATTCTTACATACAATTCCTTTAAAGCTACGATGTGGCATTTTTACATCTTAAAATGCTCCTAATAAGCATTTGTCAAACTAAAATGCAAAAAAAATCCACCAGGTTTTGAAACTCAGAAATGTTTAATTCTCATATATTTCTGATAAAAGTCTGATTTTATTTGATTTGAATAAAATAATTGGCCGAGCCTTGCTGAGCCTCCTGTCAGTCATCCATCACCTAGTCCCACATCAGATACCAGTGCCTCTGAATCTGACGTTTCATTCGTGCTGCTCCTCTTGTCTAGGGGTGTGAATGGATAGGACTCAAATGTCTGGTGATCAAGGAAAAAAATGGATTTATTAACAGAAACAACAACTAAGGGGAACAAACAGAAAAACCCGACTGCATCAGCCAGAGTCCGGTGAATGAAGGATGGAGATGAAGTCCGGGAGTTGGGCGTACTTGATCTGCAGACACGTCTGACACGACCGCAGGACTCCGCGTACACGTACTTGGTGTCACACCATGTATGATGATAAATGTATGGACTATGAAACCTCAAATGTCCATGGACAGTACGGCACAGTCCACCCAACTGGAGCCTTTATTGTAGGTGATGAGGTGCAGTAAAGACAATGATCCAGTGATGATGTTGTGTCTGAAAGCTGAGGGAGGGGTCCGTGGAGCAGACCAGACCTTCACCTCTACCTCCACTTCCACCGCGTGCGTCAGGTGAGAGGCAGGCAGCGTTAGAGCCCAGGCAGGGGGAAGTGGGTGGGGCTTTGGAGGGATGCGGGTTGTTCATGTTTAAATTTATACAACGTGCTGTGCAACATGCCAGGTCGGTAGGTAAAGCTTAAAATAATAAATGAAGAGAAAAAAAAATTACAAAAAATTGGAAAAAAGATGGAAAAATACCGAATAAAATAGGAAACAAAATAAATAAAAACAGCCAAAGTAATCAAAAATACTACCAAAATGAATAATAAATCAGGAAAGTAGAAGAAAATAAGCCACAAACTGGTCAAAATTGAGGAAAAAAAAATAGAACTGACAATAAAATGTGGAAAGATAAACAATAAACAAGCAACAAAATGAACAAAAATAGTGAAGTAATCAATAAGATGAACACAGTTTATAACAAATGAACAAAATAAGTGCCATGAACAAAATGAGGTTGTACATGTTTGTTATTATGTTCATTAATGATATATTCATTAGTCACTCTGTTTTGATATAATAACTTTTGAATTTAATCTGAGCTTTAATGAACATCTACATGATCAGTGAATGAAATATAGGAAAATACATGATTTGCACTGAAAAATGCAAAATGCAGAGGATATTATAATAAATGGTGATAAATCACTTCGGAAAGGTTAAATGTAGAGAAAAAAAAATATTTGGAAGTCATCAGAAAAATGATTAAGGGTTAAGTCTAACATCGTCCAATAAAAATACAAACGCCACATCTTGATTTTTTTTTTCTTTTAGTGCTTTATATCGTCTGTTCTTTTGTACGTGTAGTCTTTACAGTCACTGATGTGAAAGATAAATCCCTTCAGATTAAATGACTTCACGTCCTTCATCGTCAACCTGTCACTCCTTTTCTGTCTTCGTTGGTTAAAACCCACTTTAGCGATTTGACACAAAAAATCCGAGGCACTTTTATGTGTTTTCTTATCTGTGATGAAAGAAGCTGAGGTTTTTCTGTCCTAGTTTGTAGTGAAGAAGAAGGAACGAGGAGGAGGAGCAGAATTTCAGATGATTCCATCCATCATGTGAACAGTGGTCGACGGAGGATGCTGCCGCTCCCTGACATGAGGCTAAAAATAAACAGGCGTAACAGTGGAGCGTCGCATTCATCAAAGAAGAAGAAGAAGGAGGAATAGGAGGAGGGGGAGGAGGAGGAGTGGTCAGAATGTTGTCTGATCGGGTGTGATGATGGGTGGGGTCAGAAACTCCACCGACGAATCAGCTGTGGATTCTGTCACCAAAGGTTTAGGACTTTGCCTCCAAAGTGATGACAATACTTTATTATGTTAAGGATGTAATATCCCTGATGGCCACTAGGGGCTGCTCCACAAAGCCTCCCATTGACACACTGAACTCAACACTGAACTTCTCCGTAAAATTACTGAGTCGACATTTTTCTCCTGAAGTCTGCCCCGTCTCAGTAGTTTTATTTGGATGGTGTGATAATGGATCTGATCTGTCTTTACATTTTTACTCCACAAATAAGAAGAAAATAATAAAGATATCTGCTTTGCTGGGCGCTATTAATGCTAACATTCTGTGAAAACTTTAAATTTTTATCCACGATTAAGGCTGATGTGAATTTGCTCGTGATGGTTGGATGGCAGTAAAACATTGATTTATACAATCTGTAAAATCTTTTAATGAAGAACAATCGCAAATATAAAACATAAGAATTCTATATTGTCATTATTCACATACTGAAATTCCAACTGGTGACTCAGTTTAAAAAAGCAAGATAAAATGTAATGACAATCAAACAGATGCAAAATCTTAAAAAAAATAAAAATAAAAAAAAATAAAACCCAAATACCTACAATATCTTCAAGTTCTTAATGAATGAATGTCTTTATTGTCATTGCATGTGTACAATGGAATTGAGAATGCTAACCTTTTGAAGGTGCACAAAGATAAAATAGCATAAATATAAAAACTTTTTTTTTAATGAATAAAACCTGACTGAAAAGTGCAATGAAAAATCCAATCACACACACATTGTGCAGCTATTGAACAATCCCAATCAGTAATGCACAATGAGCTCTGAAAATATTTACAATTTATCTGTATTAAGTGTGATTATTCCTTTACCATAAAAACTGTTCTTTAGTCTTTTTTGTTTAGGCACAAACAAAACAACTAGACATCAGACTAAAAATGTCCAATTTGGAAAATGTACGTATTTAAACAAAAAGCTAACTGCAGAAGAATTTATTTGTAAATGTGATGTTCAAAGTATTCCAAGAGGAGATGAAATAGTTTTACAAACATGTAAAACTCAGAGGAGCCTGGAGCTGCTTTTCTGACATGCAAGGCTTGATAAATACAGGTTATGATGGACAGCAGCTGTTGACCTTTGACCCCGTAACCGCCTCCAGCAACATTCCTACACTTGGTTGAGTCACTGAGGGTCATTGCTCTGCAGATCAGCTCTACAGTGTTTTCTGCAGCGTCGGTGCAGAGTGACTTATGTAACGTCCACTTAGTAAAATGAATCATCAGTGTTTGTGATGTTGTGAAACTGGAACAGAGTTGAAGTCATACAGCACTGCCGCCACCCCTGCGTGTAAACGCGCCATCACTCTCATCAGCTGTGTTTTATCTGGCGTCAAAGCGCAGACATGTGTTTGTAATCCCGCCGCAGGTCAGAGCCAATCAGACGACTTGTTCAATTGCTGACACAGGAAACGCACACAGAGGGGGCCGAACCGGGACGAGACAACTCGACATTAAAAGGCGGTGGCTGCTTGGCCTCCAGACCGTAACCACCTCAGGTCTGTTTCTGACCTTTGACCCCTTCGCTTCCTGTCTTTTGGATGTGCAGTTCTGACTCGGTCATTTAACCTGTGAGACGAAACTCAGGGTTCAGCCGCACGTCGATTGGTTTACAAGTAACTCAACAGTCTTCAGGTTCAGGTTACTTCATGTAAACCTATAGATAGATTCAGACCTGCCAACCTGGATGCATTTTGCTTAGCAGGTCCACAATTTGACATGTACGCTGGTAAGACTTGCCTCTAAGCTAAGCAAAAGCTGCAGACATGTGAGTTCTGTGGGAAATGTGCACGTGCTGTATTCATGACTAACAATACAATGCAGCAGCTTGGTGAAGGGGTTTCAACCAATCATAGTAGAGTACTGAGAGGAAAATGTCTGCCGAACTGTTAGCGTAATATCCTTGCTCCCTCTCCGTCCTTGTACTTCACGGCAGCTAATCATGGAAAAGGTAAACTGTGTGTACATGTCTGTCTGATGACCTGCCAGCTTTTGTTAAATGTGAACCATTAATAATGTTACCTTCACCGTGAAAACTTTCGAGCCAAAGTTTGAGTAAAAGAAAAACCCTCAAAGATTTGCAGATTTTTTCCTAACAAATCTATCGATCAACATGTTCCCCTAATGACCTTAATGCGCTATCAAAGAAGAAAAGAGAAGCTGTCCATTAGCTGTAGCATATACGAGGGTGATTCAAAAAGTTTGTGGAAAATGACATTTGGAAAAATTGGTTTATGTTATATTGTTTATTTTGTATTTTTCAACGCTTGCTCCATCTAGGTCAGTGTTTCTCAACAGAGACGGTCACCATTGGGGGGCATTTGTAACGAGAAAGCAAAGGGGGGGGGGGGGGGGGGCTCAGACCAAAATGGGGGGCATTAGTCTGTGTAAGTAACAAAAACAAGCAGTATTTTATGCCCCCCCAGTCTTCGGTGGTAATGTCAATTGCTGGTTGAGAGACACTGATCTAGGTAAATATCCTTCTGCAGATTCAAAGTCCTTCTGTGTAAAACTGATGGGCATGTGATTTAAACCATACCAAAGCATCTTCGACTTTTTCCATGAACTTTTCAAAGCACCCTCGAATACAGGGTGTGGCAGAAACCTCACATTTGAAACTTTCTATGTGTTGCTAATGAACCTATGTATGTGCCAGTGATGTATTCGTTTAGCTAAGGACTTACCTTTTTTTTTTTACCCTCAGATACATAACATGCAGCATTATGGCTCGGACTGGTGCACATCGTGCTTATGCTGTACAAACATTTTTGAAATGGTTCATCTTTAATTGCAACACAGAAAGCTTTTGGAACTCATTACATGTTAGGTTACAATGAGGCTGGTTTGGATGGGAAAATAATACTGCTCTAGGTTGCAAATGTCATTTCATTACAGCATGACAAGCGAACTTCCTAGTCTTGTTTGTGCAGCTTCTGTAATTAATTTGTCTGCATGGAACTGCAGATCAGTGTGGAGAATTCTCTAACTGTTCGATCAGACAATCCAGCAGTATTGTCAGAGCTCTAGGGCTCTGAGTATTGTGTTCATTTGAAACAGCACCATTCTGACCTAACATGTAGTGAGTTCGAAAAGCTTTCTGTATCGCAATTACAGATTCACCATTCTTCAAAAACGAATGATACGCACCAGTCCAAACCATACTGCTAGATGCAAAGTAATCTGGGGGGAAAGATGGCAAATCATTAGTTAAATGAAGACATCACTGGCATGTGCATGAGTTCATTAGCAACATTCAAATTGTGAGAGGTATTTCTGCTTCTGTGTGTGTGTGTGTGTGTGTGTGTGTGTGTGTGTGTGGGGTTTAGATAAAAAAAAGACCTGTATATAAGGAGGAATATTATAATTTATACAGTTAAAAATGTGCCATTTGACCTTTCTCATGTACCAGACTGGAAAACTAATCATATTCCATTGATATATCACTATGGTTATTGATTCAATCCAAATATAACTGTTTTTGACTCAGTTTTCAAAATCACCCAAACCTCTATAAATTTCCCGATTCAAATAAGACCATACAACCAGGGCTTAATTTGAGCTGGATCCAGTCGGATCAGGATCCGGCACCTCCAACGTCAGATCTGGAACCTATTTAATTGGATCCGACACCTCTATGAAAAAATAAATAGCCTAAATGAAAAAAAATTGTTTATTGTCATCTGTTTTGTTAATCTTTATTCCCCATCGAAGTTACACAAAAATCTTGTGTTCAGATGCATTTTAAGGGAAGTTTTAAGGGAAACAGGGAGGGGACAGTCTAAAATGCTTAAAAAGGTTAAACAAAGATTTATCTTCGAAAACTGTGAAAAACTATCACCAAATTTCGTGTGGACATCTCTAATCATGCCCACTTTCACCTCTCCTAAAATCAAAACTAAAACCTCACTTTTTGTGAATACTTTATGCATTAAAGTTTTCCTCTCCATAGGCGTACATTGTAGAAGAAAAGCTTAACGTAGCTTAATGTCAGAAAACAGTGATCATTCATCACCAAATTATGCATGGACATCTCTAATCATGTCCACTTTCTCCTCTGCAAAAATTAAAACGAAAACCCCAACGTTATGGATGCTGTCCACTTTAAGCCTTATTTGCTGTTAATAAAACACTTTCCATTCAGCACCACACATTTGAGTCCAGTCATTCACTTTGTCTTGACAATTTGTGTATGACAGAGACAGAGACAGACAGACAGACAATTTATTAAATAAATTTGGTGATAACTGATGGCAGTTTTCAGACGTTAAGCTAGGTTGAACTTTTTTACATTAGTGTTTTAGACTGTCCCCGTTACCTTCAGCCCTGTTTTGAGTCATCGGATCCAACCCCCCCTTGCGTTGCGACACCTCCCACTTTACAAATTAAGCACTGCAACAACAGAAATTAAGTTTGACTTCAGCTGGAGCAGGTCTATTACTAACAAAAATAAATTAAAAGTATACACTACCAGTTAAAAGTTTGGACTCACCTTCTCATTTAAATGACATGAGATGCACCACAGATGGCCAACAAGTGGTCAGCATCACTGGGAACTCCTTCAAGACTGTTGAAAAACATTTTAGGTGACTACCTCATGAAGCTCATTGAGAGAATGCCAAGAATGTGCAAAGTAGTAATAAAAGCAAAATGTGGCTATTTTGAAGAATCTAAAATACAAAACAAGCTTTGAATTATGTCACATTTTTTGAAACTACATAATTCCATGTGTTCATTCATAGTTTTGATGCCTTCAGTGAGAATCTACAATGTCATGAAAATAAAGAAAAACCAGGTGAGTCCAAACTTTTGACTGGTAGTGTACATAAAATCTATAATCAGGCAACTGAAACAGAGCAAATATATACGACTAGGCCTAAATTACCATGACACTCCCGGAAAATGGTAACATGGAATTACTACTTTTGCGAAAAAACCTGCGTGACACAGCAGTTTCAGCCAAAATTAGTATAATTTATTTCACAACCTTGACCTTTTGACTCAGTCTTAACTGAACATTTCCGCCTAATCTGAAGACGTAACTAAAGCACGTTCATACAGTCACCTTGACCTTCGACCTCCAACAGTTCTGCACTTCATCCTTTTGTCCAAATGTCTGATGGTTGAGATGTTACCACCAACAATACCTTCTAATAGAGGTGTGTTTCTAAAATATGTCATAACTTACCTTTGTACATAAGACACCCCCTCCACTGTCCAGTTGTAAAACCCATCTTAACTCTTCATAGTTCCTGGATGCACCCTCGCGTCCAAATCACAAACTGATTTAAGATGACGTAGCAGCAGACAGAGCATCGCCGTGTCTTCCTTTTAACTTGTGTGGAAAGAGCAAATGTTGAAGTAATACTGTGAAGTCGATTGTGTTGAAAACCCCATGCAAAACCAGACTTATGATACACAATAAAATTAGAATTTTCTGCATAATTTTCTGGTCTGTCATGGATCATCTCAGATCAAAGCCTGTTCTGTGGTAGCTCCACCCACTCTCCATTTATTCTGATGGCTCCACCTCCCAATCCGTCGGTCACATGATGTTTTAACGCCTCCGGCTGCTGCATCGTCTTACTCAACTTCCTGTCTTGTGTTGTGAAAAAGCGTTGAAGAAATAAGGTCCGAGACGGCAGCAGCAGAAGGAGGAGACAGAGACAGGTCCTCTGGTGCTTTTGGTGATGGTGATGATGATCTCTGTGGAGGTTAAGGATGATTCATTTTCTCTTGTAAATGAGTTTGATTCTTTTCTTTTTTTTTTTTTTTTTTTACGACCTTTTGCATTTGTTTTGGGGTTTATTTTGAGTGACCACATGGCGTTAGGACGATTTACAGAATTCCTACTGTTTGGAAATGTTCCGTGGATTTTATTTTCAATCACCTTTTTTGGTTTGTTTTGAGTTTGAGGTTTTAGATGAATTGACAAGTTTAATTGGCCTGCTTGGCATCTACTGATACAAATGCTCTGTAGTGAATGTGGAAACACTGTCATCTTCTACAACACTGATTTGAGTTTTTGTTCATTTCATTTAGTATTGAATATATATGATAATATATATGATGTCTTCATCCACAGTCATTTATCAAACTATATGGGTTTTACTGTGTCTCTTCCATCTCCTACAATTTAATTGTTTTCCACATGTGCAGATGTAAAACAATTAAATAAATTAGATTAACAGGTATACATGCATGTAAACATTGCAGTATTGGTTCACACTGGAGGAAAACCCAGACCTCAGGCTGGTTTTACATGACATTCTGCTCTGATTTGGTTCATGTTGATTGATCAGTAGTTTTCAGATAGATCTATACATACATTAGACGTTAAATACACATTATAAGTGTAAACATGGTGTTCATTGGTTGGTTTGATCTGCTTCGGCGTAGTCTACATCTACTGTATCATAATAACGTGTTTGCATAAAGTCGATGTGAATCCCACAGTGTAATGTGACCCCGCCCTTTCATTCACAGATATAGCAGGGCATGGTGGGGCGGGGCAGGGCATGGTGGGGTGGGGTAAGATTCCCCATGGTCTCATCGTCCTCAGAGTTGGAAAAAAAACCCACTCTGGTCCAGTAACAGCCTGAGCTCCACCCCCCTGAACATCTGGTTCCCAGCCATGAATCATGTGGAAGAAGCAGAGCCCACCCCTCTCCATCGTGGTCGAGATGGGATTGGGTTTTGTGGGACAGGCAAAAGCTCTAGTGTCAGTCACAGCCTCATGGAAAGTTATCTGGACGACCAGGGGTAGGATATGTTTAGATGGTGGTTGGGGGGGCGTGGGGGGCATATTTGGAGTCTGGGCACTTTGCCAAAAATAACAAAAAAGGATGAAGTGGAGGAGTAAGAGAAGGGATGAAGGCAGCATTTATCAGACATTAAAACATTTTTAATAAAAAGAATCTGATATCACAGTCTGTATTCTATATTATTTAATGAAGCATCAATTTACACAAACAAACGACGCTTCGACATAAGTAAAACTGAAACCTCTTTATCAGAATATTATTGTGAATTTAGTTGATGATTTTCTTTTTTTTTGTCATTTTGTTGGGGTTTTTTTGTTCATTAATTTGTTATTATTGATTATTGTTTTCTTCAGCTGTAGACTGACGACACCCCTTTGACCTTATATGGTGAAACTGTGATCATGTGGGTCAGATCGTCTGAAATTTGACATGATTAACTTGAGAAAAATGAATTTTAGTAACTGTGATGGGTTTAGTGGCCACCATAGGCGACGGTGTGTGTGTGTGTGTGTGTGTGGGGGTCAGGTGGTTGTAATCTGCTGCTTCACCACTAGATGTCTCTACATCACACCCTGGACATTTACTGAATCAGACCCTGAGTCGCATTTGTTTTGGATGTTTTTCAGATGCATTAATGTGTTGCAGATGTAGTGATCTGTCAAGGTTCGTTCTCTGATGATGAAAATGACAAAACCCTGTATTTGTCTCTGTAGACATGATTCTAAAATGTTTATTTTATTTTATCTAATTTATTTAACCTTTATTCTACCAGGCTGGTCAATTGACAACCAGCTCTTATTTACAATGATGACTGGGCCAAGAGGCAGCATAGTAGGCAGATAGAACAGAAACAAACTAACAAAACAAAGAATCAAGTTACAAGTTACAAAGTCACATAACAAGCCATAACAGTGCTAAAAGAATATTATTTACACTATTTACAGTGATATATTTTTAAAATGAGTAGTTTTTAGCAATAGGGATATAAAAACAGAAAATGCAGGAGAACATGTCGTACCAGTGCTAATAGAAACAGATACAGTATATATGGAGACATGTATTAAAAAACAAAATGGCTAAAAGCAAGTGCAATGGTCCTGTGGTAATGGCTGTATAGTGTTTTTGAAGGAGGAAAGCAGACTGAAAGAGCTCCGCTTTAATTAAAAAGCGTCTCATTCATCAGTGTGTTTTCCTGGAAAAACAGACTGAGGCAGTTTTTTCCTCCTGCAGAGAAAACCCAAAGCGAGGAAGTGTCTGTGAGGAGGAAAGCCAAGCTTCCACTGTGGTCGACCTACTTTCACCAGGAGCCAAACTCCTCCACGAAGGAAGGAAAACGGTGGAAAAGAGGGAAAAAAACAGCCCCGGAGCCTGAGTTCAGACCCGTTAAAGGGGATTTAATCTTGGATAAATATGGATGGTTTTGGTTTGTGTTTGTGCATATTTTACTTCTGTGAGATTCTTTTGATGTCACTGAAACACATCGAAGGACAACTTTAGGAATGCAGATGAAATACAACCAATGAAAAGCTCCAGCATTGTAGCTTTAAGGGTTTCTATCTGGTGTTAAGTTAACATTAGCGCTAAAATTAGGACTGACTTTCCAAACATTCACCATCCCCAGGCCATGCCAGATGCAAAAATAGCCCCACCCCCCCGACCAGCACAGAGGGGATTGATGGGTAAACTGGAGGCTAAACTTAACCCAATGGCCAAACGAGGCTCTAAATAAAGCATGCGTATCCAGTCGACACCTGGCAGCGAAGCCGAGCGCTGGCTTTTTCTGGACAAATGGAGTTAAATTTAACACAAGCATCTGAGTCGGATGGCGTGAAACACGAAACCTGCCTCGACCTCAATGTACGCTTTCACACGCGTTCAGAAATGCACCAGTGTAACCGATGACAACGCATCAACCAGAGTTTAACCCATGAAAACCAAGTTTTTTAAAAAAATCTTATATATATATAATTTTTTTTATTTATTTATTTATTTTTTAACTTTTTTTAATCTCACTTATTCCCACACTGATGTTTCATCTTTTCTAAGTTTTGTTTAATCTCTTTGACTCAGTCTTGAAGCTGGAAAAACACATTACTGTAAAATATAAAACTACTGATAATCCCTCTTTAATATTGTACATTAGAGCCTATCTCTGATTATCAGTGCTGTGCAAGTTACTTCCAAACTGTAATACATTACAGATTACTTGTTACTGTTGTTACCTTTTGTCTCAGATCTGTAATGTGTTACATAACTCCTGTATTACTTCTACAATGCAGTAGAACCCCTCCCCACCACCACCACCACACGCACACACACACACACACACACACACACACACACACACACACACACACACACACACACAAAGTCAAATAATAATCCTGTCCCCCAATACAAGCGCTAGGAGAGTCTTGGGACACATACGTTCATGGCCTGAAGTACATGTAGATGGATAGCTCAGTGGGTAACACTACGGTCTATGACATTCGAATCCCAGCAGGAACACTTGCATTTTTTTCAACATCTTACATGTTCAAACAGGGGGTGGGGCCGAGGACGCCGGTAAATAAATCTGCAATTGATACAGCATTCTAACTAGTCATAGAAAGGTTAGTTTACCTTGGCATTGCTGATCACAGGGGTCATGCTAACTAGCTTCTGTAAAGCAGGGTTAGGGTTAGAAATGAGCATACGTCCATGTGGACAATGGACTGTCTTCTGCCGTTCACCCATTGGCTGAACATCAACAGGAAACAGAACTTTACAGATGCATTTTCCTTAAGGCAGTGGTTCCCAACCTTTTTCGGCTCGTGACCCCATTTTAACATCACAAATTTCTGGTGACCCCAGACGTTCAAAACTGAGGCTTTTTTTTTTTTTTTTTAATTTTTTTTGCTAAAATTAATTTTATTTTTGATCATGTAATAGTTTTCTATACTATGTTGCAGATAAACATTTAATTTTAGATGACATTTAGTTTGTATAATGTATATTATTTTGGATGGCGGTAGAAAAGCCAGGTGTAGATTACTGCACAAAGGATATGTACAGTCAGTCCAGCTTGTATTTACAAGGCTGACAATTAATACTGAACAAACAATAACTCAAACTATGAATTATGAAAGAGCTGAAGCATCTGAAACTGGCCACAATGAACATTTGAAAGATAAACAGTACCACAGTGCTTCAGTTTCAGCTTCAGAGTTTGTCATGTCTTTAATGTACTGTGATTGTCTCTCTCAACACACCCTACAGTATATATGTTTTTTTTTTATTACATTTTTTTTTATCAATTACTACAAATTTCAGGCGACCCCATTTGAATTCCAGGCGACCCCACGTGGGGTCCCAACCCCAAGGTTGAAACACATTGCTGGTAGGTCTTACGGTCGTGCTGTTTGTTTTTGTTTTTCATTGGAGCAGTTAAATTATGGGTGAAAAGTGTGTCGCAATGCAAGCACTATTGAACATGTACCGAGTAAAATATTACTGAAAATTGATTAGTAATGCCTTACGCTACTACGTTACAGCAAAAAGTAATTAGTTACTGTAATGCATTACTTTTGCTCTTCTCATGTATTTAGTCTTTTTTGTCCAATGTGAGTTTTTTTTGTCTATGAATCATTATTGTCTAGTTACATCTTGTCTTTAAAACATTTCTTTTGGATGTTTGTGGATGTTTTTGCTGTTTGTGTCTTGTTACATCTGCATCTTATCCTGTTTTTTGTCATGTGATATCTTTGGGGGGTTTTTTGTTTGGTTTTTTTTTTGTCATTTTTGTCTCATCATGTTTGGTGCATCTTTAAGTATCATCTCGTATCTTATTTTGTTGTTTAAGTTGTTGCCTCCATGTCCATAAAATCCTCCAGAGATCACATTTCTTGCATTTTAATTAGAAAAGCAAATGCGCTCATCATATTTTTTGTCTTGTTTTCTCCTCCGTCAATGGATGACCCAGTAGAAAAAGCCCAGTTTTGGTCTTGATCCAAAGTCTGGAAAAGCAGTTTTAATGAGAGTTTCTCATTGAGACATTAGAAAATAAAATCTCAGATATGTGATGTGAACTTTGTTCTTCTCTTGCTCAGGGTTTTTCATCATGTGAAGGTTTCCTGAGTAAACAGACGCTGTGTACTGAATTCACTCCGTCCTACTTTCGCATCAGAGAAGCCGGCTGTTTCCCCTTTTCTACATGAACCAGCCTCATTCAGTTAATTTTAAAAGCCCTGAATGAATGAATGAATGAATGAATGAATGAATGAATGCATGTGCATGTCCAGAGTAGACATGGGGGTAGGATCCCCCTTTGACCTTTGGTTCCTGTTTGTGAGTTGATGCGTAAAAGGACAGAGGTTATTTTTAGAGACTGAGGTGATGGAGACGAAACAAAGTGAAGGCGTTCAGTTCCAACAGTGTCCTCAACCCAACATTAACATGAAATAAAGGTTCAGTTCTTCTCAGACTGAAGTAATAGTTCAAGAACTCAGTCTTTACTGCAGTCAAAGTATAACCCACTTCAGAACCAGAACTTTATGAGTTCTGACACATCCTCAGAGCAGACTGATCTCAAGAAATGGCGTTGTATGTCACGCCAGTTCTTATGGCATTTGGCATGCTATACAAACGTATTTGCGACCTTTTTTGTGTTATTCAGTGCTATTTGATTGCGTGTCAATTTACGCTACACATAATCCACATAACTGTAACCCCTAACCCTAACCGTAACCCTAACTAACCCTATCCCTAACCCTCAGTGCATGGTATTTGACACATTGATTCAGGTTGGACAGGGGTATAATAACGGCGTGAACATACACACGGAAAGCTTATAATGTGTACAGATAACACACCAATTAAAATTGCCATGTGCATTTACGCGAGTCATGATATCACATTGCTCTGAGAATAAATGTCTACTGTCGACTTTTCCATTAAACTGAAGCTCACGACGTTTTAATCCATTTTAACTGAAAATAATGACCATGAATTTCACTCTGATGCATCTCTTACTTTGTTTTCATCAGCTTTGTTGTTTTATCTTTTACTTCCCTTTAATCTTATTCAGTATTTTTGCATTGATCTCAACTCATATCATTCTTTTTAAAATTTTCTCACTTTGTATGTTGGCATCTTTTTCATTTCATCTTATTTGTGTTATTGCATCATTTACACCTGAATACAGATTTTATATTCTATTGATCTTGTGTCATAGTTTTACATCTCATTTTGCATAATTGTATGATTTTCATCTTATTTAATATCTTTTTTGTATTCTTGTTTCACAAAGTTGCATTGTTTTCATTTTGTGTCATATTTTTAGTTTTTATTGTCATCATATTTCCACTGATGTTTTGCCTTTTCTGTTTAATCCATTTCACTCAGTCTTGATGCTATAAACATGCATCGATGCTAAAACCATTGATAATCCCCCTTTAACAATGTACATTAGATCCAATCACTGTATATATCTATTTATTTTTTCAGGTTCATGTAAACACATCTTTAATCGTCTGGTTTCGTTCTTGTTGCTTATGGTTTAGTTTAGTTTTAGTTCTTTAACCTCATTCCTGACTAACCTCGTCTCCGTGTAAATGTCCGTGTGCATCGTTGGCATAAACACAGTGGCGGTGAACTCATGTTTTCCTGTTTCTCAGAACACGTGGTCACTGTGCATCGTCTGGATCGGGTGTCGTGGTGAGAGGCGGAGCTGGGTCTGGTATATTTAGACCTGATCTGAAGGGTCAGTGGCGGTTTAACCCCCACAGACCCACAACACGCTCCCAGCCCAGGTTCGGGTTACACAGCACCAGGTTTAGCTCAGTCGGTGGCGGCCAAATGTTAGGATTTATACCTAGAGGTGAACAGGATCTGGTTTCGCTGAAGGATGCCTCGCTCGGCGCTATGTGACACTACGGCGAGTGAAAACAGATCCACGGAACCTGATCAGGAGGTGGGTCTGAGGCCAACATGTTGACGAAGCGGAGGGGGATGATGGGTAAAAGACGCCCCAGACCCCAAAGAGATGTGTCTGAAGTGTCAAACATTACGAAACCTCAGAACACGCCACTGAAACAATGTCTATGAGAAAATCTAATGTCAGTTTCTGTGTTTTCATAAAATTTAGCATTTTCTGTGTATCATCATGTCATTTTCGTTTTTTAAGCCTGGACATAAAAAAAACTGCTCTGAATACATTCCTCTATAGTCCACGTCTTTCTCCTTGACACATATGTGAAGTTTTAGTCATTTTACATGTTACAACGAAACAACTTCACTTCTGATGCTGTTCTTTCAAAGACGCCAAAATCCAGTACTGCCAAAGACCAGTGTGATTCATTTAAAGAACCTAAAAACGATCAGAAAAATTGTTGGAGTCTGACCTGAAGCATCTCTACCATCTCTCTAGAATTCATTTTAAAATACTTTTATTTGTTTTTAAATCCTTCCATGGTCTTGCACCGCCCTACCTCTCTGAGCTCCTTCACACGTACACCCCCACTCGCTCTCTCAGATCAGCTGATCAGTTGCTTTTGATGGTGCCCAGATCAACGTGCAAGCTCCGAGGAAATCGGGCCTTTGCTGCTGCTGGTCCCAGACTGTGGAACAACCTGCCTCTGGATATCAGACAGGCCTCTTCCTTGCCCATTTTTAAATCTCTTCTTAAAACCCACCTGTTCTCCTTGGCCTTTTAACATTCGTGCAATGCTGACATTTTGTTTCTGTTTTGTATTTTAACTTGTTTTATTTTTATTTATTTTATTTGGTTTTAATGCTTTTATTAATTTGTATTGTGCTTTTAGTCTTCCGTACAGCACTTTGGTCCACTGTGGTTGTTTTAAAGTGCTTTATAAATAAAGTTGGATTGGATTGGATCGCTGATGAAGTTTTCAGATAAACCTGGACGATACAACAGTAGTTTAGATAAAAACTAATTGATGTCATCACTACATCTCAGAAATGTACTGTTTTTGATTTTCAAGTGTTTTTTAGTCCATCATTACCATTAACCCATAAAGACCAAGACTTTTGTGGTAGTTCCCAAATAAATTTTTCTCTTTATGTATCCGTTCTTATGTGATTTATCATCATTTATTATTTATTATCCTTTGTATTTTGTGATTTTTCGATGAAAATCAGGTATTTTCCCATATTTAATTTACTGATCATGTATATGTTCATAAAAGCTCAAATTAAAACTGAGGTTCATTATGTCAGAAACAGAAAAAAAATGAAGAAAAAGCAATTTTTTCAGCAAATATATCAATAAGTGAACATAAAACAAGTGTGCCCATCTACTGTCATTGATCCAACTCCATGGGTTTTACTGGTGAAGCAATGTTGTAGAAGATGTCGGTGTTTCCACGGTAACTACGGAGCCTCTGAACGTCCAAATGGGTCATATCTGATGATCACGAAAAGACGACAAACTGCATTTTACACCAATTATTTCCATGTATTGACAGGATTAGTGGATCAGCAGGTATTAAACAGTTACATCAGTAGATGGTTTTGATCAGTTTGGGTTGAAAACCACAGATGAGTAGGTTAAACACATATTGATGCTCAGTAACCCAGTAAACATATAGGTGAAGCACATGTAGAACCTCTGAGACATTTACACCTTCAGTTTTATTTCGAAGTAAAACATGAAACTCCTCCAGCTCCAAATGAAAGTTGGTGACTGTACAGACGACTTAAACAGTCTGTTAGTCCATTAATTGTGTACATTCTCATTAAAAACAGGAAAAAAGTTTTGAAAATTGGAATTCATTTTTATTTTCAACCAGTTTTTAATGAGAACGTACACATTCAATTAATAGAATGATAGATTGTCAAAGTTGTCTGTATAGTTGACTAACTTTAATTTTTTACTTCATAGAGGTGGAAAAAATCATATTAAAGATTCTGTATATGTCAAGTGTTTCAAAGGTTCTATGTGAGATTCACCTTTATTTTTGCTGGATTATTGAATCATTGGAAAAATGTCACTACAGCTATAAAAATTTACAGATATGCTCTGGAGGACTTACAGGTATCATGTACCTTGAAGAGTAATAAAGTGTTTTTGAACCTACATGAACCTCAAAGAACCATTTTCTGATTCTACTCTTGTTACTTGTGATGCTATTTGTAATCATTTCAGACAAAATCTGGCGACAACATAAATGTTTCAAGTGAAAAGTGATATTTTCAGGTGACACTGAAGAAGCCAAGACCAAATGTTTTACTTCTGTTTCCAAACCTGAACCCAAACTTAAATCCTTGACAACTCCTTTTTCCTCCCTGTGTTTTCTGTCCTCGCCTCCATCTTCATCTCCTCATTTCTCCTCCTCCTCCTCATCGTCATCATTCTGGTTGAACAGATAAGAAACCTCCTCTGAATAACACCCCCTTTAATCTTCTCCGGCATCTCCCCATGTTTTCTACCTCCCATCATGCATCGCTGACAGCCGTCGCATCAGTCGATTGTTATTGGTGGCGACGGACATTATCTTGTGATGCGTGGACGTTGACGAACGCCACGGTGACAGGATCCGTTGATGCCGGTTTGGATGAAATGCTCCTTCAATCTGTTTAAGTGTGAAGATGAGAGATAAGGTGTGAAGCACTCGTCACCTCGGGAGGGGGTGAAGCCTCCAAAGCCCCCCCACACACACACATCGCAGACGCCACCATCAGCGCTGCCGCTTTCCAAACTTTGTGGCCTACTTTCACAGCGCTTTGAAAAATTGTCTTTGGTTGGATGAAAGTTGGCATGGAGGCGGGAGGATGGGGGGGATGGCAAGGCAAGTGAAGCCTTGCCCCTTTATCTTCCTGCCCAGACCTCCATCATGTCTGACTCTCCCTCCCTGTTTCTATATCCTCCCCTCTCTCTCATTCCCGTTCTGAAATTACTCATCGCCTCGAATTCTCGCTGCCAGAATTTCTTTTAAAAATCTGTTTCATGTGACAAACCGTTCTGGAAATGTGATGAAGTCTGCGTCTTTGATCACATTTCAGAACTTGAAGTATTAAAATTTCAGATGTGGAAGGAGACAAGAGGCCGTTTTAGGGATGATTCCAGTGTTTTTTTGTATCATCAGTTGATCATTCCAACAGCGACTGCAAAAGAAGAGAAAGAGGAGCTTCAGTCATCACGGTTTCATAAACGTCCTCATATCACCCACAGTTATGGAGATACACGTCCAATCCACAAAAAAACTCCATGAAACACTTCACTTCAAACTGACAGGAGTGATTTCTTGGATCATCTCATGCAGGTAACATCACAGACAAAAGGTTCATCCAGTTGGTTTGAACATGAAGACGGGTTGGCTGGAGTCGGCATGGACAACACAGATTGATGTAAACTCAATCTGTCACTGAAACATCTATATAGTCTTTAAATCCTCCTGTAGTATAATTTTTATGTGACAGCAGCAAAAATAAAAAGGAGCAGCAGGCCACACCCACTGCCCCACTGTAGCCAATACAGCCACCCCCCTACTCAACACATTCAATGCTACCACAAACAGGTTTGGACCCAATGCTAGAAGCAGAAAACAAAATGGAGGATGAATTACAGGGAAATTGGAGCTCATGACCTGGCAGAGAAGAGGACTTAGGCAGTGATGAAACAGAAAGCACACTTTCAAGTAAAGAGTCCTATGAAACAAGAAGTAATGGCAAAGAGTATGACAGGAACTCCTCAGAAGGTATGCATTCATTCATTCATTCATTCATTCATTATCTGAACTCGCTTTATCCCCATTAGGGTCACGGGGGTCGCTGTAGCCTATGAAGATATTTTTCAGAAAAAAAACGAGAAGGTTTTTTTTTTTAAATCTGCGTTTACATGGCCCCATACATATACACCATCAAGGGAATGCCAGGCCTGTAGATGGCAGTGTGATGAGACCATGGAGTACCATTAACCACCTAGAATCCTGAAAAGAATCGCAACAAAACACTACTCCCTCTATGAACCTGTGGAGATGTAGTTCTCTTAACTCAAACTTTAATATATTTAATACAAAATGGCAGAATGAAGGGGTTAATTAGACAAACATGTGCAACTAGTGACAAAATGCAAATGATCAATAATCCATTGCCATTGACTGCCATTTTTTTCTGAAATTAGGTCACATGGGGTGAAAGGGGTGGGGCTTCTGCTCACTTTACTGTCGCATTGTGTCAGGACGCCGCGTTCTAACAATGAACCAGATTTCCAGGACAAGATCTTCAGATGGACTTAGATCCAATGTGGACCTGGACTAGACCACCTCAGCTGAGACCAGGATGTGTCCAAAACCAGAGCAAATAAAGACCCAGACCAGCACTGGACCAGGTTAAGACTGAGACCAGACTGGATCTGAATGGATTTTTCAGGTTATTCCAGATTGAAAAGGGTTTGAGGGGTGAGATGATTCCTGTTGCTGTTTATGAGATGGAATTACACCAGAGAGAGAAATCTGAAGGATATTTTTACAGTAATTATGTTAAAGCAGTGATATTTTGTTTTTTAAATGGAATTATGCATTTTAAAACATTTCCCTGTGGTCTACATAAACTGTAAATGCTATGCTTGGTTCTGAATTCTTCATTAATTCAACTCCACAGGTCCATCTTCAACCCTATTTCTGAGTAATGACACCAGAAAGGTGGTTTTGAGTGCTGGTCCTTTAAATCCAAATAAGCCACTTCACATTCCACCCCCACCAGGTTGTTAGCTGTGCTGCTCTGTTGTGTTCACCAGCAACTGAACATTTTAGGTAATCGGCTCAAAGTTTGGACATATTTTCAGTATGGACTACAACTGCTGCTGCTTATAAACAATTATGTTGTACTCAGAGAAATGTTCGTCAGAAGTCTTAACCTTTTATATGCAAATGTCATTACATAACTAGTTATAAAACGTAACAAATTAAGAAGGAATTGAAACAGGTTATAGAACTAAATTTTTGCCGGAATGAATATAAATACTAATGAAAGTGGGTTTTAACAAAAAATGACCCTTTTAAATGGGACTCAAACAATCCAGATTTTATTTTATGAAAATAGGGAAAAATGCCTGAATCACAAAATCTGGATTATTCCTCTGGAGATTTTTCCTGTTCAACAAAACCCCAAAACAAAACCTGTTTGCTTCTTCTAATGTATGAACTGTGAATGTGTGTCTCCAGTTGAATATGACAGATAGCTTCAGTAAGACGAAGGATTTTAGAATAAGGTTTTATCATCATATACAAAATAATTGTCAGAAAACAATGAACCAAAATCATTAATCGATCGTAACACTGAGATTAAATTTTTTGTCCATTTCATCCCCCCAAAAACATCTCAGTAGTGTCCATTTACATTCACACTAATACTCTGATCATTATCTGATTTTTGAAATTTTCAGATTATTAGTGATCATATAAACAGTATAATCTGACATGTTTTATCAGATAAATGCAGTAATCTGATTACAGATAGCAGCGGTAATCTGATTATGAGAAATTAGATTAACACACCTGGTTTTCTCCCAATTACTTTGCTGACTTCATGCCTGTATACCTGTTAATGTGATTTATTTAATTGTTTTACACCTGCACATGTGGAAAAACTTACAAAACAAACGTAATGTGGTCAAACGTGAGTTGAAGACAACAACAGGAACTTTGATTCTACCATCACTATGTGCATACAAACTCTGAAAGAAATCCAATAATGGACTGAAATGTCTAAACCAGGGTTTATCGATTATTGTATTTCTGAAGTGCATGTAAATGCATCAGATCTGATTATTACAATTAGCTGATTACTGTGAGTTACTGGATTTTCATGGTCATGTAAACAGGCTCAGTGATCCTGCATCTGAACCAGATTTTAGAGTCTGGTTTCATACAGTTTGTGATGAAACCCCTGTGGTGGTGATGCTATTATGTGCAGTGACTTGTATTTGTTGACAGCATGAACATGTTTTTTCGTTCAGTATGTTTCAGTTGCAGTATCATGACCACATGGCGTTGTCCTCTTGTCCTTCCTCCAAACCGCCGTCCATACATGCTCCATCTGAGCGTGCGTCCATTTGCCGCCTGCGTTTCCAGTAGATTTAACATCATGTAAATGCGTCATCTTTATGCATGCGAGTGTGTTTGTGCTGGAAAAGGTCAGTTAAAGCCCATTAGGCTGCAGCATCAGCAGACGTGCAAATCTTTCACCTCATTAGCTCCGTGTTGTCAGACGTGATGAGAACACACTAGCCGTTCATGTTTCACAACCGTACGCCAATGCCCGAACACGCTGACGTGGCACTGAGATTCAATCGACCAATTAATCAATCCGTCAATGAGCTGTTGGAGGCGCTGACGGGTTAAAGAGCAGATCTGCTGTAAAATCAACGCACTTCATCGACTTCATGTCTGAAACTGTTGTGTGGTTTTATTTAAAGCTGCAGCAGCAGCAATGTCTGAGCCCTGATGGAAAACAGCAGCTGGAAACTCAAGTGCAGAAGGTGTTTGATCGTCAGGGTTTAAGGTTCAACATCATGAACCACAGGAACTTTAATGTACACTGGATTCTGAAAAACTTTGGTGCGTTTCCACCGAAATTACTCGATAAACAACTTTCCCTCAACCCCAAACTTTCCTTGATAAAAGTTCCTGGTGGGGGTGCGGGACATTTCAGATTCCTGGAATTCTTGGGGGTGGGGCCATGTGCTGGAGAACACTGATTGGTGGAACACACTGTCAGTGTTCCACACTTCCGTTCACCCTCCATGTTTAATCCAGTGTTGTCTGCAAACTGGTTTATTACATTTCTACAAAACTGACTTAATTTGTGTTTTGATCATTTGGAAAATGGAGCAAAAGAAGAGAAACAACAAGTAGACATTGACGTCCATTTGACCAATAAACACTTTAATGTTGTGAGATGAACAGACAGATCTCACTCCTACTGTGATAATCTGTCAAAGATGGGCCAAGATGAAGAAATGTATTTCTTCAGTTTCACAAAATGAGAGAATTAGCATTTTTCTGCAAATATTTCACTTTAATTTCAGAGTATATCAGTATTTTTTAATTGTAAATTTTCCTTTTTGTTGGTAGAAAATCCAGGTTTTTATCATTAATCTATTCCTTTAATTTAACTTTTTTCTGGTAATTATTTATTTTTCTTCATAAACTCAGTTTTCTTCTGATAAGTGATTTTTTTTGTCTTTTTTTTATATCAAATTTCACAACTTTATTCTCATAAAGTCTGAATATCTTTTCTTTGTGAATCTACAAGTTTGATGTCTAGAATTTGAGTTTTTTCAGGTCCACTCCCTCTAGTGGTGCATTGTAATAATCTGTCTGTCCATCTGAATACACTCGGGATAATAAGTCCAACATATTTATAGAATACCATCAAAAGAAATGGAGGACTTCGAGTCGATGACTGAAATTAACCAAGTCTGATCTGAATACATTTACCAGAACTTTGAGGTGGAAACACAAACCACACACATTAACAGGAATTCTTTTACCAGGTAAATAAATTCCTGGTCTAAAAGTTCCTTTGAATGTTGGTGGAAAAGAGTCTACAATGCAGGTTTTCAGGAGCCGGATCGGCCTCATGCTGCCATATTGTTGTTTTGTTTTGTCATTGAATGCATCGTCAGTTCATGCACTGTCATGCTGTCGTGCCTTCGATTCTCTCTTCCTGTTTCGCTGCTGAACAGACGGCCGTTACTCGGGATTTACTACAGGAAGTGAGACAGCAGTTGGTTTGTGTGTTTTTTAATGTATTTTTAACCACAGTGTGACATGAAGCTGAGCTGAGGAGGAAGTGACAGTTCGGTTTGTTTTCATCATCCACATGTGGACAAAGACGTGGTCAAAGTTTGAAGCAGACAGATGGACGTTCCCTCAGATGAACTTCAGTCCAGTCATTGGGTTATTTCACTTTTTACAGACATTGAGCATCATCAGTAGAAGAGTCATGGTTAAATCTGCAGATCCTGGTCATTGTTAGTTGGAAAAACCTGGTCTGGTTCCATTGTAGTGAACCAGGACTGAACAAACTAAACCACCTCCTGTCATGAACATTCCTGATTTTAGTAAAAGTCAAAACAAATGAAGATAAAAGTGAATTTTAGTTTGTTTAGTGATAAAATATAAGACAGAATATGAAAAATGTCAAATACTGTGTATCCAAACTCTGCTGATGAAAACCTGACATCAGAGCTGATTATGTTAAAGATGAAAAAAAAAAAAAAAAAAAGACATAAAGGTCATTGGATTCGTGATGGAAATAAAAACACCCCAAACTGTCGTTGTTTCATAAAACCATCATGTTATGCATGTTCAGGAAGTGTTGCAATCAGTAAATAGAGTTTGTTCACATAGAATCAGTCAGTTTCAGGACATTAAATCCACATTTCTTTGCTTTCAGATAGACAACTATTTTACACTTATAAACATCACAAACTTTTTCCCATTATCCCCTGCAGAATCTGTAAACTGTAACTGTACAGTTAGAAGCTGTAAAACCTTCAGACCTGAAGGAGTCCACTTCAGACCTGGATCCCAGCTCTTTGTTCCGGGTCTGGGTCTGGGTTTGGGTCTAGGTCTGGGTCTGCGTCTATAGGTCCTCAGCCTGGGTCTGGGTCTGTGTCTGTGTTTGGGTCCTTGGTCCAGGTCCAGGTCTAAGTCTGTGTCTGGGTCCAATTCAGTCAATCAATCATATAGCGCCAAATCATAACAAAAGTTATCTCATGACACTTAGAGCTGGGCAAAACCAGACCTTCTTTTCCAATTCCAGGTCTGTGTCTGGGTCCAATTTCAGGTCTGTGTTTGGGTCCTTGGTCCAGGTCCAGGTCTGAGTCTGGGTCTGGTGGATTAGCACGGGCAGCATCTGTGCTCAGTGTTATTGTCCATAATCCAACCCAGATTACCTCTTGCAAAGGTTGCTGTGAGGTCAGCTCGCAACAACCACCCACCGTAAACTCCGCCAACAATCAGAGCAGACAGCAGCCGTTTCTTCATATCAAGTTCACAAGGATGGTCTTGTGAACCTGGCGAGTGCGGTCTTGGTAACAACGGTCCCAGAGAACAGACTTCCTCAGAACATAAGTCTCTCTGTAGTTGAACAGCTGTGTGATTGTGAACTTTCCTTCCTGCCTCTGCTGTAGTTCCACCATCAGATCCCTAATGTGTTCCCATAATCCACCACAATGTCACTCAATTTGATTTCAATACATTTGTTATTGTTATTTATATACGTCAATTATATTTTTTATGCATTTAGTACATTCTTCAAAACTGGAACAAATTTCATTGAATCCTATATCATGATAATATAGATGTATTTCTTGCTATTCTGCCTCTTGCATGTGTTCCAACATTGTATGACATTATCTGGTGATGGTCGTCTACTCAATAAAACATTTCTGAGGTCATCTGACACAGAAGCTGTCGTTGCATTCGAGATGTATCTTAGGATATTTGCCAGCCAAGTCTACAAGAGTCACCAACCAGTGCGTCCTTGGTTTAAGCTTGCAGACAAGAACAACATCCAGGTGTTCCAGCCAATGTTAGTTTGTGTGAACTTTTAAATGGAACAGTACTTGGGCCACGACTGATGACGTTTCAGAAGATTGCAAAAACAGAAAAACAGACAAGAACACATGTGAACGGGAACATGGGTCAGAGGTCGTCAAGGTGACCGGAGGGGTAGTGACGGCAATGACTTGGCCTCTTGATCCACAGTGGCAGGAGGAGGTCCTTTGTATTTCACCTCAACTGCTTCATTTAAACATTTAATGAAAACATTCAACAAAAATAAAGGAAAATATGACAATAAATTCAACATGAATAAATATTTAGAGACAAATCAGTACTTAATTATAAGAAAACGTTGACACTAAATGAAGAGTTTTACAACAAATTAAACTTATCTCATGTTTGTGTTCATATATTAACTTTTCGTGTTCAGGACAGATTGGACTTATTCTTTAGATAAATTTTTATTCTGAATAATTTTTATTCAGATTTATTTTTATTCAGAATCTTTTTTATTCAGTTAATTTTTTATTAAGATTCGTTTTTATTCAGATTCATTATCTTTGAGGAAGTGAGATTCATAGTAAAGAAGTAAGAGTTTCCCGATGTGATTCTGACGGTTACCGTTTCCCGCCTTCTCCCAGGTCATGTGACAGAGGGGGCCTGTGGTGGTGGGCTTGGCTTTGTGTTGTTGCTGAAACAGTGCAAGGAAGTGGCGGCGTTGACAGCAGATGATGATGGCCAAACTGTCGTCTGTACCAAATAGGAAGTTCACCATCAGTTACGCTACAGACTCTGACTTCTGCTTTCAGAGAGCGAAAACACAAACAGGAAAACAGTGCTACTCCCCCAACAGGCTGTACAAGGTACTACAACTATAAAATACACCTAAAAACAGGCTCAAACTTGATATATTTTTCCTGTGTTTTCATCTAGTCTCAGACCAAATATGATCAAATCTATTGTTGTCCTCCATCATTCATTGGTTGTTCAGAGCCTCATGATTTTCTCAAGGATTAAACTGTTCAGAAAATGAATGAAAGTTGTTTTTAAATGTGGATCTGACTGCAGAGAGGACATTTAATATCCATAATTTTGGCAACATGGTGGTGCAGCAGGTAGCACTATCACCTCACAGCCAGGAGGTTCTGGATGGGTTCGATTTCAACACCAGCCAACAAGGGTGTACCTTTCTGTGTGGAGTTTACATGTTCTCCCTGTGTTTGTGTGGGTTCTTTGCGGGTCCTCCCAACCAAAGACATGCAGGTAATCTAAATTGCCCATTGGTGTGAGTGAGAGTGACTGGTTGTTCATCTCTATACGTCAGCCCTGTGATGAACTGGCGACACATCCAGGGTGAACCAGAGCTGGGATAGGCTCCAGCGCCCCCGAATGAATTATGTTTCCATTGGTGAGTAATAGCCTGAAAATGACAATTGTTGGCTGGTTTACGTCCAGCATACATACATACAACATTTCAGTTTGATGTCCAGTGTTAACCATCATGCACATTTTTATCCATTTGGGTAATTTTTTCTTCTTCATCTGCATCATTTAATTAGTTAATGCATGTTGAACCATGTTTTGTAACAAAGTCTCAGTCTTGACAAATTTTAGAATTAAAAAAATAATTTTTCTAATCAATCATCAGAACACTGCGAAAAAAAAAAAAAAAAATTACTCTGTAGAGTCACAACAGATAAAAATGTCCACTTCAAAAACCTGCTATTAAAGCTTTACAGATTAATATTTTTTCTTCATAAATCTCTGAAACAACTTCAGCCCTGCTTTTTCTGAAAAAACATATGTATTGCTTTCAAAATTATTGTAGTTGGACCTTTTCGATGTGGACCAGTCTAATTCCTGGATGTGTGGAAATCTCTCAGCCTTTCATTCTTCAGCGTTAATAAATCAATCACTTTCCTCATAAAAACCTGAAAAACTCAACATAAACTAAACTGAAAGATAGAACAAAAATGAAAATGTCTGAGTCCAGCAGCTGAAAAGTGACTCATATTTTGTTGAGCTCAAACCCATGACCTTACGTTCACTGGCTGCAGAACCGATGCCAAATCACATGTAAATCCATCTTCCTGTTTCTCCATGAGCTTCACCGTTGTTCGCTGAAATGTTTAAATCCCGTTAACTTCACCGATTTAACCCCACGTACAGGCCTTGTCAGACACCAAAACAAAGCCCGAGGCCTTGTCTTTGACTCAATCCCACCACCACCACCATAAATTCCATATAATTAAGCATGTTTGTCCTTCATTTACAAGATTTTAAGTTCATTAGTTAAGTTGCTTCGCTTTAATTGAAATTATCCAAGTTCTTTCCTCTTCTTTCCTTCTGTCTTTACTCAATCTGTTGTTCTTCATTACGTCATATGGAGAGAATTTATAGATGCCCACAAGCACATACTCTTAAACAGGGCAGTGAACGCATTGTCAACAACACCTCACCAGGTTTGGTGAGATTTAGGTGAACTAAAGTTTATTTAGTTAATTATGAGACTGAAGACAACAAAACATCAAAGGAACTTCAAGAATAGTAAGAAAAGGCTTAAAATGAGTCAAACATTTCTGAGGTGTTTTGTTAATTAATTTTATTTCTTACTTTCTATTACAAATGATGCGCTGTTAATGGAAAAACCAAAATGAAACAGATTTCAACTTTACTGTTTGAGTTTTCAGTCAGTTTTGTGTATTAGGTTTATTCTTAGTGTTAAATCTAAAAAACGTGCTTCAGGCATTGAGTCTTCGCCTTAAATTGACCTGAAGCAGGACTCTGAGCTCCATATTTAATGGACTCATCCTCATCCTCTTGAGGCCTTCGTCCTCTGACTTTGCCAGTGGCATTACGACCGTCCATCTTCCTCTGCATCACATTCCAGAGGCGTTTAATGGGTTCAGGTCTGGAATTTGGACCGGTCTCTTAATTTATGTAATAAATGATGTTACAGTTCTTGTTAGTAGTGGTGAAAGCTGAGGGGGAGGGGCCTGTGGCGTCCTCTGGCCGTCCTGCTGTTCATCAAAATGAAACGAGCTCGTAAATCTGAACGATGCCGCTGCAGCAGGAAGCAATGAACAGCTCGCCTTTAAAATGGCGGAGGTTTACGACACCGGCTGCTGCAGCCGTCTGTTGGTCGGATGGATCGGCCTCGACTTCACCTTGACTTTAAGAGGAAACAAAGAGATATGAGCACAACTTGTCACTGCCTGTGTCGCCAGTGCGACAGTGTGTAGTGTAGTTGGTTTTTACCCTCGGCCACACTGGCTGTAGGGTATCGTCATCAGTTGGTCGTCTGTCTGTCCATCCGTCCATCCGTCCGTCCGTCCAAAACTTTGGCATGCACTGATAAGTCAGGCCACTGGGTATGGAGAGAAATTTATTTCTTTATTCATCAGTCAAAAAGAATGGATTTGCAATTAAAAAGAATAGATTTGCAACCAAAAAAGAGATTTAAGAGCAAAAGACAGTATGTGGCAATCAAAAAAAAAGATCATTTTGCTTATAAATCAGTCCTCATTGCTTGTGAGTTAAAAACTTTTGCTTGAGACTTCAAATGTTTTGATTGAAAATCACTCTGTTTGCAACTTCAAAAGTTTTGCTTGTGAATTTAACTGCACTTAATGGGTGTGGCCTACGCCGATGGATGAGAGAAGAGTTTCTATTGGTGGGTTTGACATGGCTCCAGTGACAGCTCCAGCTTCCACCTTAAACCCACTTCTCCATTGTGTTATGTTACTGGGAGGTCAGTTGATAGTCTGCTGCTCTTTGAAATTTAAATATGTCCCATAAGTAACAAATTAGCCTAAATAGTGTCGGCTACAGTCTGTACATTCACAGCCTGAGCAGAGTATGGAATGAGTGAGTTACAGGGAGGAGTTTAGAGACTGCAGGTGTAGGGTGGTTCGACAGGACACCTGGACCACAGCTCGGTGCCAGGTGCCATGGCACAGAAAGAGAAATAATGACAGAGTGACATAGGAGCCCATAGGATACCCCCAAACACAACTGAGAGAAGCAATCAGTTCTTCTAAACAATTATCATTTTCCAGCACCATGTTTTCTGGTTTTCCCTACGTTGCGTCCTGACCAGATCCGAGCTCACCTTGGACCCAGTCCCAGTGCACCTCAGACACATTTAAATTTCAAAGAGCAGCAGACTATCAACTGATCTCCCAGTAACAGAACACAACGGAGAAGTGGGTTTAAGGCAGAAGCTGGAGCAGGTGCTGGAGCCAGGTCAAACCCACCAATAGAAACTCTTCTCTCATCCATTGGCGTACGCCACACCCATTAAGTGCAGTTCAGTTCGCAAGCATAACTTTTGAAGTTGCAAACAAAGAGGAGGGATTTTCAAGCAAAACATTTGAAGTCTCAAGCAAAAGTTTTTAACTTACAAGCAAAATGATTTTTTTTTATTGCAACTTTGTCTTTTGCTCTCAAATTGTAAAAGGCTGAGTACAAAGGCTGAACCCAAATGCAAGACCACGAGAAACCAATAAGGTTTAGTGTTTTTTATTAAACACTTTAACAGGGAAAATGGAACAACACAGAATATGTATAATTCCTGTGGAGCCTCTGGTTCCGGGGATGAACGTCTGGGCTGCGGGTGGTAACGACAGGCGATCGGCTGGGCCGAGCCGGGAAAACCCCAACGGAATCCCCTCTAGGGACAGACAGAGGGTGGTCAATAAACAAGCCAGGTCATACACGGAAAGACAGTCATACAAGCAACGGTACATGGGGGACAGGCTAACTCACGGTAGTAATCCAGGCGGAGGTCAAAGCACAGGTGATCGTTGGAGGCTGAGGTAATAAAAGGAGCAGGCAGAGACAGAGTCGGGTAAACAAACCAGGTCGGGAACAGGCAGGCAGGGTAGGAACAGGCTGAATCGATGATCGAGGGACAAAAACAGGTCAAACACGGCAGACAAACGAACAGGAGCCAGGAAACACTGGTAAGTGAACACAAACTAGTTGTAGAGCACAAACTGGCAACTGAACAGGGGAAGACTGAGGGTTTAAATACACAGGAGGGCGGGAAGACAATGAGACACAGGTGGAGATAATCAGGGAGGAGTCAGGTAATCAGGGAATAGGTGAACACGATCAGGGAGAGGAAGTAAAGACAACAGACAAGACACATGAGGGAAACTTAACAAAATAAAACAGGAAACGACAAACAAAACAGAAAAGACAGACAAAGTTCAACAGCCGACATGACACAAATCTCTTTTCTGGTTGCAAATCTATTCTTTTTAATTGCAAATCCATTCTTTTTTATTGATAAATAAAGAAACAAATTTCTCTCCATAACTGGGTGGCAGTAGTGCGCCTAATAAGTCAGGCTGAGGGTTTTCAAGTGCACACACATTATGGTTGTTTTGTGCGTCTGAAAAATGATGTTCTATTTGAGCGTGGAGTGTATTGGAGATGCAAAGTATTCAGAAACAGCCAAAATACACACAGACTCCAAAAGGTTAATAAAATCTAAATATTGATCTAAAGACATCTTACGCCTAACAAATCTGAACCACAAACATCTTCCTTAGTTCCGTAGGTCTTGTGGGAAAACTTGGGAAAACAACATTTTCCAGGTCATTAAAAAAAATACATACCTACGGCAAAATGAGAATAGAAAAGAAACAACATTTTTCTCAATTCCAATTTTCTGGGTTTTTTTTTTGTTTTTTTTTTAATATAATACGAATAACAGGATACAAGCCATTGTTTACTGGTTTTAAAATAAAATACGAGTCATTTTCTGTTTTTCCATTTATTTGTATCAAAACAGAAATTGAATGGCTGCGACGTACACAATCCAAGTATGCTTTGTTCATTTGTTTGTTTGTTCATCCGTTTCAAAATAAAATCAGAAAAAAAAAAAAAATTGTTTTTATTTTTGTTTTTTCCTTTTCTAAATTTGGGTTGAAAAAATGTATTATCTAATTTTTTAACATATCTGTGTGTAATTTTGCTCGGATTGTTTTACATTCAAACCAAAAATATGAAGTTAATATTTTGGTTTTATTATTATTGGGACAGTGGAAATGTGAAGTGGTGGTGTGTGGTGATGAGTTTTATCAAAGTTGTTTAAAGTATCTCTGGTTTTATCTACGATGGCTGCACTCCAGCCTTCTGCAGATTTCATTATGGAGTTGTTTACAAATGGGGTGACCCATGCAGAAACCAACAATGCTTTAAATCACCAGGAAGCAACACGGTGTGGTTCTGCTCACACCACAACCTTAGACATCAAAACCATGTTTCCAACGCTGAACTGGAACAGCAGTGATCTCTTCAGTTTATCAGATATGTGCTGTAATATGAAGCTACACCTGTAAAGCAGTGTACGAATTTCATGGGAGCCAGAGGGAGCTCAGCTCCTATAGAGAGAGGACATGGCACCCATGAAAGCAACAAAGTCAAAAATCTGTGGGGTCCCTCAAATGTCGAATTTTATTTTGATCACAAATAAAGCTCATTTTCCGTCCTTGTGAGGTGTTCTCGTGAAAGATGTTAAATGTGTGATTCCACTGCCACCTGTGTGCCTGTGGCTGCCGCTCTGGGAGAGCGTACGTTGTCAGTATAATTATATTTTGGCTACTTGCGCAACTTTTTTTTTGGAGATAAAGACCCCCTTAGAGAAAAAATATATAATTTGAACCCTGCTGTAAAGCTTAGTACTACAAAAATGATGTTTTTGAATTGAGCACTAAAAAGAACCTAGACTATGACAGGACACTTGACATCCATTGAATACATGCTGGAGAAACACTGAACAAAACATTAAAAGCTGTTTTTTCAGTGTTCCTTTCCACTGTAAAACAAACAAAAAAAACAGTTCGATGTTTCGTTTTAAGTTCAAGGTTTTTCCGATTTTATTAAAAAAAAAAAAAAAAACTGCCAGAAATTTTGTTTTTCTGATTTTATTTTGAAACAGAAAAATGAATGAATGAACCACACACAGACTGTACACGGACCAAAACGAACACCAGTAAAGTCAGTATAATAATGTGAGTGAATGTTGACACTGTTTGTAACATTCTATTTAAATGAGAACAGTATCAGTTGGAGGCTCTGTTTTTTGGTTCTTCATCTGTTTTTTCTGCTGAGAAAGAAGTCCCATCCTGCAGGATAATCAGTGTCCAGTAAAAACAGTATTAAGTGGAATAACAGATATATTTATAGACAGAGGACAGTTGGAATGAATCCCAGCTCCTCAGACATGAAACATTCGTCTCCATCTGCGTTGTGTTTTTGTTTGGAAACAGAAAAAAATGAAGGGCTGTTATCTTGACTGTCAACCTTTGATCCTGGACTCTGTTCAGACTGTCCCACAAAACAAAAACAAAATGGCAGCTGTGTTGTTTCTGAACCCCCGCAGATCAGATCCACATAATGCATTCACTGAGTCCATCAGTGAGTTCAGGGTCTGGAAAAGAAGTGGAACTAAAACCACCGGGATCCAGATCTGAACCAGGAGATATTTAGACAAAGAAGAAGTAGAGGAGGAAGAACACGAAAAAAGAGACGATAACACTATGTTCACACTGCAGGTCTTAAAGCACAGTTCAGATGTTTTGTTTAAATCAGATTTTTTTCCCCCTGGTTGTTGACATTCAACTGTACCTGCGATGCCATCAGACTCATGTGAGCAGTTCATGTCCTGAAGTGACGTCATATGTCCAGAAGATGTAGGGATGGGAATCCAGAACCAGTTCTTGTAGTGAACTGGTTCCCAGTACAGGCACACCTGCAGACCCGAATTGTGAGGTATGCACGAAACATTGGGCGGGGGGGAGTGGGGAGTTCTCCACAATGTACCCCTCTCTCTCTCTCTCTCTCTCTCTCTCTCTCTCTCTCTGTCTCTGTCTCTCTCTCTCACTCTCACTCTCAAATTTCCCTATGCACGACGTACGCACACGCCGTACAGACGTACAGCTGCAGGCGCCAATGATTCCACATATCGGTTTAGCGTCCTTATCAGGTTATTTCTGTCTTTTGGTTCAGAAGCCTCTTCACCTCTAAAGACCAGGTTGGGTCCATTTACAACAGTTACAGAGTTTCCACTACAACATAGAGGGAAATACCTCCAACATCCAAAAACATTTAACCACAGCATCCAATTAAACTGCACCATTAGAATGCTTGTGATTGGTTCCTTAGTGAAGGGGGCGGTGACTCTGGAGGCGGAGCCTACAGCAAGTCATTCGTGTCGGAGCCACTAACATTAAACTCCTCCGAGTTCTATCAATACTGTTAATGTTAGCACCATCTCACTGTGTCAACCTGCTCTACTGTTGTTTATGAATAATCTCCATGTCCTGGACTTACATTTCAATGACAACAAGGCTCTGTTTTCATTAAAACCTTGGGTGATTTTCAGACAGAATACCTTCTGTTTCCTTTTCTTCCTAAACCTTTTCAGCTGAAAACCCAAAAGGGCCTGAACTTACAAAAACACATCATGAATTCCAACAGATCTGTGTTTATTGTTAATGAAACTTCCACTGTAAAACTGTCTCTTTCACACCATTTTTATCTTGTTTCATCTTTAATGTCATTTCTGTCACTACATAATTTTTGTCTTTTTACAGTTAATGCCTCTTTTCATTTCATGGTGCTTTGTTGAGGTAAACATTTATTAACGTGTTTGTATTTATTAATCAGGAATGAATGAACATGTCACATTATTTCTATGTATTTTACTCTGCCAGTTGGAAAATTAATCAAAAATAGTTCCAGAACCCACTTTCTTTCCCAAACTTAAACACACTTTAAACATGTATAACTTGGATATTACTGAATAATTAGTTTCATGTTATAGTGACATGTCTGAAAAAAGTTCTCACACTCCTTTAACCCCTTACCCCTTTATAAACCTTTATGAGTTTAGTGCCAATTGAATGTCAAATCTTAGCAAATATTTGACATTAAAGAGTTAATGCAAGCAGAGCCATTTGTATCATAGTTTATTCCTTAATCCAATGACAGTCAATAGGGAATTGAAATGATGACTGATGTTGATTATCAAACCGGAATAGCAAATCTTTTATCAATTCCCATACCTAAGAAAACATAGCATCACATGCATCACATTGTGTTCATGAAGTGAATATGTATCTTTCCTGGTTTGGCCTCCTCCACTGCAGAATTCTGATGTCTGTTACATTTCAATGACATACAAGTCGGATGAAACGTGTCACGACTGTTCAGACACATTGAAAAACAGATATGATATCAGAATATAAGTGTGATTCAGGACCAGATATGAAAGTTTATTATTATTATTATTATTATTATTATTATTATTATTATTATTATTATTATTATTTACTTTACGTCTGTGGTATTATTCACCTTAAACATAGATTAAAGTTTTATGGTGGAAAACACCTCTTCACTTATTCATCACACATCCACAGATTATGTCAACAATGCCAACGGGTTAAAGCACATGACATCTGTCAGGGATCAGGTGACTGCCAGGCATGCTCACTTCCTGCCTTGAGGCTGAGTCGCTGTGTGGGAGAAGGGGATTGGCTGTGGAGGGTGTGGTGAGAGCGTGGGATTCAGCTGGTTTTGTTACTACATGTTGTCATTGTATGAGGTTTGGTCTCATTATTAGAATAGAATAGAATAGAATAGAATAGAATAGAATAGAATAGAATAGAACAGAACTGTATTGTCACTTTCACAGGAACAATGAAAATCAGTTTAACAGCTCTTTTTCCTTTTAGGAGCAAACACTTCAAGAGCAAAAAGACTGTTTAACAGTATCACTGTATAAAGATTGTATTAAAAAGACTGTATAGACTGTATAAAAATAACACAGAAATTATACTGAAAAATATTGACAATATAGAAAACTACAAAGAAATACTAACATATACAAAAAACTAACTCTATATGACAGATGGAAAAAAAATGTACAATATACAATGAATTTATACAGGTAATACAGGATATACAAGGTAAAACTGAAAACAAGGTGCATGAAGTGTGATTATTGCACTGAGGTAGGGTGAGTATTGCATTGTCCATTAAGCTGGATTTATGGTCGTGCGCAGCTCTGTGTCACGTAAATATGCCGTATCTGATGATAGCATTTTGTGCTTTGCACTTGAGCGTACTGCAGCAACGTTATTTTGAGAAAGTGTTGTAGTTTCTCCTTCAAATCAGAAGGTGGCAGTAATGCTGGTATCGACTAGTTATAAAAATGGAACTCCACTGGGCAGAGCTGTTTCCATGGTTTTGATAGCATTGTTCTTTTAAAAGTGTTACATTGTAAGTGATGGAGAAGGAGGCATCGTAGGAGATGGGCCATGTGACCGCTGAACGAAAATATGTTAACTGATGGGGAATACCAAAATCTAATAATAATTTGATTGATTGATTGATTGATGTATTTATTTTGAATATGAATGTCAGAACAGAAGAAAATAAAAAAACAAAACACTTAAACATAAGACATAAGAGATATGATACATATTCGAAAAGGAGTGAGAAGAAGCATAACTTAACTTAACTGATTATACTAATCAAATAGAGGCACAATTTTGCTAAATTGTGTGGGTTTATTGATGTGCATAACCACACAGGTTTTTCATGAGCAAAAAGTAACAAACAAGAACAACATTTGTTACTGTATAGTCCTGGCGTCACATGATCATAAATTGGCCAACCAGGAGGGGATGTCTCTGTGTTGCCATGCCGTGTACTTACAAACTGGAAGAGGTGGGGGTGGCTTGTGGGTAAAAACTGTAGTTGAGTAGTTGAGTTGTAGTTCTTGAGTGTTTGTTTTTGTTTTTAGTGTCCTGAATCTCCTTCCGGGAAGGGGCTTTCCGCGGGAGTCTGCCAGTGTAGATGTCACTGAGGGGGGGGCGTCGTATGGTCCTGCTGCTCTCACCACTCGCTGCAGGTCCTTCCTGTCCTTTGCAGTACAACAGCTGAACCACACTGGACAGCAATAGGTCAGGAGGCTTCGATGGTGAAGCAGTAAAAGTTGAGGTGGGCCTGACGGAGCTTCCTGAGGAAGTTTAGCCTCTGTTGTGCCTTCCCCTCTTGATGAGAGATGTTCGTGGACCAGGTGAAGTCAGCTGAGATGTGGACTCCGCCCTCTCTACCTCTGGCCCGTCGATGTATTGGGGGGAGTGTTCAGTTTATTTGGATCTCCTGAAGTCCATCACCATCTCCTTGGGTTTGGATGTGTTTAGATACAGGTTATTGTTGACACACCATCACTGCAGATGCCAGATCTGCTCCTTGTAGGCTGACTCATCGTTATCTTTAATCAGTCCTATGATGGCAGTGTCGTCAGCAAATTTGACAATGGTGTGTTGAGAACTGTTATGTTTATAGATGAATTCACTGTGGATTTATCGTCCTGGTAAAACTGAACATGTGGATCCTTCAACATCCATTTTAATTAAACAACAAAGAACATGACATGAAGGCCCAATCCCAATTCACCCATTGGCCCTCCCCTTTACCCCTACCCCTCCCATTTTGTGGGTTCACGTGAAGAGGTAGGGGTGTCCCGATTCTCGATGAGTCAGGGGGGAAGGGCTAAGGGGGAGGGCGGTTTGATCCTCAAAACAGAGATTTTTCTGGACCAGAGTACATATGGAGGGGTAGGACACATCTCCCATAATTCATTTTGAATCATTGGCAAGATAGAGGTAAAAACACAGCAAAAAAGTGCAGCAGTGCGATGAAAGAAACACACAAATGTTAGAATTTTCTTCATGAACAACTTGATCATTTGATTGACCATTTAAGGTTGTCTTAAAGTGTTATACATCGCATTTCTGCAGTTTGCTGATGGCTGTAAAAAGATACCCAAAGACCATGCAACAGAGACGGTTACAGCTGCTGATGGCATGGGGAGTTCTCTCAGAAACAAAGTTGTTGCATCTGTTTATAGTGGCATCGATGACTGCTGATGATGTAACAGGTCTGGAAGGGTTGACTCATTTCATAGGGGAATGTTTCAACCACTACTTCTTGCAACTCCATTACAAGGGGTAGTGTCAAGTGCAAGGGCCAAGCGGGAGAGGTAAGGGGTAGGGCCAAGGGGTGAATTTGGATTCGGCCAAAGTGAATCCAGAGTGGAAGTGTATGTGGAATATCAGCCACTAGACACTGCTCCAAAAAGCCCACAGACTTAAACTGAACTTCTTTCTAAAAATTCAGTTAATAAAGATTTTAAAGGAGTTGTTACGGTCTGATTGTTTCAATGTGGATCATAAACAGTGCTGATGTGTCAGGGTTTGATTTGGTACACTGAACATTCTGAAAGTCTGTTTATTGAATTAAAACATTGATTTATTTTGTTGTCATGTGGACACTGCAGTTGTAGGTGGTTCTTTAGCACTCTGTGTTGTAGCTATATTTTGTTCATTTTCTGGGGTATTATGTTAATTTTTTTAAATTATTATTATTTTGTTAATTTTCTTAATTATTTTGATAACTTTTGTTCATTTTCCTGGTTATTTCATTCATTTTTGTTAATTTCCCTCATTACTGTTCAGTTTTGGTTGTTTTCATGATCGGTTTGTTAATCTTTAGTCATTTTTGCTCATTTTCTTGAATCTTTTATTAATTGTTGTTCATTGTCATGATTATTTACTTCCTTTTTGGTCATTTTAGAGTCCATATGATTTGAACTTCTGAGCAGGTTCTTCTGATGTCCCGGCAGAACATTTCATACAGAACTTCCTTAGTATGAAATGGTCTGTATAAATAAACCTGTCCTGCTTTGCATTGATTATTTACATGATGGTGATTAAAGCCTCTCACATTTTAGAACTGAGTGTAAAATCACAAACTGCTCATTGTCTGTGTTTCGTGTCATGCTGATCGACACTGTTGATGGCCGCCTCCATATGGACTCGGTTTGTTTGCCGCCGTGTTTGCTTACAGTCCATGAAAAATGGTGGCGGGTCTTTGAAGGCGGTGATCAGTAACGTTCATACACATTAACTGTGGCCTGAGGATCATTTACTGTTTGTGTGTTTCATCAATCACAGACATGTTCAGAACCACCCACGCTCATGTACGATTACAACACCACCTCTGCTGCATCGTTTACCGCATGTGTTCATCAGCTGTGCAAACACCACACTGCCCCTAAGGTTATTTATGAGATATTTATCCATTGTCAGGATCTTTATTTTAAGGTCTCTGGTCTGTAAATACTGGAAGTGGAGTTTCCATCCAAATACTGAGAAACATTTCACTACGATCAGAAAGAAACTAAACTGTTGAAGATCGGTTGACTCTACCTACTTTTATTCCTTCAAATAACGAACGATCTTCAGAATAAAAACCAGAATCTAACACTGATGATGTGAAAAAACTCACCCATGTACCAACATCCATAACTCTATCCATTACATGATAAGAAACCAAAACAAATTGGGTGATGGGATCCAAAATGGGTCTCAAAGATGGTATTATTAGGTCGCCAAATTGTATAGTTTATTTTCTTGATAATTATGTTAATTTTTCTGATTATTTTTTCACTTTTGTTCTTTTTCCTGGATTGTTTAAACATTTCTGTTCATGTTCTTGGGTATTGTGTTCATTTCCATGATGATTAATTTTTGGTGAATTTTGTTCATTTTCTTGGTTATTTTGTTCATTTTTGCTTATTATTTTTTGCATTTTATTCATTAGAACTAGAACAAAACTGATTAAGTGCTTATTCTCTTCATCTTGATTCATATTGAAATCAACATGAACAAAATTAACTATTATTAATCTTTTACATTTACAGAGACATGAAAAACACTCAGATGATACTTTTTTTTTGTTCATAAGTGAGAAGTTCAAATTTACGAACAATTTCTTTTGGGTTTTGGGCTGAAAAAAGTTTGTAAACCTGTTTTATTAAGCAGATCCTAAATCTTAAATACATTAACAGTAAAATGCACATATTCATAGATGCAGCGGTACCATAAAAGTCTGTATAACATTTGGAAATGTTCATAGAAGGTTCATATTTTAGCCCCTATTGTGATCTCTTCCTAACATTAACCACATTATTATTTGTCCAAATCAGATCTTTGCCGTGATCATTCCAGAACAAAGTTTTAATTATGTCAGCAGGATTTTGTGAGTAAAAACTTCCTGCACAAGTTGTTTTGGGCTTGAGTGGACATTAATGTATTTGACCATTAAAGTATGAGGACGTGTTGAGAACAGACTATTTTAGAAAATACCAGTTTACACGTGAATCAGTTTGAAATTTAACTCCAACAACGTGGCCCGACATTAATGTTGCTTTCATTAACAAATATTACATGGTTTGGGTTCGGACATAAATATGCTTTACCACCCCCCCCAAGGCTTCTAAAGATGTCGGCTATTTGCGCAATACAGTGACCGACACCAAAGACTCACTATACTTGCCCTCATCAATATTCATACAGATATGGTAACTGGCAGCATATAATATATTTCTGAGTCCATAAGAATGATAACATAACCTCGTTTGAACTAAAATGGGTTTAACTAAAAGAAAATGTTGGTTTTGTCAAGTCTATTTTGGCCAGATTAAATAGAATTGCATGACTACAAAGAGACTAAAATACAATTTTCATTGACTAAAACAAGACAAAAATGGCATCAGTTTTCGTCAACTAAAATTAGACAAAAATAGTCATGTGTGATTCTGACTAAAATATGATGAAAATGCTCAGAGTTTTAGTCAACTAAAACTTGACTAGACGTAAAAACTTTGAACATGACTAAAACTAATAAAGACTGAAAAGAGAGTTTGGCACAAAGACTAGACTAAAACTAAAATTAAAACAGGCTGACAAAAACAACACTAGTTGACATCCAGGAGATTAAAACAACCATCTGTCTTTTAGATAAATAACTAAGGACAAACCTTAGAGGGAGGCTGCCATGGGCTGAGTCTTCACATCCTGTTACAAACTGAGGGTAAAAACTTTTTGCATCATGTTTCTTTTTCACTTCTTCCTGACTCCTTTGCTAACCCTAACCATAAAAACAACCCATTTAGTGAAATGAATAGGTTTATCTGTAGAATTATGTGGAAAACTGTTCATTTCATTTGTTTTTCTCTTTATTCCCTCTTTTTTGTGCTTAACTCATAATATTAAAACATTTTCAATCATTTTTGGTGCTAACAGTAGCTTTGCAGAGCATACATGTTGTTTTGAGTGTGAGTGGAAATGGATATATGCTGAGAAACATCCATCTATAAGGACCAGTCAGATCTCCATCTATCACTTCCTGTTTCTGTGGTTTGAAGTTTCCCTGGGATCTGCAGGCATTCGGACAGTTTTATTGGCTGAGTTTGTGTTTGTATTTTCATGTAGTTGTGTGTTTGTGCATTAGTGTAATGCCATTCCTCAGTAAATGTGGAATAGACTGTACACATGTCCTCGCAGCGATTACTAACGGGGTGGAACCAGAAATCTCGGAATACTTTACTGAAGTTGTATCAGGACAGAAACGACAGCAGAGGAGGATGAGCGACTTGAATTCCTCCTCCTCCTCCTCCTCCTCCTCCTCCTCGACTGGAGACAGCAGATGAGGAGAGTCTGCTCGGTAACTCGTCGTCATGGAAAACTCACCTGCGCTGTGATTGGTGGAGTGCTGCAGCTGCAGACAGTTGAGGCAGAGCGAGGAGGTCATCTGGGTTACGTAATAGTTCCATCCTGACGCCGTTATATCAGCATGTTAAAGAACACAGAGATTAGAAGAGTTTTACTTCCAACTGTAGGAAACAAATCACTGAGCTTCTCTTATTTGATCAAATGTTAGAGTTAAAATATTACTTCAACCCAAAAATACCAGTTAAACCTGTATTTTCTGTACTATATTTAGGATGTTTGTAGTGATGGACCATCATTTTCATTTTTAGTTTATTCAAATACACCAGTTCACAAACATGTTTGACCTTTAACCTCCAGTTCAAGCAAGAAAAAAACTTATTTATAGATTATGTACTCATATTTTTATGACTATAAATGCATATTAGTGTATTTTCAGCCACTAGATGTAACTCAAATGAGATGAAAACAAGACAGACCCAACACCTCCTGTTATTACCTTTCACAATAAAAGCCCTAAACATCAACACTGTGACTCAAAAGCTCAATGAAACAACTCATTTATTTTATTAGGTTTAATGGTAAATATTCATGTTATGTCTTTAATTAAATGACCAAGATTTTGATAAAACGCAGGATGACTAAAATATTATGGAAAATGAAGATCATGTGGATGAAATTCTGTTAAAAAATTTCAGGAGGCTTAGTTTTTTTTCTGAGCAAATATCTGCATTAAAAACCTGTATCCTAGTGTTGAATCTGAACTGAAACATTATGACATTCCATGACATGAATTCTAACAATGTGGGAACTAAACTTCCTCCACCTCCTCCTCCTGCTTCATGTTGTGGATCCACTTGTATCAGTAAAGTTCTACACTGATTTAATGTTCAGAGACAAATCTGATCACATCTATTGGTCAGAACAGTCAATATGTTGGAATAAGCATTTGATGCGACCAAAAACTGCTGTAAATCAAGATAATACTCACATTTTCTCATTATAGTACCAGACTCTACTACTGTTGCTCTGTTTCCTCCTTTTACAACAGCTGATGTTTCTTTAGTCTTGTCTTTTAACTCTGTACCTCCTCCTCCTCCTCCTCCTCCTCCTCTGGACTTGTCCTTTTATACGATCACTGCCACCCGAGAGCCATAATTTCATTCTTTCTGTTGGTGGTAGATGGGAATAGGAGGAGGAGTCGATCGGGGAGCATAGGATAAAAATAGCCGAGGACATCGAGGGACGTGTGGAGGAGGAGGAGGAGGAGGAGCAGGAGGAGGAGGAGGAGGACACATGACTCCGGCTGCATTGAGGCCTGTGGTTTCCATCTGAGGCTGCTGTTCTACGGTGAGATCCAAGGAGGTTGTGTGATTTTTTCTTGGAGGCTTTGAACCAGCGGCGTTGGGGATTGGACTCAGATGTCAGTTCTTCCTGTATTATTCAACTGATGAATGAGTGGGTTGTATGTTTTATAACGGGGAGGGAAACGTTCTTCGAAAGCTGAGACTTTCAGAACCATTGAAGTTCAACCAAACTGACAAAACGGAGATAAAACGAGTCAACGTTCCATTGTCAGGGCTGATTAAAGACCAAACAGTCTGCTGTTGTCTCTAAAAAAAAAAAAAAAAAAAAGCCTCAAAATATCACTTTACACTATCGAATTGAAACATTTATTACCTCCGCCAAGGAGGTTATGTTTTTGCTGGCGTTGGTTTGTCTGTCTGTCTGTCTGTCTGTCCGTGTGCAAGATAACTCAAAAAGTTATGGACAGATTTGGATGAAAATTTGAGGAAATGTTGATACTGGCACAAAGAACAAATGATTCAATTTTGGTGGGGGGGGGGCACTGATCGGCTTTGGCGGAGGTCTGCACTCTCCAAGTGCTTCTAGTGTTGTAGCTGAGTTTGGTCTTAAATTAATAGGAGTAGTATTAGTAGCAACTGGAGTAGAGTTAGAAAACGGTTGTTTTTGGAAAAAGCTTTATTTCTCTTAAAGGTACGTTACCCGTAGAACCAGTCGTCCAGAGCATATCTGTGTGTTTTTACAGCTGTAGGGACATTATATGGAACATTTTAATTTGCTATACATCCATACAACTCTTATATCCCAAATTTGAATGTATGTAATATGTCCTTACAATCTAAATAAGTTCAAAGTGCATTAAACCACAAAAAAGCCTTTTTTTACACATATTTTTTTTTTTAAATATATAAATATCATACCTGTAGCCATCAAAATTGAAAATGTAAAAAAAAAAAGCACAAATTCATGCACAAAATCTTTTCAAACCACAGAAAACTTACTTTGAGTCGATACATATTTTCATTTTTGAGATACATTCAGTTTTATAAATGCTATCAAAAAACTGTCCATTGTTCAGGAGGACATCATGTACATCACAATGAACTAATTACAATAATGACATCAAATGTCTATTTGTGACAGATACTTATGAACAAACACATCTTTTAATAAAACCATGTTGACACTGCAATGCAAGAGAAGTGTTAATGCCCCAGAACTACAAGTCCTGGGAAAATGAGGTCACTTCCTGTATTCAATCAATCAATCAATCAATTAATCAATCAATCTTTATTTATATAGATGTGTTAAACTATTTCTATATGGATGTACATATGGCTAAGTTTCTAGTAGTGTTAGAATTTAGCCAAATCTATGATATTTGCAGCAGTTTCATAACAAAAGGGCCCAATCCCAATTCACTTGCCTTGGTCCTTGCACTTGGCACTACCCCTTGAAATGGAGTTGCAAGGGGTAGGGGTTGAAATATTCCCCTATGAAATGAGACAACCCTTCAAGACCTGTTACATCATCAACAGTTATAGATGCCACTATAAAATAAATGCGACAACTTTGATTCCGAAAGTATTCATCATGCCGTCAGCAGCTGTAACTGTCTCTGATGCATGGGCTTCGGGCATCTTTTTGCAGCTATCAATGGCAAACTGCAGAAATGCGATCTATTACACATTGAAACAGCTCTAAACAGATAATCAAATGATTAAGTTGTTTACAAAGAAAATATGTACATTTGTGTGTTTCTTTCATCCCACTGCTGCACTTTTTTGCTGTGTTTACCTACATCTTGCCAGTGATTCGAAATGAATTATGGGAGATTTGTCATACCCCCCTGTTTGTAGTCAAAACCTCCATTTCAACGACCAAACAGCCCTCCCCCTTAGCCCTTCCCCTCTGACTCATCGAGAATCGGGACACCCCTACACCTTCACGTGACCATGCTTAATGGAAGGGTAGGGGTAAGGGGGAGGGGCCAAGAGGTGAACTGGGATTGGGCCATGGTGAATATAAATCATCTGCTGGAGTAAACTTCAACTCCCATGATCCAAAGTTGCTTCTTTACATATTGTTTTGACTGACAGATTGATAGACATTACATGCATTAATAGGAAACATGTTTTCTGAATAGCAGATGTTGCAGATCTGACCACAGTTTCTGTCTCGTCTCATTATAAGATGCAAAGACATAACTATGTCTGGGAACAGTAAACGTATGTGTTGTATGTGGTTGTAGGTAACACTACTGCTTATGATTAAAAAAAAAAAAGAAAAAGAAAAAAACAGAGAAGAAATCAGGATAAATGAGATTAGATTACATAGAAATTAAGGTTCCAATATCAGTACAACATCATATGTACAGATATAAAAACAATTATAAGAAAAAAGGAAAGAAAATAACAACAACAATAACTGTAGAAACAGCAGTAAGAACAGGCAATTACACATTAGAAATACTAGTAGTAATAAATAATACAAGTAATAATAATTATAACAATAATCATAATACAAGTAATGAAAGTAATAATGGTATAGCAGTACAATGATATCAATAGTATTATTATGGTAATAGTAATGACTACAAAAAGTATAATTTAAGTAATAATAACAACAATAATTAGCTATAAAAAAATAAAATAACAACAAACACGGCACACTGGATAAACAATTAGATTAGATTAAATTACATTAGAGTAGATTAGATTAAATTACATTAGATTAAATTAGATGAATTAGGTAGATTCAGTTCATCTCTATTCAGTTTTTCAAGTTTTATGAGAAATCAACAGAAGTTTAGCAGAAGTTTAAAAAGGTCAAATTAAAGAATGAATGATTCTGGATATAATTTACACAGTCATTGCCTATTTAAGATCCATATTTCAATGTTTTCTTCTTGTACTTTTCTAGTTTTTGATCTTTAACATGGCTGTTTTTTTTCACTTCTATTCTTTTCACAGTATTAAGTCTGACTAAAGTGTCATTTCTTCTGCAGAAACGACTAAAACCGCTTTTGTTGTCAGCTGACTGAGTTTCTCCTCATCCCTCATGACCTTTCACCCCCACTGACTCCCTCCTCTCTATGTTGTAATCCATAATATGCCTCTCATGACACAGTGACCTCTGACCTTTGCAGAGTCACCAGCTGGTACCTGCAGCCTCTTCCATCAGCTTTTCTCCTTCGTCTGCCTGATCTGAGATCAGCCTCGTCATCGTCACTGTGAGCTGATTTCACCGCCTGACCTCAGAATCCAAAGGTCAGAGACGTACAGATAGTGAAAATGAACTGCCTGAGGCTGAGCTGCTGCGTTTGACCTGATGAAACAATGAGCTGCATCATTTCCAGCTGTGGTTTTTATTAGTTCTGTTCAGATCAGAGGGAGTCAATTCAGCAAACACAGTCTGCCGTTTGTGTCTCATTTTGGAGTTGTGATGAACCGAGGCTGTTTTCTCTGGTTACAACAGTTCCGTCTTGTTCTCGTTTGCTGCCAGAGAGATGAAGGCTCAGAGCAAATGGTTCACTCTGAGGTGACGGAGGGAGGTTTGTTGGACCCGCTTCGGTCTGCAGAGATTTATTAAAGGAACAAAGACGAAGAGGAGGAGTCTGACTCGTGTTGGGGCCGCTGGCAGCAAGAATGTGGACATTTTTTCATCTTTGCCGGGACGCCGTCCAACCTGCAGGATTTGGATGGAACTGGTCTGACGTGAATGAACTGATCCCAGAACAGGGTAATGAGGACCATAGTGGGTTTACCAAGCCTTCAGATATGAACCGGTGGTCTGAGGACAGCAATCAGTTCGACAAGAGACATCAGGATCCAAGACTGAAAAGCAGGGAAATCAGTAGTGTTTTTTTTTTCCCCTCAGCCTATCAGAGGAATTAGTGCTGTTGGTGGTGATTCTAAGAAATGATCAGTAAAAATACATAACACAACCTCATTTAAGAACTCTTTCATCTTTATCATCATATATCTAGTGTTTTTCTGTCACAGACTTTGGTGCAAAATCATGTAAATTCAATGAGATTCAAACAGTGAACTTCAGCAGACTGAGTTTTTCAGCTTTTTAAAATGTTATGGATGCTTTTCTGTATTTGTGAACATGTAGACAATAATACAAATGTCCAACATTATCTAAAAGTATAATTTTTTTTTTGACAAAAAACCCAAACATTTCTTGCAGAAGGACCTCCAGAACCCCAAACCATGAACTTAAATTTTCAAAATTTTCAAAATTTTTTTTGAAGTTCAACTGGACTGGTTTTGTTCTTGAAAATGTTTTGTCTGTCATCCAACAGACTATGCTAATGACCCAGTGTCAGGGTCATGGGGGGGATCCTTAGTTTCAGGGTTATTGTCGAAGTCCTTTGGGGGGGGGGGGGTTTGATTGGTCAACTAATCAACCAATCATTAACCAATCAATGAAATGTTTTCAAGGACAAAACCAGTCCAGTTGAACTTCGAAAGCACCTAATGCCATGTTTCTACTGACGGTACTGACCCAACTCGGCCTAACTGTTTTGTGTTTCCACTACGTGAAGGCAGTGACCGCCTGATTCTATCAGATACTATTTTAGCATCTTTCACTGTCCAAAATCATGGCTCTGTCCATAAGTATTTGGACGGTGACATATATTTTATAATTTCGCCACCACAATGGAACTATGTCTAAAATGGTTGTAATTTCTTAACAATTATTTCACTTAAACCCCTTCAATTAAAGCTGAAAACTGACACTTCAACCACATCTAATTGGTTCATTTCAGATCCCCTGTGGTGATGAACAGGGGAAACATTAGAAAACTAGTAACTGTCCAAATATTTATGGACATGACTCTGTGTGTCATCATGACACACATGTCAATATCTATTGAAAATTCATCTGTTTTAATACATTTAAGTGTGAATAACCAGAAAAAATCTTAAAAATACTACTTTATTTCTGAAGTAACTACCAGTTATCTGTTTTCCAGTTTCATCACTGTCACTTCAGTCGTGCTGATGATGATGTTCAACATGTTGCGCTGTGTTGCTATGACGATCAGCCACACTGAGGAAGTACCACACAGGTGCACAGTAAACCTGTTCTCATTCCATCAACTGAGTCCAGACTAAAATCCACTTTCACTGAGCATATTTTCCATCATTTACATCTTTTTACATCAGTCTTCTTGCATCACATTTGCTGTTTGTATGATTTGGACCAAACCCACTCAGTCAAAAGCCATTTTACACAGAGATCCCAGAAAAAAAGGTGAGATGGTGATCCCACCTTTTTTCCACCATTGACTGATTTCCACAGCCAAGCCAAAGGAGGAACAGAGGTGAAACAGGCTGGACTTTTACACAGCAGACCTGCGTTCCGGAATCAAAGCACAGTGTATAGTGTAATATATAACTTGCGCATTGGAAATACCCTAAGCATAGCACTGTTGTTAACCTCTCCAGAGTTGGCCCGTCTTTCACCGTTCCATGTTAGCATGGATAGAGTCCTCCGCCTGAAGTGACAACAGCTGGCGGATCTCGGTGTCTCCCCAGTTCGACATCTTTCTGGTCACATTGATATGTTTGTTTACTGTACATGGCCCGTGCTCATTTTTAAATCCACCCAGCGCAGGGGTCTCACACACAATATGGCATCAAAACATCACACCTTGGTTGTGGAACGAGAGGTGTTCTTTTTACTTATCGTTCCGGAATCACGATTCCACCTTTACCACAGCTGTTACTACCTCCAGATATATTACAGAGGTGGGACCAAATGATCCATTGTTTCATTTACACAGACATCGTTCCGGAATAAAGGCAAAATATTCCTGTATCAGAAGTGCTGTGTAAAAGGGTCTAAACAATGGAAACTAGATGCAGTCAACCTACCATGAAAGGTCAAAGGTCAACCTCCAGGATCAGTGTGTTGTATACAAACAATGTTCTATGTGGAGGTAAATGTGGGTAGAAGGTTACAAGGTCAAGCTCTGCATTCCTCACCAGCAAACACACAACAGACACAATGACACACACATCGACACATAGAGAAACACACAAAAACACAAAGCAGGAATACACTGCGGTGAGGATGTTCACACAAAGCTGCAGATCTAAACAGCAGATTGTTCGGAGCTCCTTCACTTCCTGTTAACACTCCTTCTGTTCAACCCAGCCCCCCCAAGCACACACCCCTTCTCCCCACAAACTAAATATGGTATTAACAGTACTTGAACAGGCAACAGTAAAGCTTTTGTAGAACTTTGGTTAATTTATTTGAAAAAAATTACCCAAACACATAAATTACCAATATATGTCCAGATTATTTTTTGTTGTTTTTTTAGCAACAGATGCTGACTTTATGTGTCATTGACATAAAGTTTAGATTCAAACTGGTGATTTTTCCTCATCAAATTCTCAGAGCTTCATTCAATCGCCTCCTTCTTCTCATCAGCATCTCCATTTTGCGGGATCATACAGTGCTGCTCCTCTTTGTTTAGCGTGGTGACGACCACGCTAATGGTCCTCTGAGGGGGCTTCATGCTGAGAGCCGCCATCTGCGGATGGACGGATGCTGCCAAAGCAAACACACATCAATCACACACTGGACGCATACAACAGCGTGTAGATGATGTCGAGTAATAGAGGTGCTCGTTGTGACCGACTGGATGGAGCTCAGACCCAAGGCGTTTCATCAGGGATCTGATCGTCTGGATCATACGGTATCACATTACTTTGAGCTTATTTCAGGATTTTACACCGCCCTCATGTCCAGGGCTCTGTTGGAAAAGACAGTTTAATGTGAAACAGACTATCACCTGATGAAATAAAAGGGAAAGGACAAACAGAATAGGAAACCATGTATCTCCATTCGGTTAAAATGTACATTCATTCATTAATTCATTTTCTGAGCCGCTCAGTCCTCCAGAGGGTGGTGGGCTGTTGGATCCAATCCAAGCTGCCAACGGGTGAAGTTGGAGTCACCAGTTCATCACAAGGTGACGTAAACAAACCAACAACTGTTTAGTCAGAACAGTTAGAGCTGAAACAAATAATCAATTAATCAAAAAATTATTCAGTTACAATTTTCCTAAATCTCAGCTTTGTTTTCCTAACTTTTGCTGCTACTAAACATTGTTTCTACTGTTGCGTTTCACACAGACACTTATTGTGACGCACATGATATTTAGAGGAGACGAGGACAAAAAGGCAGAAAACAAAACAAAAAACATTTTACGGAAGTGAGTCCATATGTCCGGAAAGTGCAACAGAGTTTGTATGGGGTAAAACATTTTGGACGTGGGTGGTGGCAAAACGAGTATGTGTGGGGTAGTCTAAAGAGGGTTATAGCAGGCTGCAAGGAGCCCTCCTACCGGCCCAGCAGTAGACTAGATCTGCACACTTTGTAAGTGCAGTAGTCTTTAGGCTCAAGACCTGCTTTGTTCACTCGCCATTTATCAGGATATTAGAACACCTGACCTGTGTAGAGGACAGGACCAAATTACTAAACAAATTGAAAATCTAAATCTAGTTTGCACATAATTACATACATAATACAAGCTGTATTAAATACCTAGTCAAGATTCAGTCAATAATACATTAATTTAATCAACAACACATCAATATACAAAAGTGATCAATATACCATATTAACATGAAATCGTTGTATCACATTTGAAATAAACATGTACAATATTATTCATCAAATTCAATCAATTAATTGTATCATTAATACTGAATACACTCCTGATCAAAATTTTAAGACCATCAGAAAAATTGCGAGAATTAAAATTTTGCACTGTTGGATCTTAAGAAGGTTCTAAGTAGAGTTTCAAAATGCAAAAAGAAGAAATGGGAGTGAGATCAAAAAAAAAAAAAAAAAAATTTGAGTAAGCAATTTATTGAAAACAATTAAATTTAAATTGACTGTTCGTCAGCTGATCTAAAGTTAAAGACCACAACCTTGGAAAGCCAAAATCTGTGCAAAACTGTGGATTCAATGTCATTCTCTGTCGGGTATTCACACTGTCATGACCTCCTGATGGGAAAGGCAAAAAAGCTTCCTCTCTTTGAACGTCGTTGGATTGTTGAGCCGCATAAGCATGGCCTCTCGCACGCGTTATCGCTGCTACGGTTGGATGCAGTAAGACAGTAATTTTGAATTTCTTAAAAGATACTGAGGGTTATGGAACAACAAAGTCAAGTGGTAGACCCCAAAAAATTCACTGGTGACTTACCATGTCCATATAAATCAATGGGCTGCGCCTAGGCTAACGTGGCTAACCACGTCCATTTATACCAATGGACCATGGCTAGGCTAACGCAGCTAACTACATCCATATAAACCAATGGGCCGTGGCTAGGCAAATGCAGCTAACCACGTCCATATGAACCAATGGGCTGCAGCTAGGCTAACGCTAACAACAAGACAGGTGTAAAAAGGTGAAAAAGTTACTTTTAAATCGACCTGCAGCAGGCGTCTCCTCCAGCGTCCACCTGAATGATTGAATCACCACAGAATGGTAATATAGGCAACGTGACTGGGTGTGCTGTGTCATGTGACCATGTGACGTTACTAAATGCCGAGATACAGGTGGCCTTCCTCGTGAGAAATCATGGAGATACCACAAGATTTTGACCGTAGGTATATTCAAGCAAATGGGGAGAAAATGACAGGTGCTGAGTAGAGAGGGTAAAGTATTATCATTAATAAACATCTTAAAACCCTCTAAAAGAGAGTTAAAACAACTTTTCATATTTCTCAAAGAAACTGACTTATTGGCAAGAATATAATTAATTTACATAACTATCATAAATATTCCCTCTGGCTGTGCTCAATAACACACCAGCCCTGTATGTAGCGGTAATCCTCCTAAGATGGTTGCCAACCACCAAGTAAACTTGACAGAAGAAGGAAGAAGAAGAAAATGACAGGCTGACAGAATTTATCTCCTGGGTTACACTAGCCCATAAAATATTGGAAACCATATCAAAGGCCGGCCAAACTGCACCAATACTCACCCTGTTGTGGGGCACTGGACACAACCATGTGGGCCATCTTGGTATTGGCAACAGCTGATTGTCTTTTTTTTTTTTTTTTCCCTCTCACTGGACGCACCGGCCCACTGACCCAGTGGCCCACCAGGAAAACTCCCGGTACTCCTAATGGCCAGTCCACCCCTGGTTACTGTGTTACATTACAAAGCCCTTAAATTGTATCCACACACTACATTATTGCCTTTGTATCTTTGTAAAAACACATATGCTACATTAGTTTCATGAGTGACAGGCCAGATAACTTTGGTTTTGAGTGGGCCGGTCAGGTATAAATTCCTGGGTCACTTTTTTGCCCCAGTCCGCCCCCTTCCCACCACTGAAGATTCTTGAAGACTGACTCCAGATGCTCATCAGTTCTGTAGTTACCATGGATACCCTAATGTCATTTCCCTGCCTGGTGCTGAATTTGTCCTGTTCCTAAATCAGCAATAGTGAGGAACTCACCTGTGTTCAGACTGAACAGTTTTTCACACTAATACAAATAAAGGCACTAATTCTAGTCCTCCTATTTTGTTATTTTGTTGTTTCTGGCTCTTTTTTGTTCGGAATTTTATTTTTTGTCCATTTTGAGGATTATTTTTGTTGATTTTGGTTCATTTTGGTCCATTATTTTTCTTAGATGTTTTGTCCATTCAGTGTATTGTTTGTCATTTTCTTGCTTTAGGTTGCTTTTTGGTTGATTTTTCATTGAAGGACCACCACTCGTGCTCGTGGTCATACTGGATGTGCCTCCTGAGTCAGCATTTCTGGTTTCATTTACAGGGTGATGCAGTGGAAGCAGATGGTCGACTGGATGATCTGTGTCTGATTTAAGATGTCGTATTTACAAACAGGACAGAAAAGGACAGATTCATGTGGTTTGTGTTGCAGACGTATGAATTTAAGGCTCGGATTAGTGTGTGTCCTTCAAGCTGGTATGTAAAACTCATGTCCAACATGTCCAGGCCTGTTTCTGCAGTTGTATCCCATGATGCCTCAGGACTCACTCATTCATGTTTCTGTGTAAATCCTCCATGACGTCCTCAGACTGGAAGCTTAGTGTGTGTTGAGCTGTAAACAGTGTATCTCTGAGTGTTTGTGTTGATGGATTTTGTGCTGGATCAACAGCTCCCCCTGCTGCTTTTCCGACAAACAAGGAAACATCCAACAGTTTCAGTTTATTCATCATACCTGTTCATTTTCTAAGTGTGGTTAGATTCAGTTCAGTTTCAGTCAGTTTTTCCTCTGCATTAATAGTTTTATTCTAATTTATATGAACTGCCTTCGTTTTACTTTAATTTCAATGTCAGTTCTACAGTTTTTTCTTTTGTTTTATCATTTATACAAGATGAAAAAGCTTTGATGAAAATGCATTCTAAAGCCATAGATAAATGTAATGAATTAAAAGCACTATATTTACTCTATGATGTAGAAGAGTAAAAAGATGAAGCTGTAGAAAGTACGAGAAATAAAAAGTACAAATAAAATCAACAACACAGCAGTAAATGTACCTTTATTTCACTACTGTAAAGAATATCATCCTGTGAGCTGTGTTCATTATGCAAGTTTTTTTTTGTTTTTTTAAGTTGATTATTTCTCATGGTTTGTGTTCATTTTGTTGATTATTTTGTATGTTCTTTTTATGTTTGGATATTTGTTCATCCTTTAGATTATTGTGCATATTTTTTTGTTCAATTGTGTTCATGTTGTTGATTATTTTGTTCATTTTATGTTAATTTGGCATAATGCTGAGTTATTTTGGTCCAACCTGGTGAAAAACTACTGTTATTTCTAATCAGGCGGTCGTCGGACGTCATAACGCGTCACACTACGGGGTCTTTCGGGGTCCTTCCTGTCCTGAGTCGCTCCGCCCGCCTCCCGTCAAACACCGACACACCGCGGCTTAAACACGGTCAATTCTCGGCCAAACCTTCAGGAACCGAGTGAGTACCGGAGTCATGATGAGCGGAAGGACGAGCGCTATTGCCGCGGGGGTGTGCGGCGCTCTGTTTGTCGGATACTGCATCTACTTCGACCGGAAGAGACGGAGTGACCCCAACTTCAAGAACAGGCTGCGGGAACGTGAGTGTCGACCTCCTCCTCCACCCTTAGTCCGGCTCTGTCGTTCCGGTCCGGTTTATCCCCGCTGACTGTCACGGTTTCCAATTTTCTAGGTCCAGACCGGAGCCACGGTGGGTCCGTTACTGAACTGGACCACCGGGCTCCGTCTAAATACCGGCTTTTCGTGCGATTGTTCTAAATATTAATAAATCTTTTATTATGCGAGTATGATTATAAATGTTTTTAACTCGTTATGAACCTCTGGCTGATTCGGCACAAAAGTAACGATAAAAGCAGAAAATGTACAAGGAAAATTATATAATTTATAGGATTTTTTTTCCTGTTATGAAATACTTGAGCTCATACAATGTGTTATTATATGAGAAGGAAACTTCTGTTTAATAATAAGTCAGTGTTTCTGACTTTTGTGTCTATTATTTGTTGAGCATTTTATAATAAATATAGCTGAATACAGGGGGTGGAGGATGTTCTGTTGCTCGAGGGCATCAGGGCGGATTTTCACCCCCAACCGACCCGACCTGTTTTAAGACTGATAACTCAGTGACAACATCAGATATTTATATTTATATTTAATTGCATATTTTTATATGAATCAGCCACTGTTTTTAAAGCTGCATCAGTTTAATCAATGTATTAATTTATTGTTTAATAGGTTAGGTCACACGTTAATGGCAGCTCCCACAATGTGACCTTATGTTGATTTTCTAGTTTACATATTAATATATCTAATGATTTTTGATAGTTTGTTAAATTACTTCTTTTATGTCTGTACATTTGTTTGTATATTCTCTTTCCTTATAAATGTTTTGAACTGACCGATAAAAAGCTAAGATGTCCTCAGCATCACAGCTGTTAAGTGATTCAAAAACAGAATATTGGTAAATTTTAGTCTGAGTAAAGTCTTTTAATAACATTTGGAATTTATTCAGAAAGTTTCTTTATTAAATGTAACTTGAGACTCTAAACTCTGTGTCTGTTTAAACTAGTATTTTCTGCTATTTTTTATTGTTTCAATGATGTTACTGGAAATTACTGTTTTAAAATACAAAAAAAGCCAAAAATTCACTAATATAAATTAGTGAAACAACCAATCCAACTCAACAGATGGACATCTGAATCTGTGTTTGTGTTGGATCTGAAAACATCACAATAGTGTGTTACTACCTTTACATTGTTCTCATCTCATGTTTTAATCCGTTTTCCTTTAAAGTCAGGAATTTCATTTTAGAAACAATGATCAGAGCCAAATTCTGTCAGTTTGATATTTGATAAAGGTTTTGTTGATGCCGACTGTAAATCTCTATTTAATCTTTAAAAAAAAAAAAAAAAAGCTGCAAACATGATATTCTGTGACTCAACATGAATAAATAAATGAAAGTTTACAGCTGCATCAAGTGTATTTTTAGATGGTTTTCATCAGGATGTGATGGTTTTGTTGTTTCTGTTCCAGGAAGGAGGAAGCAGAAGGTGGCCAAGGAGAGGGCAGGACTGGCCAAGGTGAGAATAGAATAGAATAGAATAGAATAGAATAGAATAGAATAGAATAGAATGGCCTTGGGCAAATTGAAATTCTCCTGCAGCTGTATTATAGTGTTGTAAACACTGCTAGGTGATACAGTTGTATCTGTTTACACTTTGACAACCCAGAGAGGCAGCTGAATATTCAGATCCACAGCTTAACATTACAGAATATTCTTCTTCCACTACATCAGACTGTACAACACCTGACCACTGCTTGTTTAATTTTATTTTCAGTTGTTTTTTTTTTTTATTTATTTCTTGAGCTGATGGAAAAGTGAATTGCCACCTGGTGATAAATAAGGTCCATCTGTAACTACATTTTAGCAATGTTTGAAACTGTTGTGAATGAGAATAAAAAAGAGCCAGGGTTATAATTCTAGCGACAAGATATTCTAAGTTTCACTGACCCCATTTACATGACCATAAAAATCCAAAAACTGTTAGCAATCATATAATTGTAATAATCAGATCTGATGCGTTTCCATGCACTTCAGAAATACAATGATCCAATGTGATATCATGACTTGCGTGAATATACACGCCACTTTTAATTGCTGTGTTATTTGTAAACACTTTAAGCTTTCCATGTGCATGTTCACACTGTTTTTAGCCCACTGTCCAACCTGAATCGATGTGCCAAATACCACACACTGAGGGTTAGGTTGATGTGAGCCGGAGATCTTGGCATAAATTCACATGCAATCAAATTGCATTGAAGAACATGCGAAAGGTCAAAAATGCACAGGTATAGCACACCAAATACTATAAGAACTGGTGTGACATACAACGCTATTTCTTGAGATCAGTCTTGATAATCGTTATACCCTAGTTTAAACGTTTTAGTCCATTATTGGATTTCTTTCAGAGTTCATATCTACGTAGTGACGGTAGAACCAAACTTCCTTCAGCTCATGTTTGACTATGCCACTTCTGTTTTCTGTGATTTAATTGTTTTTCCACATGTGCAGATGTAAAAGAATGAAATAAATCAGATTAACAGGTATACATGCATAAAGACATCAGAGTATTGGGGAGAAAACCTGGTGTGTAAATGTGATTTCTCATAATCAGATTATTGCTGTGATCTGATAAAACATGTCCGATTATACTGTTTATATGATCACTAATAATCTGAAAACTCCACAAATCAGATAATGATCAGAGTTTTAGTGTGAATGTACATGGGTTCAATGCCAGCAAATCAGGATGTTATTCTGAGATGTGCTACATTTTGATTTGAGAATTTTTATGAATATTTCTATATATTGTTAGAGGAAGTGAATGATTCAGTTTGCAAAGATTATCTTTCTAAATGATTGTAACAGAGTCCAACTGCAAAGAAAATGAAAACAAAGTAGAAGCAACTGAAAATGGACTTACTGCTCGTCCAGTTCTTGAACAGCTGTTTTTCTTTTTTTTTTTTCTTGCAGCTTCCTGACCTGAAGGATGCTGAAGCTGTCCAGAAGTTCTTCCTGGAGGAGATCCAGCTGGGAGAGGAGCTACTGGCTCAGGGTAACTCCACACATCCAGACCTCCTTCACTATCAGTATTAATTTAACAACTTGTAGTTTTCATTCATAGTTTTTATCTTATATCCGTTAACTAATGCCCCCTTTCATTAGAAGACTTAATAGACTAAAATGTGAGCCCCACCTCATCTAAAGACAATGGGTCAGAAGAGTTTTTAGTTCCAAATCAGAAGAATCTAGAGAAAACTGTCTTGATCTCTTCATAACAGTAAGAACTGAGATCAGTAGATTTGGAGATTTAGTGAATAAATTCCCGAGTCTGCATCATGTTCATTTGAGAGAAAGAAAAGTCCAATGTTCTAGAGATGTGATGAGGTTTCTGGATGACCAACAGTCCTGCCTGTAGGGGGCAATACAACCACTGGAATGACTGAACCACGGAAGAAGAACAAAACAGCTTCAACTCTGCTCATTATCATCTGTGCTAACATCACTTCTTCAGAGAAACATCGAACTACCAACTAGTGTGTTCAAGATCAAACATCTGGATCAGGGTTTTCATTCAGGACATTGGTGCTTCCTGTTTTGTTGTGGAGGGTGGTGGAGATGTTCACAAACTAATGATAATATTGAGGAAGTTTGATTTTGTCTGAACATAAAGAAGAAAGAGTTTGATGAACCAGATCACAGCAAAATGGAAAACAACAAAAACAGAAAAACCCATTTTATTGTGAAAATTTTTTATGACTTTAAAATCAGCTGAATCATAAAATTTATGTCTTAAACTAAAATGAGTCACACTGGATGATTTCTGTAACAGTGGATTCATATGGTTTCAGTTTCTGAACTTAACGTTAAGATGAGATCCTCAGAAGCAACAGATTATCAGATAAGTGTGTCTTTATCATTCCAAAACCATGTTGATGGGGTGCATCAACATCTGTTGATCTCTTATATTCGTACCATGTTATAGCTGTTTAGTTTCATCCACTGTTCTTAACAAATAGAGATGATGACCTTAATTATGTAAAATAATCATGATTAGCTCTGATATTCATGATGTGATGATTCAGGAGTAATCGAGACACATCAGTATGTGTGGACTCTACCATTTGTTCTACATGTAGTGAAATGAGACGGGGCAGGAGTATCATCTCCAGGACTTGACCTGAAGATATTTTATGTTCAAGCATACAAATATGTGATCTAAGAAGAATGAAAGAAAGAAAGAAAGTAAAGGAAGAGAGGAAACAAAGAAAGAAGTGAGGAAGAAAAGGAAGGATGGAAGGAAAGAAGAAATGGATAGAATGAAATAAAATAATTAGGACTGTCAAAATTAATGCATTAACGCAGATTTATCCATCATCATGATTAATCTGATTAAAAATTTTAGTGCAATTAACCCATCTGCAGCACAGAATGACTCTGAACGTCTCTGCCAATGCATTTGAGCAGTTTGTCCAAGTAAGAGTTAACGTCGTGCAAATGGTCAGTTGATCTGGTAGTGACAGGCAGCAGAACCAACTTATAAAGATGGAAGATGCTAAACAGCACGTTGGCTGACCCAAGACAGAACAGTTGACTCACATAAAGTATTATGCACACTCTGCAGGAAGGAGTTTTCTTTTCATCAAAGCACTTCCAGCTTCAAAAACCACATTAACGCCAATCATATGTTAGTCAGGGATTCTGCTAGAACTTCGGCTAACACATCGCCCAGCTTGGACAGACGTTAAGTGCATATATATATTCTCTTCTTTCTTGAGTCTGTTTGCTCATGCAAAATGACACGCAATTAATATAGATTAAAAATAAATGCTATTTAATCTTGATTAATCGTAAGTAATCCATAGCAACCCTGTGATTAATCTGATTAAAAATTTTGATAATTTGACAGCACTAAAAATAATATATGATGACATGTATCAATTGAACTTTGACCTCTAGAAGGATAGAAATAACTCTTTCGACATTTTTGAATAATTAAAAAAATTTAATCATTAACATCTTTAATTTCATGAAACACATATTTTCCAGTTTTCACATTTTATCACCAAATATTAATGGACAATGGAAGTATTTGTAAGTTGCTTGCATGACCCTAGACCACTTCGTGCTCTTCCACAGTTGGCAGCCACATTGCAACAACTCTTAGAATGTGATGCATCCCATCAGACTCTGAGTCTGGACTGCGACATGTCACATTGTCCCTGTCAGGAACTAGTTGCCAATTGTGTCTTATCCAGCGTATAATACCAGTGGGAGAGCAATCCCAGGGGTTTTCACTCAGATGGACGAACGTCAGGCCTGTGTTTGATGGGAAGACATGTCCTGGAAGAGTCATCAGGTTGTTGTTCCTCAGGTCTAGCTCTGACAGCCCAGTGAGGCTTTCAAAGATGTTGTCTGGTAGGGTTTGGAGCTTGTTGCCGCTGAGGAGCAGTATGTTCAGCGTGGTTTGCTTTGAGAACAGATGTGGTGGTAGATACTGGAGGTTGTTGGATTTCAGTGAAAGCGTCTTGAGGTTTGGAAGGCAGCAGAACAGGTCTGAGGGCAACTCCTGAAGCTTGTTGTTGAATTGTATGTGGAGTGTCAGCAGACCAGACATGTTGGTGAACAGATTTCCAGGAACAGTAGTGAGATTGGTATTAAACAAGTGAAATGTTTTGATGTAAGGCATGTGACCCATCAACTGGACCGGTAGAGATGACATTGGGTTTTTGTACAAGGTGAGATAGCTTAGGCTGGGCATGTAGTAGAAGCTCTTTTCTGGGATGACCTGAAGTCGGTTGGAGGATAGGGAGAGGATTTTCAGGTTCCTTAGTGGCCAAAACACCTGAGCAGGAAGGCTGGTGATGTGATTATGGTGGATTTTGAGTTCCTTGAGGTTAACAAGTCCATCAAACATCCCAGGTTCAAGTGTCTCCAGCTCGTTGTTGTACAGTAAGAGGTGTTGAAGGTGAGTCAGGGGGTGAAAGATGGAGGTTGGGAGCTTTTTTATGCAGTTTCTACCAAGGTTCAGGAAGGTGAGATTGGTCATCCCTCTGAAGACGTTAAAGACAAGACCAGACAGTTTGTTGCGGCTCAGGTCAAGCTCCAACAACCTAGGAAGTCCTTCCAGCATGTCTGGAGTTATGGTCTCCAACTGGTTGCTGTCTAAAAGGAGCTGTTCCAGATTCAACAGCGGACTGAAGACTCTAGCAGGAATCGTGGACAGATCATTGGACGACAGCTTCAAAGACTTGAGCTGAGTGGCTACGTGGAAGGCGTGGGGGTGGACGGTGTGGAGGTGGCTGTTGGTTAGACTGAAGCGCAGCAGGTTGTTCAGATTGGCCAGGCTCTGCTCATTCATCACCTCCATTTTTGTGCCGTTAAGCTGCAGCAGGAACATAAAGGTGGGCATGTGCTCAGGTACATCCGTGATGCTGAAGCCTGAACACTTCACAGCCCCTAAATGAAGGCAGTGGCAGCTGCCGGGGCAGAAGGCGTAACAGGTATGAGGTGGTAACATGAAGAGGACCAGCACCATCCACAACATACCTGCACAGGTGAGAGGGAAGGATGAACAGCTGACCACACCTAGAACTGTACAATACCTCTGAACTTGTATTAAGAACATGTCACTTAAAGGGGTCATATTTAGCCAAACTCACTTTTATTAGTCTTTTGTACATTGATTTGTGTATTTGGGGACCGTAACAATTCCAAAAGTTTGAATTTGAACCCTCCAGGTGCTGCAAAGCTATCTTTATATTCATTTTGGCAAAAATTGAGTGGATTTCCACAACCTGTTTCAATTCCTGCTTAATTTGTTCCATCTATAACTAGTTACGTCACGACATTTGCACATGCAAGGTCAAGATTCCCGACAAACATTTCTCCGAGTACGCCATAATTGTTTGTCAGCAGCAGCAGTTGTAGCCCATACTGAAAATATCTCCAAACTTCAAGCCGATTACCTAAAATGTTGGGGTGTGAAGTGGCTCATTTGCATTTAAAGGGCCAGAGCTCAAAACAACCTTTCTGGTTTCAGTACTCAGAAATAGGGTTGAAGATGGACCTGTGGAGTTGAATTAATGAAGAATTCAGACCCAAGCATAGCATTTACAGTTTATGTAGACCACAGGGAAATGTTTTAAAATGCATAATTCCATTTTTTTTTTTTTTTTTTTAAAAAGCAAAATATCCCTCCTTTTAAAGGTGCTCTGTGTCAGATTCCAGATTCCCACCAGCAGGGGTTAGTCTCATATCAGAACCACCAACAAATCATCAAGAATTATCAACAAACTGTATCACTCACAAAATAAAGTATAAAGCTCATTGTTTCCACACATCTGTATTATGGTATCAAGTTTTATTCATCAAACTAAAACTCATAGACACTAATTTTAACAGTTGCTCAAAATAACAGTCTTATAATCGTCGTGTGCTGCATCAGCTGATAGTTTACATTATAGCTCTGTTAGCTTAGCTCTGTTTTTAGGCAGTTAAACCACAAATAACCTCTTTTTTTCTGTACAGTTTGTGTTGTCAACAGCTGAACTAAAGATCTGTTTGGAATCAAACAAGGAAATTGGAAATATAGTCACTTCATATCTACAGTCCAGTACATTAGCATATTCGGCAGAACTTCACATATCTTTATTCTAAACACTACGAGGATAATTTCAGATAATTTAAATCTGTTAAAATAGAAATATGACATATAGACCCTTTACTGTGAGATGAGGATAGAGCTTAAACCCCTCCCTCGAACACTTTATTTCCAACATTAGTAGCTGTTTTCATTGGAGGTTTCAGAACCAGTGAAGCATCTGTATCAGTATATTTCTGTTTATCCAACAATTAACATCAACTAGAAATATCACACTATCACTTTTATCACTATTTCATCATTTGATAGAATGTAGATAAAAATGTCTGCCTTTAGTTTTTAGTTAAGGTTTAATTCTGTTAAACACCAACCCAAGAAAATCTGCGGTTTGAGTTAAATATCCACTGACCTCTCATATTCGAACCCATCCTCCTTTTAATGTCAGACAGCGACAGGTCCATTATTTCCATTAAAAAAAAGAGAGAGAAAGAGAGGAAGCTGTTAGATTTGGTCATGGGTCTTGTATTTTTTTGGACAGTGAGGGGTTTCAGTCAGATTAATGACTGACTGTTGTCAGATATCAGAACCACACTGAGTTCCAGAATAAAATATTAATTCTACGCTGTCTCTGCAGGTTATAGACTGTTTTTATTTTAATCAAAAATGAATCTGTGTCATTTTCTGGTCTGCAGACTTGTGCATTCACACCAACTGGTCAAGATCTGTGACTTTTGCATGAAACGTTTTGTTGTTATTTAAAGGTAAATCCTTAAAACCACTGAATATGTCTCATTTATATTATAAAAGCAAAGTGGGCGCTGTGTGCATGCATGTATGTGTGTCCAGGGATTCACACAAAATCCGGAAAGAACTGATTGCTGTAGTTTGGCAAGCTGTTGTATTTTTGATCAAGGAGCACACCAGCGAAAACGGCAAGTTGATAGGACCAATATTTTGGGAGATATTAGTAATTTCAGAATACAATATCCTTATAATCACGTTGCTATGGCCAGAATGCTTTGGTGGTGACTGCTGGACAAATACGGTACAGCATGCACGAATACACAACAGCATAAAAACTACCACATCTAGAACCTAAGAATGTTCAGAGGAGTCAGATTTGATCTTTTGAATTTTAGTTTTAGAACTTGAATAATCCATTGGTATGAGCCTCAGAGATGATTTGGACCATCATGGGAATATCCTGCCGTGGATGATGGTGACGGTTCTACTGGAACTGAACCGACCAACACCGAACAGTTAGAAAAGCCTCCTGGTTCTAATGTGTGACACTCGTCTTTCCTTCTCAGAGTCGATGAGCTGAAAGATCTCAGGTCAGCGTTTCAGACCAGACCCTCCCCATTTATAGATGAACACTGGTGATTGGTTCAGTCATATGGACGTCAGTGATGGGATGATCCGTCAGAGCAAGTTAAACATTTACTGAGGTTGAGCTTAAGTAAATGTTCAAGCTTTGTTTGTTTTTTTTTGTTTTGTTTTCCCTCTTTTCCATCATGAAGAATAAGTGTCTTTTGTCAGGAAACCGTTAAACTAAGACTCATACAGACACTTTATAGTGAAGTTAATGTATATTATGTTTGGTTAATGTTCCATCTGGCACAGAAGACTTTGTTCTTCAATTTCCATCCATTACTGAACACATAAGAGACATTTGTTGAATATTACAGTCATTTCTGATCTAAAATACTGAATGTGATATTTGTTCCTCTGATCTCATTCCAAACTGTAGTGATCAGTACTGGACCTCAACTCACCTGATGTTTGAGTGACAGATGGGGAGTTTTCGTTTTTATGTCCCGTTGAGTCCTTAGTTCGTTATGTAAAAATCTAGGGAAAGACGACGTCCCAGATTAAATGAACCTCTATCAACTCACCCACATGTGGAGTCCAGAGTTCAGGGATCAACCAATACGAATGAACCAAGCAGAAAAACAGCAGAAAACGTCACTTTATGTCAAAAAGTCACGGACAAATGAATCACAATCAAAACATATGATATAATCGGGTTCCTACGATCACAGTGACGTTCTGGGAAAGTCCTGGGTTTGATTCAGTCTGAGATAAAGAAAAATCCACTCAAAATAAATATGTGGAAGAGTCTATAACTTTGTGTTTTTGTGTTTGTGTCCTCAGGAGACTATGAGAAGGGCGTGGACCACCTGACCAACGCCATCGCCGTGTGCGGTCAACCTCAGCAGCTGCTTCAGGTTCTACAACAGACGCTGCCGCCGCCCGTCTTCCAGATGCTGCTCACCAAACTGCCCAGCATCAGCCAGGTATCATCAGCACCCAGAGGAACCTAACTCTTCCACCGGAACCAGACAATCGGACCTAACAAAGATGACAACGTTTAGTGTCAAAATGAATCCACATGTTCGTCTAATGATAAAGTCATGAATCTGTCGGGTCTGATTCCTAGAACAACAAAAACAAATTACATGATTTTAAGCAACATCTTTACTTATACCAGTAAAACTAAGGTTGATGAAGTTGGGACATTGTATAAAACATAAATAGAAATGGAATATATCAGCCCCTTTTTCACCAACATTCACAGGAACTTTTATTACCAGGAATTTATTTCCCTGGTAAATGAATCCCTTTTAATCTGTGGTTTGTGTTTCCACCTCAAAGTTCAGGTAAATTTATTCAGATCAGACTCAAAGTCCTGTTGCATTTCTTTTGATTGTACTCTGTAAATGTGCTGGACAAGGTCCAGGTTTATTATCTAGAGAGTGTTCAGATGACCTTGTAGGAGACGAATACTGGTCAAATGGACGTCGTCGTCCTCTTCTCATAGCTTCTTTTCTAAAGAGAATTTACAGTATTTCTTCTTCATAGTGTCAAACAAACCCATCTGTAGGCACTGGTGTGAAACCAGGAGAAAATGTTTCAGACGCAGAGACATAAACTGGTACAAGTTAAATATAATAACCACATTTACAGATGTAGGATTAATGGTGGAATATTCACTCTGATCACATTAGTGTGAACGTTATGGTTTTTTTTGTACATTTGTCGGATTCTGACCTGCTGATGGTGTTCATTTGCAGCGGATCGTGAGTGCACAGAGTCTGAGTGAAGACGATATAGAATAAGAAGATGACAGAGAAGCTCCTCCTCCTCTTCCCGTGGACCTCCTGTGACTACTCCTACCCCACGTCCTAAAGGGAATCTGTTTTTTATTCCTCTGTGACAGTAGTGTGTGATTTTTAATTGCTACCCGTTTTTGGGGTATTAGTCCGGCAGCCCATCCGGACCGGGTCTACTGACGACCCACATCCTGCAGCAGGTTCACGTTGACCCGGTTCTGTTCTATTTATTGTTCTGTTCTGTCTTTTCTTTAACGTTCTGATGGAAACACTTTTTAAAAGTGATGATGTTTGGTTCAGTTGAAGAGGACGAACCTCTTTAGACAAAATAAAAACATGAACAAACCACAAACTGGTCTTCAGTGTTTTTAACATGATTTCAACTTGATCCAGTCAGTGAGTGTGGATTTAAAGGTTCAGGCTGTTACATTAGTGATATCTAGTGGTGAGGTTGGAGATTGGTTCTTAAGATCCACTACAGTTCGGTATAAAATCTTATTCCAACTTTATCTGTGCTGTTTTTCAGGGTTGAAATGATAATACATTTTTCTTTTCTTCACATACAGGAAATATGTGCACAGCAATAAAACCCACACAAAAAACTGAACTAAATGTGTTAATGTCACTATTTAATGTGACCTCTGACCCCATGACAAGAAGCGGCACAAAAGAAATATTTGACGTGTTGAATGAAACCTTAGTATTTTGGTCATTTTTGTTCAATTTGTTTATTTTGTTCATTTTGCTCGAATGACAGGATGGAGACACTTGTTTTTTTGTTCAGTTAATAAATTTTGCGGAAAAAGTCTAGTTTTCTGTTTTGATACAATAACCTTTGAATTTACTCTGCGCTTTAATGAACATCTACATGATCAGTAACTTAAATAAGGAAAATAAATGTTTTACACCAAGAAAGTTTGAAATGCAGATATAAAATAAATGGTGACGAATGTAGAGAAGTCACCATGAAAGTGGTTCTAGGTCTTTGTTACAATACAACAATGGTGGAGGATGATACATGGTTGGAGTTTACGCCTGCAATAGTGATGGTTATTATTAACCTCTGAATTTACCACTACTGTTGGTTTTATTATTTTTATTGACATAAGTGGACAAGTTAGTGAAACTCAGTACAAATACAACAGTAGAACTTTTATTCAGGTCAACAAGTACATAATTATTCACTGTTGTTGTCTTTAGTTATCGATTATTTGACAAGAACAACAAAAAAAGACAAAAACGACATGGTGAAGGTCTGATGGCTCCAAATGTCCATCAGAGACACAGAGTTCTGTCTTTATTCCATCACTGACGTCTTCATTTATCCAATGGATCCAGATTTAACCAATGCCATCGAGTCCAACAGATGGTCAACAGGTTCCTGTGGGTGGAAACCTGGTGTCAGATATGAACCGCCTTTTTCGGCTTCACTTTCTTCTTCTGCGGTTTCTTTTTAGGCTTTTTCTGTGGATCCGCCATCTCTCCTTTAAAAGAGGAGGAGCTTCTGTTTCCTGTGAATTTCTTTGGAGACTTGAAGCCTCCCCGGGTGACGCCCTTTGTCGGACCATGGCCCATCCTCCCCGTTCTCTCCTTATCTCCAGGTTTGTTCTTCTGCTTCTCCTTCTTCACCGACCTTTTCACTCGTATTGAGCGACCGTCCAGCTTCGAACCATCCAACTTCAACGCCAGCTGCACTGAGTCGGCGCTCTGCAACAAAGGAACAAAAAACACGACAAACGAGATCAACGAGACGCTGCTCTGAGGCTGTCGACGAGTGTCTGGGATTCATCTGTTTTTTTTTTATCTTTATTTCTGTCAATGCCAGGACTGACGTACCTCAAACAGGACGTATCCAAATCCCTTCCCCATTCCAGAGTTCTGGTCTCGCACCAGTCGCACAGCCTCCACGCCGCCGCACTCCTCAAAATGGCGCCGAAACATCAGTTCACTGACCTCTGAAACCACAAAGCAGAACTCATGAGCTTTACAACCAACCTGAGGAGTCAACAGACATGCTGAAGGAGACTCACCAAACGGCAGGTTCCCCACGAACACCGAGCGCTTATGGTCATGCTGCAAAAAACAAAAAAGAGAAAAAAGATCAGAATCATGAGCAGATGTTCATTTGGACCAAATGGCTTTGATGTGACACAAACCGTGGAGGTGTCTGTGACTCTGTCCACTCGGATGTAGAAGTCTTTCTCGATCTCCGTCCCATTCCTGTCGCCAGAAACAAGAACAACCGTCAACGCTCCAACGAGATCATTTCAAACCTAAAGTTCATGTCACATTTCCTCTGGGCATCTGACCTCTCCAAGGCTTTGGCCACGCCCTCCTGGTCTCTGAACACCATGTAGGCGTTTACACTCTGCTTCTTCGGATGAACTTTACGCCTGTGAGAAGAAACAGATACATACAGGTTTATAGGTAATCAAACAGCCAATGGCTGAACATGTTTAACACCAGTTCTTCAGGTTTCTGCAGCTGCAGAACTGATCGATTAGGAGGTTCAAGTTCAACACAGACACCAAAAATGGAACAAGACCATTCACGTTATCTTCTAAAAACTTAAAGTGAGAAACTAGTGGACCTAAAAATTGACAGTCTGATGAAAATAAAAAAATAGATCCAGCTGTGGTTTTGTCATCAACAGTTTCAAGAAAAAACAGACGGTAGCAAAGGAAAGAGTCGCCTTCTGTTGACGATACATCAAACTGGTGGAAATGAAGGCTGACGTTCTAGAATCCAGAACCATTTCAAGAACTAGACGTAGTTTGGTGGAGCTAAAGGCTAAATGGTCTAGAACCATAGAGGAACCTGACGTCTCCCCTTGGTTTCTGTTAGTTTGTGATTTGGTCATCACCATGTTGACCTTTCAGAGCCAGACGTGACCATATTTCGACAAACGGAGCAGAACTACAGGATCAGACGGGTCAGAGGTCAGCTAATGCTAAATGCTACCTTACTGACTTGTCATCTTACATCTTGTTAGTGGAACCTGTTAAACACAAGAAAAACAAGGTCAGACTCAGCAGGTGTCAAAGCTTCAGTTGGACCAGATCACTCATTTGAAGGATCCAGGGCTTGAGGAACAGCAATTAGTGACTGTTAGTGGTATTACACTGAAACAAACTAAAGCACTGGATTCTTTTTGGAGTTGAAGTCCTTTAGCTCAGGGGTTCCCAAAGCGGGGTACACATACCCCTGAGGGTACTTGGAAGAAGCCCAGGGGGTACTTGAAATGTTTTGGGAAAAATACATTAAATAAGTCATCATATACTGAATACAAAGTAAATGAGAATTAATGCTGAAATATAAAACACAATAAATGCATTCATATAATAAAACTGACACTCCTGACCTTATTTCATTTAAATATTTTAATTTTTTATTTTATTATTATTGTCTGTCATCTTGTTTAAGCTTTGGTAACATTTTAAGAAGATTTCTATTTTATATTATTTGAGATGAGTTTATTTGAGTAATTAAGTAATTATTTTTTGTTGATGAAAGGTTCATTTATTCATTCATAACCATTTAATTTATTTTTCTTTACAATGAAACAGGGTGCTTTTCAGTTTATATTTTGCACAAAATTTGCTTATAAAGATTTGTTATTTTTAATATATTGAAGTTAAATATATGTTATTTATAAAGTTTTGAAAATAAAAACAGACACCTTTGACACAGGAACAAATTTTGCCTCATTTTTTAAATCAGAATTGCTGAAGTGAGAGTTGGGGGTACTTGGTTAAAAACATAAATTAGGGTCTGGGGTTGGACTTAAATGGCCCACGAGCCCTTCTAACCTTTTGTGATGCAGACGACACCTGTGACAGAATGAAACAAGTTTTTACAGTGAATAAAACTGAAAATATCCGATTGAATTGAACTACAACTCAGTAACATATATACCAAAGTGTAGGTCCTTTAACTGTTGGCGGTTTTACATATTTCAATTTGGAACGTAGTCAGACCACATAACCAAGACCAGATTCAAACGGAAACCAAGGCCAAATTGCAATAGGAGCATCACAAGTTTTTTCAACATTTTTTTCAGATTATTCCAGAAGGGCTGAGATGATTCCTGTTCCAGTAGCAGGATGTGGAAAGACCAATCAACAACTGGAAAAACGTTTTACAGGTAAATGTCTGAGACTTGTGTCAAACCCAGCAGTGACATCCTTCAGCTGTGGTCTGTACGCATCATGAAATACAATCCTCTTCATCCAAGGCTGAGACGAGATGCTCAAAAAGTGGACATGAGACCAATCTCCAGGATTAGCACAACTTAATATTACATCAAGGACCCAAACCAGCCTCAAACCAGAGGCTCAAACAGCGACTGACGGCATCCGGTTATTCTGGTTCTGCTGTTGTTTCAGGTGTTTTATTCCACTGGTTTGTTACTTACATTATCGCTGCTACTTTGCGAGACATGGATGGATCTTCTCTAACCTGCAGGACAGAAGATAAACTTCAGATCCTCGTGGAGATTGTACAAACACTCAACATAACAGATGGAAACATTAGAACAAGATCCATGTCCTGACTGGATTCTTTTTTTTTTTTTTTTTTTTACCACAGAGCGAAACCGGATGGACTCAATGGATCCTTTATCTCTGAAGAGGTTCCGAAGGGTCTGAGGAACAACAACAAAAAAAAAAAATCACCTTCATTTATCAGTCAAAAAATAATGGGGAAACAAATCGTTTTCAATCAAATTGATCTGAACTGAAACAACAAAACCGGACCAGTCTGAACCGGATCAGGGTTGGTACCTTCTTGGTGCAGCTGATGGGCAGATTTCCCACAAACACCGTCCTCTTCCTCTTCAGCTCCTCCTCCTCTTTACTCGCCTTCAGCCTCTGTCTCTTCGCCACCCAGTATTCAGGGTCGTTCACCTGGCCGGCCTCAGACGCCGTCCTCTTCTTCTTCTTCTTTTTATTGTTCATCGTAGACGTCTCATCCTCGTCTGCGTTCTGTAAACTCACCTCCCTTTGACCAATCAGAGACGAGCATGAGTTTTGACTTTTATTTATTCCTTCAGTTTGGGTTTTAGTTTTCATTCAGACAATAGAAGCAGAATCATCAGGAGTTTCCATCCTCACCTCTTTTCCAGGTTCTGGTCGGCTGTTGATTTCTCTTTGGGCGGTTTCTTCTTCTTCGCTGTCGTCTGGCTGGGTTGGCCTTTGACCTCAGGTGTTTCTCTCTGCTGCTCCTTCACCTCAACGCTTGTCTTCACAGGCTGGAAGGAGGAAGAATGAAGAGGACGTCTACAGTGAGCAGCTGTTTGTGACATCAGACTTTTGTCTAATTGTCCATCCTTTAGTTTTCCTTTCCTATTCTGTCCTTCTACCCTTCTTTACCTCCTTCCTTTATTTCCTCTTTCTTTATCTCTCCTTCCATCCTTCTTTTCCTCCATTTCCCTTCCTTCCTTCTTACAAACAACTGTTTAAAAGCCTTATTTTTGGCCATTTTCCTTCCCATTTTGTTTCCTCTTCCCTCCTTCTCAGACTTTGACTGAATTTCCTCTTTATTCTTTTCTTCCTCATCTATTTTCCTTCCCTTCTTCATTCCTAACTTTCTATTTCTTCACTTTAAATCTGCAGTAAACATCCTTTCATTCTCCTCTTCTTTCCTGGTCTTTGCTTCCTCCACAGCGTCTCTAGGTCCTTTTTTAGGACAGTCACGATTCCGTCCTGTTCATTGGATAAAACTTCTCCATCCTCAGCTTTACAGACATTCTTTTAACCCGTGAACATGTTTCGATACTTTACCTTTGGTGCAGGTTTAAACAGCTCAGAAGCCGCCGGCCCCGCGGTGCTGAATAAAGCTGACAGCGAATCTGAGGACGTGGAGGATTTCTGGAACAGACTTCCTGAAACCTGACCGACCACATAGTCAGCTGACTGTTGCCCCGATGATGCCTCCACACTGATGACAGAAATACATCACAGCATCTTAAAAACAACTAAAACCATAAACTGACCATCAGAATACTGGCAGGTTACTACATTTCTATTAACTACTCAATTTAATCAGTTGTTACAACTCCTTTTCTCAATAAATCAATTTTTAAGTGAATACGTAAAAAAAGGGAGGTTACGTTTTGTCCCTGGTTGTTGAAATAAATCAGTTGGACTGTTCTCCATCAGTAAAATCACGTAGAGCTGGAACAAAACGGGTGTAACAGGCCAAAGTATGCCCCTGTCTGAACTATACCCGGGTTAAAGTGACCTAGGCCAGATTATTCTCTGGGGTATAAATTAACCTAGGCCAATTCATATCCCCCCAAGGCCAGATTATACCCCCATAATAACACTAGTGTTGAGCAATATACACAAGAATTACTTAATTTTTCAACATGTCATTTCCACTGTCATCACTCATTTATCCATATAGTTGTGATAGAGTTTATTATAGTTACAGAGATGGTAGGGGTTTCTATTACTGGTACTAACAGCTGCAGTAGTAGTATATTCACTGTTAGTGCTTGTATTTGGAGTAGTAGTATTAACAGTTATGGACATTTGTTCCAGCTATTGGTAACTCTAATAGCACCACCTGAGCTAGTTTTTAACAGTTGTTGTAAGGTTTGCAGTGCATCCAACTATCACCCCCCTATTTCCCCCAGTCTCTCTCTCTCTCTCTCTCTCTCTCTCTCCCTCCCTTTAACCACAACTGGTCAAAGCAGACATTTATCCTCCAAGAGCAGCGGTCTGCTCCAGATTTCTGCCTTTTAAAAGGAAGTTTTTCCTCACCACTGTCACTGTCTCACCATGTTTGCTCCTGGACGATTCAGTTGCTGTTTGTGAATTGGCTTTAGAGTCTGGTTTAGACCAGCTCTATATGTAAAGTGTCATGAGATAACTTTTGTTATGATGTGGCGCAATATAAATAAAATCTGACTGACTTACTGACTGATTGAATGACTGATTGATTGACTGATTATCTGACACTTGAATGACGATGTGCTGAGGGAAACTGGAGCGCTGCAACTTAAATATTAAAAGTAAAATCTGTGGATGAAACTCACTGAAGCAAGAGATGTACCCTTGGTTTTTGAAATGACATTTTATACTTAAGTGAAACTGTCTTATAAATTCACATTTCAGCTTTTTGATATTTAAGACATGTTTAATTTACTGAAATTAGACTCAAACAAATCAGATTTCATGCACCCTCGACACAGAAATAACTATAAATGCATAAAAATATAGATTTCATATCTTTAATCATCAACCTGTAAAATGTTAAATATAATGGTTTAAATGAAGTAACTGACTCGTATCTTTTTTGCAAGCAGGTTGCATAAAATGTTAAAAAAAAAAAAAAAAAAAAAAAAAAAAAAAAAAAAAAAACACCCACGTTAAACAAATACAAAATAAAACAGGAAATATATATTAAATATGCTTAGCGTTATGGATATATTTCTTAAAACTATACGATTAGAAAATTTACAATTAGTAGTTATTTTGTTAATGTCTTTCGAGCATAATATCATACTGATACTTCTTTTGACATATACACTTACAATTAAAAAAAAAACAAAACTATTTACTGCCAATAATAAAGTGAATAAAGTCGAACGAAAGTAGACGCCTTAAAGTAGAAGTTATAAGAATAATTTAAAGGAGAAATATTTAAACTGTTTTAACAATACTGATGACAAAAATATTCAGCTGTTTTCCCAGCATTATGTCTGTCGGGTACAGGCATAAAACTATAGTAATGTAATAACTGTCGAAATATAAACGTGTAAACAAGTAAATAATAATAAACCTATAATAAACAAACCTCTGCTGAAGTTTCTTCTTCATTGTTTCCTCCTAATTTCCCTCCGTCGCTCCAACACAGACTCCCGATTAACGTCTTCGTCAGAAAAGTGTTTTTTAAATGTATTTAACCGCTACATGTGTTTTTTTTAACCTGTTAAACTCTTGAAACGCGTTATTTACAACACGTTTACGGATTCACACGCTTTACATCTAGCACACGACTGTCCTGCTGCGAAATAGTTCCTACGAGGAACGGTGACCACCGTAGAAAAATTCCGCTAAATCCCTCTCCTATAAAACTGAAAAACACACATTTTACGCTTTATAAAATGTATAAGAGAAACAATCATATAGCTGTGGGTTTATTTTATCAGTGTTTAGCGCTTGTTGTGAGCTTTCTTTAACTTTTTTTTGGAGAAATATTGTGCAACATCCAAATGTGTCGCTTCCGGTGTAGCTGAGCAGTAAAATGTTTTGATAGACAGTTAGCTAACTCCACGACTAAAATACTCCAAAAACACACTTTAAACCGCCATAGGTGCGTTTCCAGCTGTGTATTTACATCTGCATCTGTTTGATATGTATATTATTCACTGCTAAGGGTTAGTATGAGTTTAAATGTTATCTAAGTGGTGTTTTAGTGAAGCCAACACTCTCTTTCGGCTCGGTGTTTGTACCGGACCGTGAGTCAGGTCTCATCCGCCTTTCTGCTCGGTTTTCCCCACAGAGGCCTTCAATGGCAGCCGACCAGACTGAGCCGGAGGTGCCGGAGAACGCGGTGGGCAGACGGGTGTCCTGCGGTGGGGAGCGGGCCACGGTGCGGTACGTGGGCCCAGTGCCGCCGACGGCAGGTTAGAACCGAGATCCTCCACCCGTTCGTTCGTTACACCCACCGGTTCATCTCAGCATTGCTCACAGATTCAGAGTGTAATCTTACCAAAACAGTAGTAAAATATCAAGTAAGGAGTGTTCAGACCATCAACAGCTGCATGAGCTTGTAAACGTAGCAGTGTTTAGTTAAACCATCGGATTGTTGTTACTGTGATCTTATTAATTATTTTTTGGGATGGACACCAGATTCCAGGCAATGTGGGACTTTTTACATGAGCTGATCTGTACCGATGTGGGGCTTGACTAATCCGAATGACAAATGGCATGGAATAACGAATGACCATTAGCGTTAGGGGTTGGGGGTTAGTGTTAGGTCATTCGTTGTTCCATGCCATTTGTCATTCGGATTAGGAAGGCCCACCGATGTGTGGTTGGTGTTTTCAGGGCTGTGGCTCGGCGTGGAGTGGGACAACGCAGACAGAGGCAAACACGACGGCAGCCATGAAGGTGTTCAGTATTTCACATGCAGGTAAACCTCAGCATCTCCTGCTCAGACACGTTTATTTAAGTTTTATTTGGAAGAAGTGTTAACAAAATAGTTTTTCATCAGGTTCTATTTTTGTCAATAAGGATGAAAAAGTAAAACGGGAAAAGGCAATAAATTATGCAAATTACACAAGACAAATCACAACATTCCCCATGTTATATGTCAGAAAATGTCATTCTTGCACACTCTCTGCACTATACCTGGTCATAGGTAAAAGGAGGTGTGTGAGTGTGGTGGTGGTGGGGTAGTGGTTTAATGCAATGAAATACAGACTGAAGAAAAGTAAACAAATAACCAGAAAGTAATGAATGTTGATTAAATATACATATGTAATATACACATTTTATAAAAATGTGTAGACAGAATGAAGGCGTTGGGGGTTGACTGCCTACATGTACACATCACAAATAAAACTAAACAAGAAGCATGTATATACCTTAAAACAGCAAGGAAGTTATATGCTACATTCAGTCAGATAATTTACCTAAACTTCGGCTGAAATGAAGATACATATTTAGTCCATGTCCAGACAGGCTCTAAAGCCATGCAGAGTTGTTCTCCTGGCTTTATATACTGTACTTATTAGCGTTAAAACCTCTGTAGCTCCAGCAGCAGCAGGGAATTCATCAACAGACACTGTTGTCTATGGATGTGTGACCTGATTAATGTAAGTTTTCTTGTTCTGTGGATCTTCTCCTTTGTCTGAAAACAAAAGATCCACTTCAGTCATGTTAGGATAAAATATATGGAATAATGACTTGTGTCTGATGTGGTTTTTTGAGAACCTACTTTAAATATTATTCATTTGAAAAGTGTAATATCCAAAGTGTTAATATCCAAAGTTTCCTTTTGAGTTCATATGCAGTGAAAGCTTCAAGTTTCACATGTAGAGCTTAGATATTTGCTTCAGATCCAGTAGGTGGATCCTCGTGGACCAAATGGATCAGAGAAAGGTCTTGCTGTAGCTGTTCTATGTTTGAAAAGACACATGATGAGTCTGAAATGAGTCAATGTTTGGTCTCTGTCAGACATCCTACTGGTGGGTCCTTCGTCCGTCCGGCAAAGGTGAGTTTTGGTGTCGACTACCTGACAGCGGTTGAACAGTTGTACCAGATTGACACAGAGGAGGTGCTCAGCGAGGAGATCCCCATCTCCTCCAAGAAGCTGGAGTGGGGGAGAATCAAGGAGCGCAGGTATGAAAGAAAAAGACAGAGGAAACACACAGCTGTGGGCTATTTTCTGATTTACTGAACTAGGTATTTTTTGTAGTTTAGAAACCCTGCCGTCAGTGCTGCTCAGTCAGTGTGAGGTGAACGGACCTGGAACCGATGGAGAAATCCGGAAAACAACTCCCAGTATCTTCACAAAACAACTCTTGAGTCCATCAGGCAAGAGTTATTTAGTCCATGAGATGAGAAAAATTGTAAAGTAAACTGCTCAAAAACTCAGTCTGTTTACAGATTCACATTTATAACCTTCAAAGAAATGAAGGAAGTTCAGTTTGAACTTGAAACCCAATTTTACATGTTCAGATCTACTGTGTCTGTACAAGAAGCAGCAGTGTCTTTGTAAAATAGTGTTAAGGAGTGGTTTGGGTTGAACAGGTGCACAGTATTTAAGCAGTGAAAAAATGACACATAAAAATGACAAGTGTCTTTTCAAAATTTGTCAATTTGTTAATTCTGTTCCGCAAAAACCTTAAACTACATTTAAAACATGATGCGGTGTTGACGTTAAACTGAGACTCAGAGTTCATGAGTTCATTATCCTGATGTTTGATGAACATGTGTCCTAATGTGACGGACTCCTTAACCTCAGCGTTCAGATGTCCAGTGGTTGGACTTGAGCCGGAGTCTGCTGTCTTGTTGGGAGCATGTGGCATCCATCACCCAGCAATTGGACAGACTGGAGGGACTGCAGCTCAGGTACTGGTTCCTGTGGTTCTTCTGTGTCTGTTGTTTTGAGTCTGTTTCTTCATGTTCATTCACTGAATGTTTATTTGCTTCTGTAGCTACAACCGGCTGCGTTTGCCCTTTGACCCCTCAGCTCTGCGTCATGCCTTCAGCAGCCTTCGAGTCCTGTCTCTGATTGGCTGTGACGTCACCTGGACGCAGGTAACACACCTGGGTTTATCATAATGTTAGAGGGGAAACTAACCTCATATTGTCTGTTAATAGATCATTATGTAGAAAATATGTCAGGTAAGAGTTTATTCATGAATTGTTTTTATTTTCTTGTAGGAATTTATAAATTAGTCAAATAATCACTACAGTATGTTTGAAATAACTGTTTAATGCTAAGTATGAAACTAAAATTGTTTAAATGAGCCCATGAATCAACCATCCTCAACCGAGGGGGCCGACAGAAACAGTTGGATAACCACTGCCTTAACAGTTTTTAACATTATAAACCAACAGATATATATATTTTTTGTGTTATCTATGTTATAAAAGCCTAGTGACCTCTGTGTGTGTGTGTGTATGTGCATGTATATGTATACACAAAATCACACAAATTCTGGAAAGGGCTGACTGCTGTAGTTTGGTATACGTATGTGTTTTTGGTCAAGGAAGACAGTAGCGAAAACAGCAAGTTGATAGGACCAATATTTTGGGAGATATTAGTAATTTTGGAATACAATAGCCTTACAATAATGTTGCTGTACTCACAATGCTTTGGCGGTGACTGCTGGACAAGTGCGGTACAGCATGCATGAATACACAACAGTATAAAAACTACCACATCAAGAACCTGTGGATCCCAACTGGTCAACAAGCTAGTTATATATAAATGTTTAAGTTCCTGAAAAGTTTGAATTTGTCAATTTCTACACTGTTGATATAAAATCTAAAATTAATTATCCATCACATCATCATGTTTTATTAAATAGGAAACATCAATATTTGGGAAATGGAGTTAAAAAATCTTTCTCTCTTTATATAATTATTTTTGTCACTGAAGGACTTCTTAGTGTGTGTGTGTTGTGTTCAGGTGCTGCAGTGTGCCCCCATGTGGCCACAGCTGGAGGAGTTGTGTGTGGAGGACAACAACATCACAGAGCTGCACAGGTACATCCTTGTTCCACTTGCATTTACCTCGACTCCAGCAGGTTGGCAGTTTCCTAACAGCATGTCCTCTGATGTTTAAAGGCCGGTGGACGTTCTACAGATGCTGAAGACTCTGAACCTGTCCGGGAACCGTTTGGTCCAGGACACACTGCTCAGTTTAGCCGCTTTGCCCAGGTACGGGTCCTAAAAACACAGAAAACTTCTACCATCAAGTCCCTTAAATCTGAACACAATGAACCACTGTGAAGCTCATCTCATGGTCATAAGGTTACGTTTAAAGGTCATGTTAAAAGATACAATATAGTTTAGGGGTGTAGCGGTACAGAAAATTTTCGGTTTGATACATTTTTGATACGTTTTTGGTACTGTGAAGGAGACCAATTTCATTAAAAAAAACTTTTAAATATAATCGATCTTCATGAAACAATGCCAGCATACCGCTCTTGTTTTGTTAACTTGTTTCTTTCCATTGACATAACTGACAGGGAATCCGAAATGTTCCCAAATCTGAGACCTTAGAGAAGATGGATGATCTTCCAACTCTGCCTTTGTACTTGTGACGCTTTTCTGAACTGCCATACCAGTTCACCTTCAACATGTGGATGGTGCATGTACCAAGTAGACATCTGTCTAGGACAGGGGTGGCCAACCCTGGTCCTGGAGAGCCACTTTCCTACATGTTTTAGATGTATCCCTCTTCCAACACACCTGATTCAAATGATAAGCCTATCATCAAGCTCTGCAGAAGCCTGATAACGACCATCAGGTGTTCTGGAAGAGGGAAATATCTAAAATATGCAGGATAGTGGCTCTCCAGGACCAGAGTTGGCCACCCCTGGTCTAGGATATCAAATATTGCACATGGGTTCCACTTGCAGCCACCCTGCTCGTACTGTCTGTATTTCACTTCAAGGTTCATGTGGAAACTTAAGGCGAGTGTTTATGTTCTTCACATAAACTACATGTATTTGTTTGGTACACCTCCATATTGTATCGAAGGCCCTGAACCGAAACAGTTCGGTACAAACAAGTGCACCGTTACACCCCTAATATAGTTACTATTGAACATTGATAGGAAGTCATATATGGACTTTCATTTCACTAGTTGAGTTCTCCTCCAGTCAAAGTACCACCCACTTCTATTGGGAAACTGAGCTCCTGCATCAAGGCCACAGGACTCTAACATAGAACCTGACAACCTCACAAATTCAAGTTGTTATTGACTGTTGATAGAACATGCTGATAAGCTACAGGGCCATTGGTCCTATTTTTATTCCGTCAACCTGCTCTGATAAACTGTGTCATGGTTTGGTTCCAGACTAGAGCAGCTGAACCTCTCGAAGACCGGTTTGTCTGTGATCCAGTTTGATGACGTCGCTCCAGGTGACACCAGTGTTCCACCTCAATCTGCTGATCTTGTGCTTGGTATTTATTGTGCTTTTAAAGTTGATGGTGATGTTAAATGTTTGCTGTGCAGGATGTCACACAGCCATGTTTCCTGCTCTGAAGAATCTCAATGTGGACCACAACAACATCTCTGAGGTCGGACTTTTCAGCATCATCACGATCATTCACAGGACAGACATTCTCTGCAAATCCTACAACTTCAGAATCATGTTTTAGCTTTTATTACCTCCGCCAAGAAACGATGGAGGTTATGTTTTCATCGGGGTTTATTTGTTTGTCTGTTAGCAAGATAACTCAAAAAGTTATGGACGGATTTGGATGAAATTTCCAGGAAATGTTGATACTGGCACAAGGAACAAATGATAAAATTTTGGTGGTGATCGTGGGGTGGGGGGGACTGATTTGCCTTGGCGGAGGTCTGCACTCTCTGAATGATATTCTAGTTTCTTTATATTTTTAAAAGTAACATCATGTTCCCGTCGATGAAAAGACAACTATCACCGGATTAACCCCAGACTTTAGAGGTTACAGAGTGTGATGGAGATGATGATCCCATCTGAATGGGTCTGAAACTGAAGACGTCTCTGTCTTTTATTCAGTGGCGTGTGGTGGATGAGCTGGCAAAGCTGCCCAGTTTGGTTCAGTTTTCGTGTCGTGGAAACCAGCTGATCAGCAGTGATGGAAACCCCAAAACAGTCAATCAGCTGCTGATCGCCAAACTGGGACAGCTGATTTTACTCAACAATTGTCAGGTGAGACGATTGAGAACCTGTTGGAGCAGCAGAAGGCCTGGTTTCACAGCACCTTTTCTTGAAAATATGAGTTGCAGTTTTTTGTGTGTTTTCAAATTTTTGAAAGTGAAGCTTTGGGATTAAGTGATTAGCTTTTACCAGTGAGAAAAAAAACAGTTTCAACTATCCTAAGCAATCTTTGAAAAAACATTTAGGATTACAGACATTCTTCCAAAATGTTTTATCAGCAAAGGAAGAAATGCGGCTGACGGGTAATGAATCCACACAGGACATTAATAGGTGTCAAAAACAGGGATAAACCTTGTGCTTGTTTCAAATCACTTGAGAAAAGATTTATATGATAAAAATCATAAATATTTGCATCATTGGATCTTCACAACCAGAGGACTCCTCTGATTGGTGAAAATACAAGTGGTCGAATGTGAAGTTGCAACGATTGGATAAAACTGCAAAGCTCTGCAGAATTCACAGGGATTGGTTGGATTAAGGCTATTCCATCCTCCAGAACAACACAAAAATTTGTTTGTTTTCTCGAAGTGGCAAATATAAAGTTTGTTCTGGACAGGACGTTTTATACTTCATGAGAAAGTCAAGTGTAGAAACTCTTGGGAAGTCCTCCGCTTTTCCACTTTAACAACGCCCATTTCAAATATATGACCCCATGAGAATAAAGTTCTGCCCAGATGATGTGTGAAGAACAAGCTGCGAGTACGGAACATTTTTTCTGAAATAAATTTCTCTGTTCTTGTGGAGAATGCAATAACCTTTAGCATCAGTTGTTGTTGTCGTCACACATTACAGCTTCCAGGACAGACTGATGGGGATGTGAGTCTTTATCAGAGGTGAATGGTTGATTTTAAGACTGAGTTCTGCACATCAACAGCCTTCTTTTCACCTGACAAGAGGACGCTGTTCCCTTATTCGAGGCTGGTCTGAACCGGTCTCCGTCCTCTGATGTGTGATACTAATTATCAGACTCCAACTTAAATTCCGTAGTCTGAAAACTGAATACTGAGTAGAATCCGACAGTAGCCAGTGAGCATGAATGGATCAGGAAGCAGCACCTATAGGATGACGTTAGTTTGTGGCAGCATCTTGAACTCCTTCCTTCTCGGTTTGTTTTTGGTTCAGCAGTAATCTGATCTGAACGCAGTGGTCTGCCGACATGTTTGTTTTGGTCTGAAGTCCAGTTGAGCAGTTTTAGTGAATCCCAGAATAAACACAAAGTCTGTACTGAAACATCTAAAAATCAATTAAATCCTTTATTCTGTCTGCCACATTTTACGGCTAGCACAGCCGAGTTTTCTTTTGCATGAAAACACAAGCTCCCGTAGGTCTGATCAGTCATCTCCACTAGTGGGCTGACAATCTGGTAAAGATCTGCATCTGCTAACTAACCTGCAGTGTAAGTGAGTGGACAGTTCCACAGAATCATCAGCATGTTTCATTGTTTTCAAGCAAATATATTTAAAACTAGCGTGTTGACCGGTGGGGATTCATAGGTTCTAGATGTGGTGGTTTTTATACTGTTGTGTATTTGTGCATGCTGTACCACATTTGTCCTGCAGTCACCGCCAAAGTGTTGTGGCCATAGCAACGTGATTGTAAGGCTATTGTATTCCAAAATTACTACTATCTCCTAAAATATTGGTCTTGTCAACTTGCTGTTTTCGCTAGACTGTTCCTTGACCAAAAACACATAAGTATGGCAAACTGCAGCAGTCATCTCTTTCTGGATTTTGTTTGAATCCCAAGACACACACACACACACACACACACAGAGGCCACTTGGCTTTTATAACATAGATACTGTTCAGATTATCCACAAAACATTTGTCACAGTTGGACCAGATACTGGTGTATATGTGACAGACATGTCATATAAAGCCGGTAAAAAACTCCTGTTATTTCAGGACTACTTCAGAGTTGACTTACATTAGGGTCAAACTCTTGAGTCAGAAATGGACTAAAGTCAATGTAACGTATCCACACACATCATGTAGATGTGAGTGAGATAGAGTTGACCAGTTACTATGGTTTCCATCAGATCCACCCCGAGGACAGGCGAGGGGCGGAGATAGACTACATCAAAATATTTGGAGAGGAGTGGCTAAAGGCAGGGGGGCGGAGTCAGCTGAGCACCCAGTTCACCTGTGAACACCCTCGATACCAGACACTCATTGACAGTAAGTCACATGTGATGCAGCATTTATTATCACGATGACAGGAGGAGGGATGATGATGATGATGTTGATGATGTGTTGTGTCACTCAGAGTACGGTGCTCCAGAAGAAGGGGAGCTGAAGAAGCCGGAGCCTTTTGCCCTGAAGAACCAGCTGTTAAGTCAGTCTCCTCTGTTTCCTGTGGAGTTACATGTATTAGAAGTCGTCTCTTTAAATCCATGCTCTGAAACTGTTTTTATCGACATCTCAGAAATCACTGGGACACTTAACATTCGTCCTGACTCCTATAAAACTCTGATGTCCAGAACATCTCCTGTAGCTCCTAAATGTAGGAAAATGGCCTCAACTATATTTCTTAAACATGTCATGGAGTTGTTTTCATTGGGTCACCAAGTGGAAAAGTAAAATACATGACAAGTGATATGTTGTGTGAGTTAATTAAAATAAAAGAATGGCCTCTGGAGAAGTTGAAAATCAGATACAATGATCTAAATGACATAAAAAGAAACTGTGAGTCAGTATTTTAACAGTGAAACTCAGTGATGTGTGTGTGTGTGAACTTTACCCTCTAAACAGTTTCTTGTTAAACTTTAACAAGAGTCACATTTGTCACTTTTCCATTGAACAGCTGCGCAAAACTTTACAAATATTTACTAAATGTAAAAAAACAGAAGTGCATAAAGTTGTTTTTTCCATTCAATCACAAATGTGATAATTTATTATTGTGAGGTGACACAAGAAGTCATTCCATAAACATGGTGACGAACGTAAATATCATGTTGATTTAGAGATATATTCATTATTACATATTACCCCTCGTACTAAATTTTAAAAAAAATGATTTGGTTCCTGGTGTGTCCACACATACACACAGATGTTTCTTTTAAAACTCTTCTGTTTTTGCTTGTAACATCAGTCAACATCCGTTTTTTTTTTTTTTAATTCATGTGACTCTAGTTGTGGAAAAAGGTCTTTCCATTGCAGTTTTGTGCGATATACCAATTGCGCTACGCCTGAAAAACCACCTCTTACCAGTGCAAAAACTTTTAATCGAAAAGTGAGTTTTTGGTGAAATTGTTGTCTTTCCCATTAGGTAAATTTTTATGCACAAGTTATATTTGTGCAGTTTGAGGGTCAATGGAAAAGCGACTAATGATAAAAATATTTGATGACCTTATCTTTCCATCTATGCATTTGATTCAGCATTATTTTAATTGCAAAAACGTTAACATGTATATTCATGATGTACTTTTCTAAATCTGCATCCAAAGGAGATGTAACATGAGGGTCTTAAGCTGAAACCCTTTGGGAACCATCAGTCTAAAATATTTTAATGACTTTGGGCAGAAAACTGATGCTGCCAGACTTCATTTCCATGAACAGATGTGTTCTCCTCTCTCATCAGAGATTACATTTGTGTTTCCTGACGACGCCGAGAGGAAACCCATCGAGAAGAAGCTTCCAGGTACAACACAAATGAAATGAAAATGTACCTGGATTTGTGGACAGTGTTAAAATCATCTGAATGTGGTTGTTGTCTTTCGTCGTAGCCTCGATGGTCATCCAGAAGGTGAAGGGCCTCCTGTACAGACTGTTGAAGGTCCCTGCAACCGATCTGAAGCTCACATATACCTCACTAAAGGTAACACAACACCGACAGCATCTTCAGGCCATGAAGCTTTGAAAAGGCCTGAACAGGAGCTGAAAGGCTCAGTTTGATTCTTTGGCTGTATTTCTTTGGAATCCTGATCTGTTTTAAACATCTCAACCATCATTTTTCCGTTCATAAACATGTTGGTTTCCTTCACATTGTGTTTGAAGCGTACTTAATATCAAATGAACACACATCCGCAAATAAAGTCAAGTGGTTTGGTTGAGTTTTCTGTTTTTAACACATTTCAGGTTCAGGTTACTTTTTTCCACCCATAGGTGAAATAGTTTTAGAGTCTGATGACAACGATGACGACAACATCCTTTTGACATTTCTCAAAACACAATGGCATGTAACATGAAATCAAGACATGAGTCAACTATAGACATGATACAGTAAAAGTTCTCCAAGTTACTCCGATCAGGACCAAAAAGGTACAAGAGAGATGGATCAATATAAGACTGACTAATAAAACTAAACCTCTGGACTAAAACCAAGGTTAAAAGAAGTTAAAAACACAATAAAAAGGTTAAAACCCAGTCAATTCCTACATAAATACATAAGTGAGTAATTGAATAAATAATGTGCAATATATGGCTACAGTTAGTTTAACTCTATGAAGAGTTGAGTTGTTTAACTCTTGGAGGTGTTAACTCCTCCCTGAATCTGTCTGTTTTCCAGATGGTGGGGACAGAGTTTGAGATCGACAGCGACCTGAAGACTCTGCAGTTTTATTCCATAGAGGACGGAGACCAGGTCCTGGTTCGATGGTCCTGACCCGGACCTGGAGGTGCAGAACTGGAAGCAATGGAAGCTTCTGGACGGAACTTCAGCTGCTTCTGTCTGAAACCTAGACGTTATGATGGACTGAGCACTGACCTCAGAATGGTGATAGTCCTGGAGGACAGACATGTATATGCTGATGGATGGACAAATAACCAGTGGATAGTGAACAACAGACACTGACCTGCTGATCTTTATTTCAGCCACATTTTGAGGTGTCACGATGCATAAAGAATATCTTCACATCCTGTAATAATCAGACAGGAAAAGATGGAGAATCCAGGACTTTAACAGAATGAGGACTGACAGACGTAGATCTCCAACATGATGGATTTCCACCTGCCTGGTTCATGAACGGCACAGTTAAAGAAAGATTCATCCCTAGAGCAACATGATCAGTGTGACTCAGTGTCATGTAAAAGAATATGATGCTTTGCAATTCAATAGATAGTTTGAGCAAATAATATATTAAAGCTACAATCAGTGTTTCTGTAGTTCCACGGCTCAGTATCACATTTATGCACCTTTGTTCTCACAAACCACTTTGACAGAATAAAACAAGGTCTGAACCTGATCTTGAAAATTTTCCTTCTTTTTCTGTTCCGCATTAATAACAAAGTTCAGTCTCTATGGTAGATTAAAGCTTTGGTTGTGTATTATGGACATTCCCTCTTTTAATCAATGGTTTTTCATTAATGCATAGATGTTGCATTTTTAGTTTACACATAAAAAAGCTATTTCAAGATCTTGAAATGTGGTGTACAGCTTGGTGTATTGACAAACAGTAAATGCAGATGTGGTGAATAAATGGAACCTTAATGTAGTGATGAGGAGACATATTTACTGAATTAAGGCAAGGCAAGGTAGGTTTATTTAAGGTTTATTTATGTAGCACATTTCATGTACAAGACAATTCACAGTGCTTTACATAAAACATGAAAGCATTACAGCACAGAGGCAATAAAAAGTATAGGCAAAAAAAAAAAAAAAAGAAACTTTAACCTTAAAGAAACATTGCAAATCTAAACTGATGAATTAAAAACTATTCAAATGCAGCTGAGAACAGGTGGATCTTTACCTTGGATTTAAATCAACTGAGTGTTTCAGCTGATCTGAGGCTTTCTGGAAGTTTGTTCCAGACCTGTGGAGCATAGAAGCTGAATGCAGCTTCTCCGTGTCTGGTTCTGAACTCCGGGAACTGACAACAGACCGGATTCAGATGACCTGAGGGGTCTGGTGGGTTCATACTGAGTCAGGAGGTCACTGATGTATTTTGGTCCTAAACCATTCAGAGCTTTATAGACCAGCAACAGAACTTTAAAGTCTATCCTCTGGCAGACAGGCAGCCAGTGGAAGGACCTCAGAGTTGGTCTATTGTGGTCTGCTCTTTTGGTCTTACTGAGGAGCAACAGACAATTAATACTACAAACAAACTATGAGACAGTAAAGAGCAAAGCAACACCACCATTAAGAGCTGTTGAAAGAAATGTTTGACAATTTCCAACTCAGGAACTTTGACTTTACCCTTGATTCTGCAAAACGACGGTGCGTTTCCACTAAAATTACTCGGTGAAAGATTCCATTCAACCACAAACTTTCCCTGGTAAAAGTTCTGTCAGGGGACAGGACTTTCCAGATTCCCTGAAATACTTGAGGGCGGGGGCCATGTAGTGTTCCACACTTCCATTCACCCTCCATATTTAATCTAATATTTAATCTGGCATCTGCAAATTTAAATAAACCAGATTCACTTGGTTTGTGTTTCAGTCATTTGTTAAATGGAGCAAAAAAAGAAGCTGTGAGAATTGGACGACGACATCCATTTGACTAATATTTGTCTCCAAGGTCATTGTAATAATCTGTCTGTCCATCTGAACACACTCTGGATAATAAACCTGGACCTCAAATAACAGATTTATAGAATACGATCAAAAGAAATGTAACAGGACTTCGTGTTGACGACTGGAAACAACTGAGTCTGATCTGAATAAATTTATCAGAACTTTGAGGTGGAAACACAAACCGTACAGATTAACAGGAATTCTTTTGCTAAGTAAATAAATACCTGGTAATAAAAGTTTATGGAAATGGTGGTAGAAAAAGGGCTAGAGACTGACAAACTGGAGAATTCAGAGAAAACATGAATTTGTCCCAGATGAATAAACCAACATTTGATTTCATTTAATAAAGTTTTTTCCTTTGTCTATATAATTCCCATAGAATGATATACTTTATAAACCCAGAATAGAAGTCATTCTTTCAGTCCATTATGACATGTTATCATCCAGGCTTTGACAATTATCTGGGTGAGACATGTTTGATTCCAATGAAAAACACACTGTCTGCATTTACAGACTGATTTTACAGATGAGTATCGCCTTCAACCATGAACAAAACAATGAATTGACTCAAACACCAAAAACTAAAACCATCTGAGGCCAGATGATGGGCTCCTCTGGTTCCTGAGATATCTTGGTGGCGTCACCATCATCATCAACACAGAAATGACGGGATAAAGAAAAAACAAGCCACGGTTAGTGAAGATTTTTGCTAAATAGCTGAATTAATTCCTGGATAATAGTCATAGTCCTACATTCATTTTGCTTTTTATGTGACTAACACAGTAGTTGGATCATTTAGTGACACAAAATCCAGGATATCTCAGCTGAAACTTTTTCAAGTGAAACCAAGAACATTTCGGTAACCAACAAGGATTTCTCTGGTTATAAGAAACATACACTCATTTAATTCATTTATTACTTTTCCTTCTGCATATTTTATATTACATGTGTCGGTGTTGCATATTAGTAGTTAGTATAATAGTACAATATAGAACAATGATCATTTTAATACTGGCTTATCAATATCAGTATTGTTCTTTTACTTATGCATTACTTATAAATAAGCAACATAAGTGGAACTTTAATCTTTTAATCCTTTAAAAAGTACAATCAGTCCAGAGACAACAGGTAAAAAGTAGAATAATGTGCCCTCTAAGAGTCTTGGATTTGTCAAAAAGAGGTAACATTGATTCACTACTCTAATATTTTTATGTGGGGTCAAACTGACCCTTGAGGCAAAAAGCTACACGTAAAAAAGTGTTACAAAATCATATTAATGTTGTTTTCTGCATAAATCTCTTAAACCACTTCAGTTCAGCTTAGAACTACAGAAAGTTCAATAATTTTTAGGATTTTAACACTTTAAATGCCAGTTTAATTACATGATTCTGCTAGTTCTATACAGGGTGTCCCAAAAAATTTGACATAATTTGAGATGTCCATATTGGAGTGACTACATGGTCAAGAGAAATGATACTTAATAGGATTGATTTTGGACATAAAATGTTTTATTCTACAAATTTCAAATGAAAAATTATGGGGATGGTAATTTTATAATGTTCCAAAGATATTACAAATGTTCAAGGTGTGCACTGCTGGTGACACGGCGCACATCAAGTCGGTAGTGGAGTTCCTGCTCCACTCGCTGTAGGGTTACGGTTAGGTTACCCTAACCCTTAGTGCAGGGTTCTAACAAATTCACGTTGCACATTCACATTTGACTGAGTTTTGGACTTACTTCAATACACAGAACGCCTTTTCTGTTGCAGTTGCCTTTTCTATATTCCTGAGAGCAGAACAATAAAAATGATTACACTTTTTTGAGCAAAAAGAGCAAACAAATTTTAAACAAATTATTAGGTGATGAAATGAAGTAAAAAAATTTGTATGAAAAAAAACCTGAGACATTTTCCATTTTCCATTCACACAGTGGAGGGACGTGTCATTGTTTTATATCAGAGTCTTGGACATGACAAAGACGAACAATGATGACAACACTGATTTCACTGCATTAGTCTGTTGGTCAGTACTGGACCTTCATCCACTTCCATTGAAACCACAGTTTTTAATCTCACCAACTCTGTAGCGAAGTCAACTCTATAATATAGATGGAAGAAGTCTGTACAACATAAAATGGATATATACAAGTAATATAGGATATATACAAGATGCATGATTTGTGATTATTGCACTGAGGGTGGGTATTAATGTTTATTAACTAAGTGTAGTGGTTATTCAGTCATGGGGGTGGGGGTCATTTAACTGCGTGTGGGTAGAAACTGTACTTGAGTCTGTTATAGTAATAATAATAGTGAAACAAAAACCATCTGATTATTTACCTTTTTATTTGTACTGATTTAGATCATAGTTAGAAAAACAACGTCAGAGTTTTGTGTTTTGTGTTGAATCATCACAACACAAACAGATTTCAAATGCACAATTTACAACAGAAATAATTTTATCAAATTTAAGTCAAAATACATGACATGTTAAATCTTTTAAATCATGAACTCAGCATTACCATCAGAACATGATGAAAACACAAATAAACACCTGAAACAATTAATTTCAACTGTAATGTGAGTAAATCTGCATAAATACAGTTTATTGCACTCAGAAAATCTCTGACATTTTTAATTTACATTTTTCATCTCACAAACCTAATTAATCACCTTAATAATGTAAATACTTCTAACAAGTGAAATGATATATGTAAGAAAAATACAAACATTATCAGTATGTACAGTAATTCCAGCAATTAGAAAATTTAAAAAAAAATCTAAAAAAAAGTTTCTTCAGTTTAAAGAATCATTTCATTTTCTAAAGCTTTGATCTGAAAAAGAGCACATAGATAATGAATATGAAGATCAGCCAACAAGACCTGCAAAGAGCATCGCAAATTAACACAGCACTGTGAAGACTGAGGTACATTTAACATCCTTATGTCATTTTTTTCTGGATGTCTGATGGAGCTATGGGGTGTATTAAACAGAGATCGGGATTGTTTTATATGTTTTAATGCTGTTTTTAACCCATGGAGCTCCGAAGGTATTTTCTTGATTTTTTTTTTTTTTTACACTTTCTTAAATTCACCTTGTTAAGGTACTTCCAAATAACACAAAACCCAAGTGTTTTATATCCAAATGTTCAAGACAATCTCAGCTTTATGGAACTCAGGCCTATTTTTGTCCTAGTTCACTGCAGAAAGAGATAATTCAGCCCAAATGCTGAAAGTTTGAAGTCAGATTTGTGAAAATGTTCAAATCTGTTGTGAAAATCCACTTTAACTCATGTAGATGAAATGTTTTGGTGTTGAAAGAGGTTTAACAAAGTCTGGGCTTCACAAAAGTAGTAGAATATATGAATAAAATAAATACTAAAATGTCAGAAATGGCCTTTTGTAATACTGTTTATTGATAATAAATGTTGTCTGTCATTGTATTTTTACCAAATGTCTGAATAATACTGCTGAATAACAGATCAACATTCATTAGATTTGTTTAAATGACAAAGGACCATTATATTACATTATATTACATTATACTGTATTATATTATATTTACTAAGGACATAATATTTCCATCGTGTATATTGATTTTTTTTTTCTTGACGTCGTGCAGGAAACAGTTGTTGTCCATCACACAGAGATGGACGTCTCATTTTGAACAGGTCTATTTCTGTCCTGTCTCTACCTCTACACATGAAACTGGAATAGAGCGGGCCTTAGTGCCCATTGGTTGGTAAAAGTTGACAAACAAGGCATTCATCAAATTCCATACAGTAAGAGGTGAAGATATGTGCGTATTGATCTGTGATTTTCTGATCATCATACTGATTAAATCCCTGAGTAGATTTGATCAATATATCAACTATACCACATGGTTTGGGAAGACACTGGATGAATGTTATAGTTCTATTCCAGGCGCATACAAAGTTGTTCCACTAACTCCACTAGGATCTGCAAACCACCACAGCATTTTGCTTGATCCCACCTATTCACCTGTAGTCAAGAGGACTGAAAAAATAACCCAAAACAACAAGCAATGGACTCCATTCAGCATCAGCCCCTTTTCCACCACAGCAACTTTAACGCTAGATTATCATAAACCTTGGTGCGTTTCTCAGTAAAACGCTCTCCCTCTGCCCTAAACTTTTCCTGATAAAACTTTGTAGTAGGGGGGCAGAACTGTTCAGATTCCTTGAATTCTTGGGGGCGGGGCTGTGTGCTGCAGAACACTGATTGGTTGAACACACTGCCAGTGTTCCACACTTCTGTTCACCCTCCGTGTTAAATCCAGTGGTGTCTGCAAACTTGTTAATTCTGTTTCTACAAGATTCACTTAGTTTTTGTTTGGATCATTTGGAAAACGGAGCAAAAGAAGAGAAGCTACGAGAAGTGGACGACAAAAACCTACTCGCCTTCGACACAGAGACAACTTCACTGTCAAATTTGGAGACGACACCACAGTGATGAGACTGGTCTCAAAGGGAGACAAGACAGCCTACAGAGAGGAGGTCCAGAAGCGAACGACCTGGTGATCAGACAATAACCTGGTACTGAACAACACAAAAAAAAGGAGATTATTGTGGACTTCAGGGGGAACAGAACTGACCTGCCCCCCCTCTACGTCAACAGCGAGTGTGTGGAGAGGGTCCACACATTCAGGTTCCTGGAAGTCCAGATCTCCAATGACCTCTCCTGGACAGACAACATGTCCCAGCAGCGTCTACACTTCCTGAGACTCCTCGGGAAGAACCACTGGACAAGAAGCTGCTGCTGGCCTTCTACCACTGGTCCACTGAGAGCCTGCTAACGTCCTGTCTGTCCACCTGGTATGGGAGCTGCACTGAGGCACACAGAGCGAAGCTTCAGAGGACAGTCAAAGCCCTCTCCCCTCCCAGATAGACATTTACACCCCCCAGTGCCTCAGCAGAGCTCAGAACATTATCAAGGACAGTTCACATCCCTGGTCTCAGCTGTTTGGCCTGTTGCCCTCTGGCAGGCGCTACAGGTGCATCAAGGCAAGGACAAACTGACTGAAAAACAGTTTCTGAGAGCCATCACCACCCTGAACTCTCACATGTAACGACCTCAGCCATCAAGACAGTGTACAATGTGCCATATATCCTCCACTGTCACATAACTACCTGGACATTCATTCATCCTGTGCAATACAATCATTCCCACATGGAATATATATCCATCTGTGAATATTAATCACCCTGTGCACTATAATTATTCTGTTCATATTCAACATCCTGTTCAATATATTCTTACATTTTTTGTATTCTCAATTTTATCCTTCTGTCTTCATATTTGTATAGACAGCTAACTGCACCGTCTTGTAGGACTTTATCTTATTTTGCACCTTATATTTTATATATAGTTACCTGTTTGCACTGAAAAAGGAGAAGCTCTCCAATCTTGTTGTACATTCAGAAAACAAAGGGCATTCTATTCTATTCTATTCTATTCTATTCTATTCTATTCTATTCTATTCTATTCTATTCTATTCTATTCTATTCTATTCTATTTATGGCCAAAAGGGTTTTCACAGGCACCAACTATCAGTAAATCTAAGGGAGTCTGACAGGAGTGATGATCAGAGGAGCAGAGTTTTTACCTCCATCCCTACCACATGGGCTGAAAAATGGGAGGAGTTTATCACTGAAGCAGCAGTCAGTGAAGGAGTAGATGAGAGCTGAAGAATCTACATCATAAAAGGAGACCAGACCCTCCTCATAATCCACAAACACCCCCACCTTCTGAGGACCAGACTCCAGAGACAGATGGATGGGAGGGTCAGTACGAGCCCTGTACTGATTTCTATTTCTCAACCAGATGGTCCAGTATCCATTCTGAGGCCTTTCCATGATGTACGCCTTCCTGTTGATGGACTCTCTGACCACTCCTAAACTCCAGTTAGTCTTTCCTTTGACCTGAACCTCAAAGTAAAACCTGCCTGAACAGAAACTCTGCTTTCCCAAAACATTACGACAGATAGAGAATCTCTCTGGTTTGTCTGGAAGGTTCTTCCAATCAACACCACAGCTGACCTGTTTCCCGTCATCAGACAGGATGAGTTTAGGATATGCTGTATCTGGATCCAGAGTCACATCCACCTCATACTGCTGGACTGTCTTCAGCTTCACTTTCAGCAGTTTTATCTTGTCCTCTTTGACTTTGTTCTCCAGCTGGGACACAGTTTTCACTACACTTTCCTCATATGATGGTGGATGGACGCTGACCTTTGTCCAGGTCTTCATGGGTGGAGCAGTCTTTATAGATGTGAATCCTTGGACAAAGTGGAGGTGGTTTTCAGAACCTGAGAGCTGTTCCACCTCAGTGCTTCTCTTCTTCAGCTCAGAGATTTCCTGTTCCAGCTCTCTGATGAAGTCTTCAGCCTGTTTCTCTGTGGTTCTCTGCTTTTCTTGGATCTCCTCAATGAGCTGGTCCAGACTTCTCTGAACAGACTCCATCAGAGCAGTGAAGACCTCAACACCTTCTGCTGTTTGTCTGTCTGCAGCTTTCTTACTGAGGTCCACTGAGTGTTGGATCTCCTGGATCTTCAGTTGTCTCTCCTGGATCATCTGCTGAATTTCAGCCCCTGTCTTCTTCAGCTCTGCCTTCTGTTTTTTGTGTTCCTCTTTCAGAGGAACAAACTCATGTGTCATGTGGTCTTTGTAGGTGCAGTGCAGACAGATACAGGTGTGGTCTGTTTTACAGAACAGCTCCAGAGGTTTATCATGTTTCATACACATCCTGTCTTCCAGGTTCTCCACAGGGTGGATCAGCTGATGTCTTTTTAGTACTGAAAGTGTCAGATGAGGTTCCAGATGAGTCTGACAGTAGGAGGTCAGACACACCAGGCAGGACTTCAGGGCCTTCAGTTTGGTTTCAGTGCAGACGTCGCAGGGAACTTCTCCTGGTTTGGCAGCTTGTTGATCTGAGCTGTAGATGTTTGGTTCATGTTGAGCTTCACGTCTGAACTGAGACACCATCTCTGAGATGAAAGTGTTGATCTTCAACAGAGGTCTAATGTAAAAATGTTCACCACATGTGGGACATGTCCATGTATTTTTGGCAAAGTGTTCAGTGATGCAGTGTTTGCAGAAGTTGTGTCCACATGGCATGGTGACTGGATCAGTAAAGATATCCAGACAGATGGAACACAGGAACTGATCTTCATATCGCACTGGACCAGCAGCAGCCATCTCTACATTAACATCCAATTAAAAATCCATAATTATTACTCGCTGGGAAAATTCTTAAAACACTAAAAACACTTTTGTGCAGCAGAAACCACTGATTGTGATCACATCCTGGTCAAACTGATCATTAAAAGAAATTGATTTTAATAACTAAATCTTTCATTTGTCTGTAAAGGGTATGTTTAATACTTGAAAATACAATGAAAACCCTTAAACAATTGCACTGAGGAGAGGTTCATCAACAGCAACACCCTCTCTCCTTCAGTCCCTGTCTTTGCAAATGCAAGGGAAGCATGCCCACCAAATACTGCTGATCTATTCACCTTTTCAACCATTTATTTAGTTAGTAATGACTTATTACTTACAGATTATTACAATTTGGGATATAAGGGTTGTATTGATGTGCAGCAAATGAAAATACTCCAAAAATGTCACAACAGCTCTAAAAATGTAAAGATATGCTTTGGAGATCTTGTTCTATGGTCAGAAGGGATTATATCCATGTTAGTTGTACAGTACAACCTGTGACACCAGTAGCTGCAGTTTCACAGAAGAGCCAACAGGTAGCACTGTGGGCTAAACAGCCTCTGAAGAAGATGTCAGACATTCAATATAACATTATCATTGTACAGACAACTGTCTCCACGAGATATACACTGTGGGTTGACAGACTTAACAGACTTCTTATTGAGTAGTTGGAAAACAAGCTCAGGAAGTTTTTCTTAACGTTCGCAAAAATGAAGCATCTTGGTCACGTGAAAGAAGGTTGTTTCATAAATTTTATGATTTTACCTTAAGTTAAACATATGATGAAGAACTGAAAGACTGACATGGATTAGTTATTTTTTACAATGAAGATTTCTTTATTTTCATGGCATAAAAGTGGAATATATTGCTAAAATGAAATAAAATCAAACAAACCAAAGTCACAAGTATGAGCTTAGACCTCCTGTATGGATGCATCCCCTGCAGAATGATTCCATCCCAAAATGTTTGATCCATATGATCAGTTTATCGCTGTTACCATGATCACTATCAGTGATTCCCACTGCATGTCTTCTACTGAAATAGAAAACACATCAGTTGAATCACAGTACATATTCTGAGCTATACTCACCAGGCTTTTATTCTGTAGATGATCAGTGGAGTTTGACTGAAATGTGTCTGTTCTGTAGCTCTGCCGTCATATGACTGACATTCATTTACAATATGTGACAAAGCTCTGATATATTTCCTGCGGAGCTCCACCTTTAAGACCAACAGGTTTATGTGATTTGTTTCCTCATGTTCATAAAATATTACAGTAAGAGTTTTTATCGTCTCCTATCTTTGCTGTCATAAGACTCTGGTATATAATTCTTTAAATGTAATTGGGCAGAAACAAATGCTGCGATTTAGTCAAATTGAATCAGAAAATGTAACAAATTGGCTACAATATATAGTATTAAATATTATAAGTGGCCACACAAACCAAAATCCACACGTCACATCAAACTAACTCATCCAGAAAGTGTACCAGCACTTTCCTCCTGGATTATTTATGTGGTCAGTAGTATTTTATACTCATACTCCTTCCTTTGTGAACTAATAAATGCACAACAATCACTAGTAGAACTATAAATCAAGACCTAGCTCTGTTGAAAAGCTTCTGCATGTCAGTGATAAACTGACAATAACAGGGGTTTATGGTGATTTTATAACAGCCATGGGGTGATGTTTAACCTCCACACCTTAGCTTCGAGTCACAGTTACATCTAATTTATTGTTCAAATGGAAAGGTTAGAAGTCACACCTTCTATATTTTAATGAAATGAAAACAGCAAGAAAAAACACAAAAACTTATTATTAATGAATGAACAGATCAATTTATTTTTTCAAAGTGGCTATTGCCACAATACTGTGGGACTAACTTTCTCATTTGGCTTTTACCACAGAGCATTCTATCATGTGTAGACTGGTAGCCTGTCACCCTGCTGACACAGTACTGTGGCAGTACAGGGTGGGGAAGCAAAATTTACAATATTTTGAGGCAGGGATTGAAAGACAGTGTATGACCAATTTGGTTATTGAAAGTCATGAACAGTCATAAACAGTCTTTATGGACACTCCAACTATTTTTGAAATCTCCTTTGGTGTGATGAGTGCATTCAGCAAATCACACACTCTTTGACGTTTGCTTTCCTGATTACTCATATGGGCAAAAGTTTCTGAAAAGGTATGGATAATAGTGTTAGGTATGATTATGACATCAATATATGTTTGGTTTCAAAACAATTGACGTAGTTCCTGCTGAGAAAAAACAACTAAATGTTCATTGTTAATTTTGCTTCCCCACCCTGTAAGCATCGCACATGTCTGTCTGGTTACAGGAAAAGGCTTGGGTAACAGTTATTGGACACTACGTCCGAATGACAATGCTAGTGATATTTTTCTTTTGAAGATTCTAAAAGTTTTGCATCCACACTCGTATCATTTCAAGAAATATCTGCATCCAGGTGGTAAACTGGGTTAAAACAGTGTAATACGTATGCCATACCTATTTGTGGTGCTGTACACAAACACAGACAAAGCCGCAGGATACATTAAAATCACAGAAGAATGCAGTGAACATGCGCATGAGGTTACATCCAGGGTTTTCTTCTTCTGGTTACGTGGTACTAGGGTGTCATTGTTTCCATAAAGTGGTGTTTTGCCCATCCATACAGCAACGCCAGGGCGTCATTGGGTGATTTTTCCGCTCTGGGACCTGTTCTCCATAAATATTATTTCAGGCTACCGACAACGCCGATGTCATGTGGACAAAAGGCCCAAACATTAAACTTTTACGGACTGACATAATTTGGTTGTGGTGTGTACGAGGTGTATACACCATATATCACCACAGTACTGTGACAACAAGAGGCCAATGAGTTCATGGAACAGTATCCATGATTGGTTCTGTGACAACAAATGTCCTCACTGCTTATTGTCATAGTCCAAATGCTAACATTTGATTGGCTCTGTGGCAATAGACAAGCTGATATTTCGTGCCATTGTACTGTGGCAGTAGCCATCGCCTTTTTTTGGTTTTCTTGCAAACAGTGTAGTTTGTCGGTGAGAATTAGTCTGGGGCCTCTCAGTTCATTGTCTTTTTCCAAAGGGCATGAGACCAAAAGCTCCTCCTCCTTTCAAACCACATCTGACCCATCTGTTATTATGACACATCGTGATCTTTCTCGACCTTTACATATGTTAAATCACCTCAGTTCATCACATCAAAGTCTGTCAAATCCTCCACCTTAAATGTTTCCCTTTAAATATATTTAAAGAAAAAGTACATGGATCAAAGCCACAGACTGAGATTAAACAGGATAATTCAGTAAAGTAATGTAATGTAAATCTAATGTAAAAGTGTGATGTACAGCTTTCGTTGTCCAGGTCTTACTTGGATTTTGAGGATTTCTACTCTGTGTGTCTGACAGGAGTGATGATCAGAGGAGCAGAGTTTTTACCTCCATCATTGCGACATGGACTGAAGAATGGGAGGAGTTTATCATTGAAGCAGCAGCCAATGAAGGAGTAGATGAGAACTGAAGAATCTACGTCATAAAAGGAGACCAGACCCTCCTCATAATCCACAAACACCCCCACCTTCTGAGGCTGAGACTCTAGGGACAGATGGACAGAAGGTGCACAGTATTCATTTCCATTCCTCAACCAGATGGACCAATATCCGTTCTGAGGATTCAGTGCGATGTGGACCTTCCTGTTCACAGACTCTCTGACCACTCCTAAAGCCCAGCCAGACTTTCCTTTGACCTGAACCTCAAAGTAAAACCTGCCTGAACAGAAACTCTGCTTTCCCAAAATATTACAACAGAGAGAAAATCTCTGTGGTTTGTCTGGAAGGTTCTTCCTTCCATCTCCACATTTAACCTGTTTTTCATCTTCAGACAGAACGAGCCAGGAATTTGCTGTATCTGGGTCCAGAGTCACATCCACCTCATACTGCTGGACTCTCTTCAGCTCAGCTTCAACCATCTTCTTCATGTCTTTTCTGAGTTTGTCCTCCAGCTGAGACACAGCTCTCACCACAGTCCCCTCATATGATGGTGGACGAACGCTGACCTTTGTCCAGGTCTTCATGGGTGGAGCAGTGTTTACAGATGAGAATCTTTGGACAAAGTGGAGGTGGTCTTCACAACCTGAGAGCTGCTTCAGCTCAGTGCCTCTCTTCTTCAGCTCAGAGATTTCTTGTTCCAGCTCTTTGATGAAGTCTTCAGCCTGTTTCTCTGTGGTTCTCTGCTTTTCTTGGATCTCCTCTTTGAGCTGGATCAGACTTCTCTGAGCAGACTCCATCAGAGCAGTGAAGACCTCAACACCTTCTGCTGTTTGTCTGTCTGCAGCTTTCTTACCGAGGTCCACTGAGTGTTGGATCTCCTGGATCTTCAGTTGTCTCTCCTGAATCATCTGCCAAATTTCAGCCTCTATCTTCTTCAGCTCTGTCTTCTGTTCTTCATGTTCTTTTCTCAGAGGAACAAACTCATGATTCTTGTGGTCTAAAACAAGACAGAGTAGACAGATACAGGTGTGGTCTGTTTTACAGAACAGCTCCAGAGGTTTATCATGTTTCATACAAATCCTGCTGCTGTTTGCTCTCTTTTGAGCTTCATGCCTGAACTGGGCCACCATCTCTGAGATGAAAGTGTTGATCTTCAACTGAGGTTTTGTGTGGAAAACCTCTTTACACATGGGACACTGATATGGAACATTGACGTTGAAGTGTTCAGTAATGCAGGATTTGCAGAAGTTGTGTCCACATGATGTGGTGACCGGGTCAGTGAACACATCCAGACAGATGGAACACAGGAACTGATGTTCACACAGCAGACAACTGGCAGCAGCCATATTTGTACACTGGAAACAGAGATGAACATGCAAATAGTAAAACTGGAATCAGTCCAGGTAACAAGAACTGACAAGCACTGAATGTAAATGTATATCCTGAAGTGATGACACCTGTCTTTTACAGTGTAGGTACAGAGTTAGTGTGTGATTAGGATGATAAGGTCACAGACTCTCAAAATAGTAGTATTTAAATGAAACAGTAAATCACTTTAAACAGGGCTGTTTTGTGTTAATGTTTTACTGGATTTTTATCCGTATCATACAAAACATGTCAAACCCTCATGGTTTAATGGACACTATAAAACAAAGTTCAGTCACATTTCATTACAGCTCTTTATAGAATAAAACTTCACTTTCCAGCCTGATGTTAAACGCAAGTTGTCTTTAGTTCAAACCTTAGAAAATACAGTGAAGTGCAATAAAGGTTCCCTGTCTAGAGCACAAGTCAAAAGAAGTCAACAAAAATATAAGTTATTTCTACTCAAGACTGCATACGTTGCATGCCTGTAAAAACAGTAAAAAGCAAACTTTACACAGATGTCTTTTGCCTTTTCTTTAACTGATTCGTCATGACCTGCCTCTACACTTACGGTCCATGGACTCTGTACAGAGTTTTAAAAAACACCTCAAAACACTCCTGTTAAAGTAGGCTTTTTAATTTCCCAACTTACTCAGGGCTGCTACAAACTGATTGCACTTTATGTATTTTTCATATTTTAATTGTATTTTATTGTTTTTAAATGGTATTTTAATTGCATTTTATTTGTACTGTTTATTTGTACTTTGCACTGTAAAGCACTTTGTGACTCTGTGAAAAGAGCTCTATAAATAAAATTTACTTACTTATTTTCTTATGTAGGCATCTACAGTTTAATTACTATATGCAACGATAAGTTTATATGATGCTAATATCTGCAGAAACAGAGTAAATGTCCTTTTCTACTCACCAGTGTTTGTTGTGATGTTGAGGAAGATGTCTTGAACTCAGCTCTTTATCACATTCAACTGAAACACTTCTGCTGTTTCAAAAAACTTATCACATCTTTTCATTGACATGACTTTAAATGAATCCTGTGTTTCCAGTTCTGTTCATTTGCATGCTGTCACGCTACACATCCATCAGGTTCATGAATATTCATTAAATCTTTAGGCGCCAGATCAGCTGGAGTTGACTCAACCTGTCTGTGGTTTTAGATGCATCCAATTTAGTTTGACAGAACATTTTCAGATTTGGTGCAAACATTCATCCAAACTTAATGAACTAAAGAAACTGGCCAGATGTCAAAAGTTATAGACAGTATGACCTCATACATCCTCTACGTCTTGTTCTTTTGGTTTGTTCTTCAACAGTTTATGTCTAAAGAATGTTACACATTATATTGTGTTATGTGTCCAAAAGAATCATGGTCAACCATGCTGTTCTGTGGAAGCTCATTTCTACCACTGAGATATCACTTGAGTGAAAACTGTTATTCCAAAATAATGACTTAAGGCCAGCTCCAATACAAATGAGAAAACATTATAGTATGTCATTCACAAAGAACCTGTAAAGAGTGGAATTCACTCAAAATCCACTGCCAAGAGCATATGTCAATGCTTCATCTGAGTCATGTGCATAGATATGAATGAGGGATTTTCATACATTGAAATGTAATCATACATAACGGAGATCAGGCTGATGTGTTGACCTTTAACCTAAATATTCTGCAGTCTTGGAGAGTAGCATCTACAAAAACATTAATGACCATCAGATTCTGACTTTATCTGTTAGTGACGTTACTTCTGCTGTGCCATGTATGTAAATGAAAACAGTCTCTTTTGGAGTTCAGAGATGCCGTAACAACAATGCTAATGTTTCCAGATATGTTCAGTGGAATGCTACATTATTTTAAGAGACAAACATTAATCAAACATGTTTCAGATCTTCCTGAATTACATTAACATCTGTAGCCCATTTTGATGATTCAGTATATTATATTATAGGAATGAAATACTATAGAAGCTTCCAAGATGTTTGAGCCTGCAGAGCTCTGTGTGTCTGTGTTTCTGTTGTTGAAAAATTAGCAAATTGTGGCTGAAAACATCTGGAACCATAGAAACTTGAAAGCAATGATCTGTGACAGTTTAGCTTTATCTTCAAGACAGAAAGAGAACCAGGATGAGATGATGTGAGAACTGACTTAATGAGGGATTCATAAACAGCTGTTGAAATGTTTTTGCTCACAGGTGAGTTTACCTGCCAGCGAAAATGCTTTAAGGCTGATGGAATCAGTCATATTTGAATATATAATGAGTGTCATATTATCTGTGTTGCAAATCATATTTATGTAGGGGCAGAATAATATGGGAGCAGCCCTGTGGGACCCCTGTGTTTCCATCAGTGTTGGATCTTCAGCTGTTGATTATAACATGTCATAATGTGTCTTGTCAGAAGTCTCTGATTCTCTTAACCAGTTCAGGCTGGATCTGTTGCTCAGTGAGGCGGGTGAACATTGTGTTTATGTTGATGACGGATGAAACATCCATGAAACACATCACAGAGCGTGAATGAGATCATTTATCTTGTACGGGGCCGGTGATTTCCACTGTTTCACCAGGACTAAATGTCACCCACTGTGCTTTTGTCTGTTGAGCCTGGAGGGTGGATGGGGCTGCAAGGACTCCAGGGCTGAATCTGCTCCACAATGATCAATTGTGACAATCAGAAAATAACTCACACACAAACGTTTAATATTTTATGATTTTTCTTATTTAAAATGAAGACTGTGTACAGTGTGTACGTGTATTTATTATAGTTGATGAACATAATCTTTACTGTCACTGCTGTTATTGAATATTGAATTCTCCTGAACACTACTATCATTTGAATGTATAGAAGTCAATCACATAATGGAAACACATTCACAATCACAGCATTTTAAATTCAAGTTAACAGTATAAAATGTGGTGGCCCAGAGGTGCAACAATTTAGGCTGTTCTCTGTTTTTTGTTATAGTGGATAATTTTTGGGGCTGTTCTCTTTTTTTTCTTATAGTGGATCATTTTTGGGGCTGTTGCACCTTTGGGCCACCGTAATAACACCATCATTATCATTGTATTAAATCACAGTGCATCACAACCTGTCCAACCAGGATTATTATCACTGTAAATTTTACCATGTAAGTACATTTGAATAAAGATTAATACACATTGAAACAGTTTAAATTGTCACTAAGTATAGCAACTCCAGTAAATCATAGAAAATCTTTACATTTGATGAATCTCTTACTCAGTGTCTGACAGGAGTGATGATCAGAGGAGCAGAATTTTTACCTCCATCATTTAGACCTTGATTGAAGAATGGGAGGAGTTTATTCCTGAAGCAGCAGCCAATGAAGGAGTAGATGAGAATTGGAGAATCCATGTCATAAAAGGAGACCAGACCCTCCTCATAATCCACAAACACCCCCACTTTCTGAGGATCAGACTTCTGGCATCAGGGTGCGCACTGGCCTGCAGCGGGTGGCGGTCTGGGCCGGCCTGGCTGCCCGGTGTGCTGGGTGGGACCCCTGCCTGGGGAGATGGGTGGCTCCTGGGCTCGTGGGGCTCGGGGACCGGCGCCTTGCCTGCCCCTGGGTGGCCAGCCCCTGGCGGGGGGGTGGCGGCTGGCGTCCCTGGCCTCCTGGGGCCTGTGCTCGGCTGCTGTGGGGCCTCTGGTGGGGGGCCTCCCTCGACCATCTTCGGGGCGGGCACACTGTTGCCTCTCGGGGGGGGGGCGGGCTGGATCCCCCCTCTCTGTGGTGTCTGCTGGATGGCCGGGCCTTGGGGCCCTCTTGGTTGGTCCCTGATCCTTGGAGGGAGTGCGGTTGCGGTTGCATGCCTGTGTTCTTCACCTCAGTCTGTTTGCCTTGTTCACTCTGTCACAGCAGATGAATGTGAACAACTGATGTTGTGTGGATTTGTTTCTGGTATTATTTGTTATAGGTATTATTTGGGCGAATGTGGTATATGACATTTTGTTCATGCTTTCTTATATTCTTCATTTCACAGGTCTTATGTATCTCATTGTTGTGTTTTTTTTGTAGTTTTGTTTGTTTGTTTTTTTGTTTTCTTCTCTCTCTTCTGCCCAGTTTACTCAGTTCTGGTTGTAGTTATTGTCATCATTATAATTGTCTCCATGGTTGTTGCTGTTTGTATTGTTGATACTTTCTTGTGAGGGTCTTCGCCACCTTCTTCTCTCTTGTTTTCTCCCCTTCTTCTACCCCCCCACCCCCACCCCCCATGTCAGGTCCGGCATCGAAATGTGGTTCAACAAAACTCATAATAAACACAGTAGAATATCAAAGGGCGCTTCATATACTTTATGAAGTTACCCTTGGCAAAGCAAATTTGTTCAGCACCAAAAGGAACCAGACTACCATTCTGCTGTTAGAACGCTGGACAAGACAAGTAGGGAAAAAAAAAAAAGTAGTGTGAGATACTCCCTGGTAAAATGTCCAAATAAAAGAGGATACACAAGCAAAGGTGTTAGAAAAATGGGCAATGATGACTGGGAGTACAGTTGATGTCGGCTGCTGCCTTATCGGTACAGACAGCTGCCTGTCAGCCAGCTGAGCCCATAAAAAAAGGAAAAAAAAAAGAAAAAAAAAAAAAAGAAAGCAAAATACTGAGCATAATGTTAGAATAAATGGTGCAAAATTGCTCAAGAAAAGTTAAAAATAGAGAAAAAACTAGAAAAGGATGGGTTAATGTCTTGATCTAAAATTGTGAAGTGAAGAGAGATAATAATTGGCACTTTATAAATAACAATTGAATTTGATTTAATTGCATTGCATTGAATTGAACTGAATTTAATAGAACTGGGAAAAAATGTGAGGCAGTATGTTGGTCAAGTGACTTGGCATTATTGGACTAATTTTTACCCCAGATTGGGGAGGTATTGAACCAGTTCTTGGGGGGCCATCCTTAACCTTCTTTTTCAAGGTCAAAAAGGGGTTGGTGCATCAAATTTAACTTTGGCAATGTAAACTTACATTTTTCAGTTGTTTCGGGTTCAATGCATGGCCATGGGGGTAGATAGGAGAAGCTAGCTCAGATGAGGTGAGGGGATAGTGATCCTGGAAGGAGAGGAAGGAGCAACTGGGGTGGAGATTCATTACAATATTCAACATCTTGTTAAATGAGAATTAGTTTGGGCCCTCTCAGTTTCTTTTCTGTTTGCAGAGGGCGTTTACATCAGGGCCAAATTTTCTGTGGATGGATACACAAAGAACCAATCAGAGCACTGGTTTTGTACAGAACCCAGTATTGGACAGGCACCAGTCACAGGTTGCTGCTTCTCATTGTACTAAACCACATCTGACCTGCCCTGTATCAGATAGATAGATGTGATTGGTTCTGCCCAGTGCCGGGCTGATTTCAGGCTACTGGTTAAGGGCACTGACAGGAAAATTAACCTAGTATATGTGTTTTTGATGGCTAAGAACCTGGAGAACACAGAGGAAACCCACATAACTTGAACACAGAGGGGTCTCCATCACACAGAAAGATCTTGCTGTGGCTGGGAATTGCTGCAAGGGGAAACCAGAGACCACTGAACTACCATGCTGTCCTAATGTTCAAAGATGCACTTCCAAGCTAGATGCACATGAGATATACCTTCAGCCTGGAATCACTAGTTTCTTTTAATTTTTGAACAACTTGACCAGGAATGTTTAGAACCCAGGCTGCATCCCAGCAGCAACAGACAGTCTTGGATCAGAGGGGCCATAAGGTTCACATCTCCAGTGTTGGAGCTTACGGTCCTCATCTTCCTGTGCAGTGATGACCAGTCAAATGAAAGCTTTGCAGAGGTACACCCTTTAGATTATCAACAGGAACCATGGCACTGCAAGTTCCACCATTATCAGTTTGTAGGTGAACTCTGAAACAGTGGCTTGAGTCATAAGATCTGAGGTCAAATAGATGCTGTGACATCCAGTCCTTGAATTTCTGTTGCTGGCTTGTTTTGTTTTAGTCTAATTTGCAGCGTTCATTAGTCAGTATCAGGTTTGACTTGGACTTTGCGGTTTTCTACTCAGTGTGTCTGACAGGAGTGATGATCAGAGGAGCAGAGTTTTTACCTCCATCATTGCGACATGGACTGAAGAATGGGAGGAGTTTATCACTGAAGCAGCAGCCAATGAAGGAGTATATGAGAGCTGAAGAATCTACATCATAAAAACAGACCAGACCCTCCTCATAATCCACAAACACCCCCACTTTCTGAGGACTAGACTTCAAAGACAGATGGACAGGAGGGTCAGTACGTGCCTTGTAATCACTTCCATTTCTCAACCAAATGGTCCAGTATCCATTCTGAGGACTCAAGGTGACCTGAGCTTTTCTGTTGATGGAGTCTCTGGCCACTCCTAAATCCCATTTAGTCTTTCCTTTGACCTGAACCTCAAAGTAAAACCTGCCTGAAGAGAAACTTTGCTTTCCCAAAATATTACAACAAATAGAGAATCTCTTTGGATTGTCTTGAATATTTTTGGGCATGTCACGACAATTAACTTGCTTCTCATCATCAGACAGATCAAGATAAGGACTTGCTGTATCAGGATCCAGAGTCACATCCACCTCATACTGTTGGACTCTCCTCAGCTCAGCCTCAACCAAATTCTTCATGTCTTGTCTGAGTTTGTCCTCCAGCTGAGACACAGCTCTCACCACAGTCCCCTCATATGATGGTGGACGGACACTGACCTTTGTCCTGGTCTTCATGGATAGAGCAGTGTTCACAGATGTGAATCTTTGGACAAAGTGGAGGTGGTCTTCAGAACCTGAGAGCTTCTCCACCTCAATTCTTCTGTTCCTCAGCTCTGAGATTTCTTGTTCCAGCTCTTTGATGAAGTCTTCAGCCTGTTTCTCTGTGGTTCTCTGCTTTTCTTGGATCTCCTCTTTGAGCTGGATCAGACTTCTCTGAACAGATTCCAACAGAGCAGTGAAGACCTCAACACCTTCCGCTGTCTCTCTGTCTGCAGCTTCCTTACTGACTTTGACAAAGTGTTTAACACTTTGAATCCTCAATCTTCTCTCCTGGATCATCTTCTGAATTTCAGCCACTGTCTTTTGTTCATCATTTTGTACTTTCAGGTGAAAAAAATCATGACTTTTGTGGTCTGAGTAGGTGCAGTGCTGACAGATACATGTGTGGTCTGTTTTACAGAACAGCTTGTCGTGTTTCATACACATCCTGTCTTCCAGGTTCTCCACAGGGGGGATCAGCTGATGTCTTTTTAGTCCTGAAACTGTCAGATGAGGTTCCAGATGAGTCTGACAGTAGGAGGTCAGACACACCAGGCAGGATTTCAGGGCCTTCAGTTTGGTTTCAGTGCAGACGTCACAGGGAACTTCTCCTGGTTTGGCAGCTTGTTGATCTGAGCTGTAGATGTTTGGTTCATGTTGAGCTTGATGTTGGAAGTGAGCCACCATCTGTGAGACAAAGATGTTGATCTTCAGCTGAGGTCTTGTGTAGAAAACTTCATTACACATGGGACACTTCTGTTGAACACTGACATTAAAATGTTCAGTGATGCAGTTTTTGCAGAAGTTGTGTCCACATGGTATAGTGACTGGATCAGTGAACACATCCAGACAGATGGAACACAGGAACTGATCTTCACATCGAACACGACCAGCAGTAGCCATACCTGTAAAGTAAAATCCAAGTTAAGAGTTATAATCACAAACAGGGAAGTTGCTTCTAGAACACCAGGTCTCACCATTTAGCCTTCTGGAAGTTTCTTGAGTCTATCAGTGGAACTCAGAGGACAGAGGATCTCCACCCAATCACCCCAGTGAACCCTTTAACCCCCAGTCACGTCAAGGAACAAGGAAGGATGCCTATCAAACCCAGTTAGGTACTTAACCCCTACGTATGTCAAAACTGGACATGTTAAATAGATCTCTTGAGTACCCTTCTTTCAACTTGGCAACTACCAAATGTGGTCTAAGGAAGAACAATTTGATCTCAAACCAGTCAAGCATCTGCAGGATGTGCTGGTCACGGTGTAATGGCTGATAGGTGTGAAGTGCAGCTGAGTTTTAGAGAAGAACTGTAGAACTGATAATTAATGAACCCTTTTGTAAATTGTGTTTTAAATAAATTGTATGAATCCAGTTCTCTTAAAGTAGCTTGGGTGGAATTAAATTCTACGACCGCAATCCCAAAAGAGTTGGGGACAGTGTGTAAATGGAAATAAAAACAAGTTTCATGGAGGATGCTATTAATACATTCAATCTCATCAGCCATTTGATGGCACTTAGATGTTTAACCAGTAACCTGGAAGCAAACCCCCCCACCCCAAAAAAAACAGTAGAAAACAGAAACCAACACTCCACAACACACTGCAGCTGTCATCAGTTTGGAGATATATATTCACAAAAGGTAGAACTTTTAGTGTTTATAGGCTTTTTAAATTGTAACTGTTCACAGAAACGTCTTTTTTTAGAACCTAATATTAAATATTTTTACATAAATAAACAAAAATAATTTCTTTGGTCGAAATAAGTTGATGAAAATGTTTCTTATTGACTAGGTAGTTGTAAAATAATAGTGTGTGGGATTTCTTCTAATGAGCATTGCTTCAATCCCTGAGCACAAAAAGTACATAACATACACAACACACACATATCTAACAGACCAAAGCCCCAAATGTGAGCGCAGACTTCCTGTATAGATGAATCCCCTGCAGAATGATTCCATCCCAGGATGTTTGATTCATATAATCAGTTTATCAATGTTACAATCATCATCACAATCAACGACTCTTACTTAATGTGGTCTACTGAAATAGAAAACATCAGTTGAATCACAGTACATATTCTGAGTTGTACTCACCAGGCTTTGATCCTGTAGATGATCAGTGGAGTTTGACTGAAATGTGTCTGTTCTGCAGCTCTGCCGTCATATGACTGACATTCATTTACAATATGTGATGAAGCTTTGATATATTTCCTGTGGAGCTCCACCTTTAAGACTAACAGGTTTATGTGATTTGTTTCCTCATGTTCATAAAATATTACAGTAAGAGTTTTTATCGTCCCCTATCTTTGCGGTCATAAGACTCTCATATATAATTCTTTAACTGTAATTGGGTGAAGTGTCAGCTTTCCATGAGCAGGATCTTTTAGCTTGGTCCATGATCTATAAACCCAATTTTTCACCTCACAGGTATCTGATATGGAACAACAGACATATTGTGTAAAAGGAAATCACTTTACTTTGAAAGATGGGTTCAAAATCATATCCCTCTGATAGGTCAGTTGTTTAATGTGGGGGAACTACTGCTAACATACAGACAATTTCTATCTAGGTACAATTTTCCTGTAAGTCCCAAACAGTTTGCCATAGTCTTTGACACTGTTCCCTCTGGTACCCTAATACTTTATTGTAATGTTCATGATCTTCCACTGGTATCGGTCTCACTGCCTGACCCAACTGCCTCAACAGAGGGAAAGATTTGTTTTTCATTGAGTGCTCATAGAAACGTCAACAAAAATATAAGAGCATTATTTCAGAAAGATATTGTCTCTACTCAGTGTGTAATATCATATTGGAATCATTTTGTTGATGATACTGATTGAAAGTTTGGATGATTCCCCATAAATACCTTATCACCAACAAGGTAAAAGAAGTATCCTTCAGAATTACTCACAAATATTATCCTGCTAACCACTACATGTTGAAATTAAAAAGAGACATTAACTTAAATTCTTCTTTTTGTGGGGACCATTCAGAGACTGTGCTGCACCTTTTCTGGCATTGTTCATACACCAAGAAACTGTGGAAGGACTTCAGCAGATTTATTATCAACCATGTTTTCACAGACTTAGTCATATCAAGGAAAATGTATTATTTTGTTTTTACAGATAACCCAAAAAGGAACAAAAAAAAAAAAAAAATACATTTTTTATAATCAATCTATTTCTCGTACTTTCTAAATTTTTCATTCACAAATGTAAGTTCTGTAACACAAAAACAAATATTATCTATCTTTTGAAAGATGCTGAACTTTATTTAAAACTGTTGTATTCATCTGGAAACAAAAAGCCTATAAAAACCATCAGTTTTTATACCAAACTATCTGATTTGGACATAATATAGTAGTGTATTCCCCCTGTCAAACTTGTTATGTGTTTTTTTCTTGTTGTATACATTGTTTGTATACTCTACTTCTTTCAATAAAGATTTAAAGGAAAAAGAAAAAACAAAACAAAACACCGTGTTGACACTGTGTTGGTGTGTCAATGGTAACATTTGGTGGACTTAAAAAGTCATTGCAGGCTGCCGGGATACAGAGTGAAGTGCGTTGCTTCAGTGGACAGGGTGGACACCAAATGATTAATTAAAGTGCTTACTGAATGAAAGAGAAGTGGATGTATTCTAACTGATTTGAATTTAACCAAAATAATATGTGGTGGATCCAGAAAAAATGGAATGGGTGGTGCTATATATACATATATGTGTGATATTCTTTTCCGAATTGTCATATTTCTGCTCAGCAGGACTGCTTGCTTTGTCAACACAACATACTGTTCATTACGACCATATTCCACACACAATAAACACTTTAATCTTAACTAACCCCGAAGCTAAATTTCACACCCCAAAAAGTACCAAGACAATCAGATAGCAAATAGGTCAATACTGAAATTAGTGAAGATTTAGCTCAGTAGGTAATGCTTCTGTCTGTCAAATGAAATTCCAGGGTTTGAATTCTGGACAAAGCATTAATGTTTCCTGTAGATTTTCAAAGGGGCGGGGGGGGCACATAAATCCACCATTGATAACTAATACAGCACATCAAATGCTGAGTTAACAACAAAATTTTGGTGCAGGGAAGTATAAGTGGAAATCTATATGAAGAGACATTTGTTTCTTTATTTTTCAATCAAACAGAATAGATTTGCAACCAAAAAGAGATTTGAGAGCAAAAGACAGTAAGTGGCAATCCAAAAAATATATAATTTTGCTTATAAATCAGTCCTCTTTGCTTGTGACTTCAAAAGTTTTGTTTGCGAATTAAACCAAGCAGTGCTCGCTGTTGAACCACAAGGGTGGAGCTGTACCAGAATGGTGGAGCTGTACCTGTGTCAACCCCACCCACCACCAGAATCAGCCATGCCCACCAGTTCCAAAGAGGCACTTCAGGAAGCGTTCTCTAGTCTGTACATCTACAGCACCACAGCTGCATTAAGATATAGACTATTAGTGAAAGATTGTGACACAGGCTGTTAGTGAATTAATTTCAGTGCCATCACATTAATTACTGTTAAAACATCTGGCCTAAGTTACCCAGTTAAATATACGGAAGTGTACGGATTCCTAGTCCGTTAACTGTTCATAAGGGATTATTGTATGTACATTGAACCAAAATCACACAATCCACAGTGCTAAAGGACGTTAGTGTCCTCTGGCTCTCAGCTCTGTCCCGTGTTGATAGTTATAATAGATGCTCACTCTGTTCATCATTCAGTCAGATAGTGTAGTGTGTATTAATGTATGAAGTAGGTGTTTAGTGTTCCAGTCCCTCCTCCAGTATTATGTGTTGTTCTCTAGCGGAGCAGGACAGATAGTGCAGTTAGTAAAGATGTTTGGTGCTGATGCAGGTGACCAGGATATGATTCAAAACTTGATTTTTGCGTTTTCCATTTCGTGTTTATACACACAGTAGGACAGATGGACGAAGACATTTTCCCATTGCCTGGTTCTCCTTCTGTCATCTGGGAATAACTATCATAACCACTGCTCCAGATATAGTAGGGTACTGAAATAGTTTTAGGCAATCAATATTATTACTGAACTAATAATAATAACTGTGTTTATTATTATTTTATCCGTATGTATTCTTGATTCAGTATCTCTGAGGCACTGGTACTTGTTTTGGAAATGGTATTTGTGAAAGAGAAATGACAACTTAAGTAACTTTGTACACTTGTCTCTTATGTCATAATTGTTCCTCATCATCATATTCTCGGTGGTCTCCTCTAAGACCCCGTTCATGAGGCACAAGGGGTTTGTGAACTGTTTGATGAATATGAAAATGACGTGAATCAAGTGCTATGGCCTTCACAGTCTGTAGAGCTCAACCAATTTTATTTATTTAAAAGAAAAATACACTTCATTAGAGTAAGGCATAGTTGGTATGTTCACCAACACAGCCTCTGGATTATCAAACCTACCGTCACTGATACCGGGTGGTTCTGCAGTGAAGGCAGGGCCTACGCTGATGGATGAGAGAAGAGTTTCTATTGGTGGGTTTGACCTGTCTCCACCGCCGGCTGCAGCTTCCGCATTAAACCCACTTCTCTGTTATGTTACTGGGAGGTCAGTTGATAGTCTATTACTCTTTGAATTTGAAATATATCTCAGAAGTAGTGGATTACACTAAATAGCGTCGGTTACAGCCTGTACATTCACAGCCTGAACAGAGAACAGAATGAGTGAGTGAGTTACAGGGAGGAGTTTACAACAAAGGGCTGGGATTTAACATTTAGTGTTGAATGGTACCTGCGGTACCAAAACGTTCCTGCTAGGGATGTAACGGTACAGGGTATCCACGGTTTGGTACGTATTGCGGTTCCTGAGTCATGGTTAAGTACGGTTCAGTACGGTTCGGTATGGTTTGGACGCAGAGCCCTGCTGTGCACCGAAACATAACTGGGAGCTGATGGAGAGCCTTAGGTAAATATGTCCATCTGTTTCTAAAGTTGTCATGTGTCACTGCCTTCATACATCCATGGGTCCTGTATGTTGGAATGAGTGTTTCTCAATCAATCCACCAGAGGGAGCCGTGCTTAATTACCATACTGGCCAGATACCATGAAGAAGACTAAAGTTTTTTGAGGAGAAGAACAAAATCAATAAAAACAAATATGGCAACGACGGAGGAGGTTTTACTAATGTGGATACTAATGTTGATATTGAGAAGGGTAGTTGGATGTAGAAGGGCTGTGCTCTGCATTACTACATCCAGCTCCGCCACATAATGCTGTAGTCGGGTTTCTGTATCTGGCTCCAACCAATGACAGTAGAATTCCGTAAGTCAGTCATCTTGCAAATCTAATATAAGTGTGAGTTGTCCAGAAATGTCATTTGAAAATGACAAATGAGCCGTACCGTGGAACATGCTCGTACCGAAACATTATATATATATATATATATATATATATATATATATATATATATATATATATGTATATATATATAAACACACAAAATAAAACAGCTCAGTCACAATAAACTTTACTTAATAAAGATGTACTTCTTTTATTTTAGTCCAGAGGATTCATCTCCTGTCATGTCAGTACATCTGTAAACGGATTTATCTCTTTCATTTATGATAAATACATTTGTTGGATCACATGAGTGTCTTTCAGCTATAACCAGGTTTTTGTCTTTGCACTATTGAGTTTTCTTTTTCCAGCTATAAAACAGGTTGTACTCAGTTTGTCGGCTGGAAAGCAACAGTGAGCATCCACACTGATAACACATTTGATTCACTTACCCTCTTACAAATGAAATAAAGTTACATATTTTACACAATATTTCAGAACAAAATGTTGCTCATGATCTCAAAAAGTCCACAGTAAATATCCACAAAGTCTAATATACAGTTCCAGTAGTTTTTTGTGTCATTGCAGTAAAGAATTTTATGAAAAATTGGAGAAAAAAATAAGTTTTTAAAATTGCATCATTGAACAGTTGGAAACCCATCTGCATTAGTAAAATTCGACACTGTATGTTTGTAGTAAAAAAATTCTGTAACAATGAACATTCTTAAGAAAACTTTATTGATTCAATTATATGAAATTATCAAAATATCAGCAGTCACTGAAATATCTTAAGAATGCAGACAATTAACCCATAAAGACCCAAACACTCACTGGGGACCAAAATATTTACTGATATGAAAAGTTAAATAACAGTTGATCCACTAATTCTATCAATGCATGTAAATAATTGGTGTAAAATACAGTTTTTCATCTTTTCATGGTCATCAGATATGACCTATTTGGATGTTCAGAGGCTCCATAGTTACCCTGGAAACACCATCATCTTCTGCAACATTGATTCACCAGTAAAACCTATGGAGTTGGATCAATGACAGTGGATGGAGACACTCATTTTTATGTTGAGTTAATGATATATTTTACTGAAAATGTCGCTTTTTCCTCCATTTGATATAATACCCGTCAATTTTAATTTGAGCTTTTATGGACATCAATCATGATCAGTGAATTAAATGCTGAAAAATACCTGATTTTCACTTAATAATGCAAAATACTGACCATATTATTATAATAAATGGTGATGAATCACTTAAGAAAAGTTAAAAATGGTTTGATCATTTGGGAACTGCCACAAAAGTAGCACTGGGTCTTTATGGGTTAAACAACAAAGCAATACTTTTATCAGATTTTTAACAGATAAAAGTGGAATTGTCACTGTTCAGTCCTTGAAACGAGATGCAGCGACTGTAGTTAAAGTCCAACACATGAAGACAGTCAAGTTTGGCTTCACAGTAATATCAGCACCTTTCACAGAGAAGGGAATATTGTCTGCAAAACATCGAATTATTTACAAGTTCACAAAAAAACAGAGTTTTAGCACAAACGAGAATAAATCTGACCTCAAAAAGACTTAGTGGTTCAATGTGAAGGGTTCATCCCTGACATGGAAATTAAACAGAACTGTTAAAATATAGAATTACATTTTATTTGAGCAACAAACACTTCATTTACCACTATAACAAAAACATTTATTGAAGCCAAAAGCAAATGATTTTTTAAAATTGAACATTAATAAAAAATGGCTTTTTGTATAATAATACAAAAAATATCTAAAGCAAATTAATCTACAAAAAAATATTCCCCATAAGATGAACCATCAAACCTCCAGAACATTACAGTAAATTGTTGGTTGTATTTTATTTTATATGTGCTCTTTTTTCTCTTTGACTGTTAGTTTGCAGCTAGCTTTTCAGAAGACTTTTAAAATATTTTGTTTCGCATCAGGGTCTTTTTTTTAACAGGTGATTGTTTTTCGCTGTTAACATTGAAACACCAACAACTTGGGTATTAAAAATGGCAAAAGTATTTTAGTTTTAATGTACAACCAGGCTATTTTCATTGTTCAGTACCTTTTAACAATTTTTGTCATTTTAACCTGAAACTCATTCAGAAACATGAATAAAGCTAATGATCTCACTGCACCTGAAGTTTCACCATAAACAGAGCGAGGTCTGAACGCAGCCAAACACAAGGAATCTTGGGAAACTTTAAATTCAAGTAAGAAAAGTAGAAAACTTTGAATTCAGTTGAATGTCTGTGATTGTCCGGACAATGGCGCCTCAGTCTGGCATCCTCACAGGTTCCCGTCCACACAGCGGCCGTCAACGTTGTCTGGGCAGCGGCAGGTGAAACCGCCAAGTCTCGGTAGACACAGGTGGGAGCAGCCACCATTGTTAGAGCAGTAGTTATAGGCTGATGGAGGTAAAAACGACAGCGTTAGCCAAGTAGATGTCTGTCAGAATGGTGGTCCTGAGTATGTGTCATATAGTAACACAATAACAAACTTTACAAATACAACACTTTTCAAGACCAGCAGTAAAAGGTTGGATATGGAATATGTTCTTGTGAAGTTTGTGTTGGAATCTGTTTTGTGCTGGGAGTCGGATGTTGTGGACATTAACTAAATCAATTTCTAAGCTAACACTTGTTGCAGTTGCCTCCATTGTGATAAAAGCATGCACATACTTTGGGCTAGTTGATCACATGATCATGTTTTGGCGTAAAATCACACTCCATGATCTGAATAGAAACCTACAATTAATGTAGTCAAGTTACAAACAAACAAGTTTCCTCTACTCTTCTCTGGTTTCTGAATGTTCATTTACTGTCTGCATTTTTGGATAATTTTGGCTCAAAATCAAGACACTATATCCATTAATTTTTAAAATCTTTTTTTTCCCCATTTACTTTTAATGACCAAAATGTGTGTATGCTGTCTATGTCTATGCTGACATCAGCACACATATAGACGTTGTAACATCAGCTGGATCGATGCCAAAAGGTACAATATGTGCGAGGGGCGGGGTTTGTTGTGCCTGGCACCACTTGTTTTTACTAGTTTACCTTATCATTTCTTTTACTTATATCTTTGTTCAGTACTTTGGGCAGCTTTTGTTAATTTAAATGTGCTACAGAAATAAACTCAGCCTTGACCTGATGGACCATTTGTCAATTGATTAGAATTCAGGGCTGGTTCATTTGAAGCACCAAAGTTTTAAAAAAAATCCGGAGTCGGACAAGTTCAAGATCCACCGCTAAACTGCGATAGCTACTGTCAGATTGACAGGGAAAATAATACATCAAAAATAATGTTGTAAGAATATTTTATGGTTGATTTAATATTCAACTCAAAATAAGACACTTTTTACTTTTCTTAGATGTTCTAGTCTACAGTTATCCACTCATAAAAATGTCTTTTTTGGCTTTATAGTAACATCAACATCTTATAGAAGAGAATATCGTCACACTTAAATTTATCATTAACCAAAAAGTACTGCACATTTATTGAGGCCAAAGGCAAATTATTTATATTAAAAAGTTCCACTGTAATAAAATGCCTTCCATGTAATTTAATAAGAAAAGTGTTCTAATATATTGTAATGTAATCAAATCTGAAGTAACCTTCATATAATCCCTAAAATAAAACCAAAAAAACTGTATTATGACTGCCTTTTAAAAAAATCCCTCTCTCTTTGTATTTTTTTTCCAGCTACAAAGAAAATATTAAAGAATAGGACAAAAAAGGTTGAAAGAAGTGAAAGGTCAACCAGCGCACATGTAGAAGGACCATCTACAACAGGGGTGTCAAACATGTGGCCCTTGGGCCAAAACTGGCCCGCCCAAGGTTCTAATTCGGCCCGTGGGATGAATTTGCTAAGTGCAAAAATTACACTGAAGATATTAACAGTCAAGGGTATTGATCTGGTTTTAGTTCAGGTTCCACATACAGACCAAAGTGATCTCAACTAAAATAATAGCCTATTAACCTATAAATAATGCTTCTACATTTTCTTCTTGGTTTAATGTGAAAAAAATAGTATTACATTATGCTTATAAATAATAACTGCAAATTGTTCTTTGTTTTAGTGGAAAAATAACATTAAATTATGAAAATATTTACATTAACAAACTATCCTTGAATAACAAAAAGTGAAAAACCTGAACAAATATGAACAACATGAAATGTCTGAATAAAATGAAGTGCAATTTTAACAATATTCTGCCTGTTACTAAATGTTTTGTGCCTTTGTAGATCCCATCTGTCAAGCACATGTATAAATGACAAGTTGAGGCATTACATTGTTAAAATTGCACTTATTTTCTTAAGAAATGTCCGTTTTTTTCAGGTTATTCACATCTTTTTTGTTTGGATAATTAGTAAATGGAAATATTTTTGGAATTTAATGGGGTTTTTTGCACTAAAACCAGCAGAAAAAATTGGAGTTGTCATTATTTATAGGTTTTACTGGTCCGGCCCACTGGAGATCAGATTGGGCTGAATGTGGCCCATGAAAGAAAATGAGGTTGACATCCTTGGTCTACAAAAAACAACCGGTTCCCAGCACAAACCCAGAGCTGAACAGTGAGCTGCTCCTAAACGGTGGCGTTCGTTATTGGCTGTACCTTGTGGGCACTGCGTTGGCGTCGTGGCGATGCCGTAAAGCCGAGAGCGTTTCTGAGGCTGGAACTGGTCTGTCTCTTTCTGAGTGTAGCGGTCAACAGAGATGACTGCTTCCCTGGATGAAAACATATCACCGCATTAACATTCAGCGACATTCGATCCATGTCACATATCATTATATTGGTACCACCTTACATAATGGTAGGGGAAACAAGTCGTACATTGGGCAAGAATGGGAACAAATTCCACCTGCAAATCTTCGGCAGTTATTGTCCTCAGTTCCCAAACGCTTATTGAGTTTTGTTAAAGAGGTCATATTTTGCTCAACCCACTTTTATTAGTCTTTGGTACATTTGTTTCTGTATTTGGACCCTAATAGTTAAAAAAGTTTGAATTTGAACCCTCCAGGTGCTGTAAATCTATCTTTATATTCATTTTGGCAAAAATCGAGTAGATTTCTAAAACCAGTTTTACTTCCTGCTTATTTTGTTACGTCTCGACATTTGCACATTTGCAGGGCAGCCATGGCTCAGAAGGTAGAGTAGGTTGTCCAGTAACTGAAGGGTTGGCGGTTCGGATCGCTCTGTCCCTGTCATGTGTCGTGTCCTTGAGCAAGACACTTCACCCTCCTTGCCTCCAGTGTCACTCACATTGGTGTATGAATGCGTGTGAATGTTTGGTGGTGGTTGGAGGGGCTGTTTGGCACGAATTGGCAGCCACGCTTCTGTCAGCCTGCCCCAGAGCAGCTGTGGATACAAATGTAGTTTACCACCACCAGAGTGACAGTGAATGAATAATGGATCAATAATGTAAAGTGCTATAGAAATCTAATCCATTATTATTATTATTATTATTATTATTATTATTATTATTATTATTATTATTATTATTATTATCATTATTATTATATAAGGTCAAGACTTCCAACAAACATTTCTCCAAGTACACCATAATTGTTTATCAGTAGCAGCGGTTGTTGTCCATACTGAAAATATGTCCAAACTTCAAGCCGATTCCCTAAAATGTTCAGTTGTTGGTTGAACAGGACAGAGCAGCACAGCCAACAACCTGGAGGGGGCGGGGCATGAAGTGGTTCATGTGCATTTAAAGGGCCAGCACTGAAAACGACCTTTTTGGTGTCATTACTCAGAAATAAGGTTGAAGATGGACCTGTGAAGTTGAATTAATGAAGAATTCAGACCCAAGCAGAGCATTTACAGTTTATGTAGACCACAGGGAAATGTTTTAAAATGCATAATTCCATTTTTAAAAAATCTAAATATCACTCCTTTAAAGGGAAGGTGATGTAACACAGTAATGAACAAACCTCTGTCCAAATTAAATTTCAAAATGAGTGAATATTTGCAAAAAACACTAAAGTTTATCATTTTGAACATTAAATATTCAGTCTTTGTATTGTATTCAACTGAATATACAGGTAGGTCAAAAAGAATTTGCAAATTATTGTATTATGTTTTGATTTACATTTTACACAATGTACCGAATTCACTGGATTTGGGATTGTAATTTTAGTTAGTTTTACATATAAGTGTATATATGATTTTGTTTCGTTCAGTTCAACTCGTCAGTTCAGTTTTTGATTAATTCATCTTTTCACTGTAGTTTTTGTTCTTGGTTTACCTCCTCCAGTCGGTGTAGTACAGGTTCTTTCCAAAGGAGACCAGGCCAAATGGGTACTGGATCCCCTCGGCGATCTTTATCCGGATCCTGCGATGCGGATCCATACACTCCACTTTACGAGTACCTGCATGGGAAAACACAGTGGGGTGGGGTGGGGAGGTGGGGGGGGGAAGCGGTGGGGACCAGACAGGCAATGTAGACATGATGTTGAAAATTAATTAGAACAAAATAAATGAAATTCAGCAGCTCTAAGGCATCTAGATTTGAAGCATTTCTAGTAGTATTTATAGTAGTTTTGTCTTCATGTGACAGGACTCTTATTGCCATTTTTCATGTTTTTTGGCAAAGTGAACATAAAGCAGACAACGAACCTGATCCAAACATCACAGGTTAACCTGTGCCACATGTGCACCCTGGGTAAATTGCCTGGAAATAACATGCCTCTCCTTATATGGACATGTGCTTGTAGGTCACATTTCCAGGTTTTACAAAATGCATTTTTCCTCTTTGAAACCCCAGATATGATAAATTCACCTCAGTTTCATTATGTTTTATTAATATTTTTGTTATTTTACGCTGTAGAAAAGTTGTGAAAATAGAATGTCAGACAACATTTATGATCAAAAAACAATATTATAAAATGTCATTACCTCCGCCAAGGAGGTTATGCTTTTGCTGGCATCTGTCTGTCTGTCTGTGTGCAAGATAACTCAAAAAGTTATGGACGGATTTGGATGAAAATTTCAGGAAATGTTGATACTGGCCCAAGGAACAAGTGATTACATTTTGGTGGTGATCGGGGGGTGGGGGGGTGGGGGTGGGGTGGGCCTTGATCTGCCTTTTCTAGTTTTAGACATGTTTTCTACACTTATTTTATTCATATCTACTACTACTTTTGTCAAGTTCAGACTTTGTTAAACCTATTTCAACACCAAAAAAAACTTTGTCTACATGAGTGACGGTGTGTTTTCACAACAGATTTGAACATTTTCACAAATCTGACTTCAAACTTTTAGCATCATTTAAAGCTATACCGTATGATGTGGCATTTTTACACTTTTCTTTTGTCATCTTAAAATGCTCCTAATAAACGTGTGTCAAACTAAAATGTAAAAGAAATCCACCAGGTATTGAAACTCAAAAATGTTTAATTCTCATATATTTCTGATAAAAGTCTGACCAATCATTTTATTCAGTCCGAATGAAATAATTGGCCGCACCTGGCTGAGCCTCCTGTCAATTATCCATTATCGCCGTCCCCACATCCAATATGTGTCCCTCTGCATCTGATGCTTCACTCGCGCTGCTTCTCCTGTCACTGACCACAGTTTACTGTCTAGGATGTGAATGGATAAAACTCAAAACCAAGGGGAACAAACAGGAGTCCGATGAATGAAGGATGGAGATAAAAGTCCGAAAGTCAGGTGTACTAGACTGAACAGGTCTGCATAAAGGTCAGTTTTTATGACCATGGGACTCATACAGGTACATGTACATGGTGTCACACAATGTAGGATGATAAATGTATGGACTATGAAACCTCAAATGTCCATGGACAAATTCGCGGAGGCCACACGTTCACAGTGCGCGTGCCTGTCGCCTGGGCACCTCCGTGGTGCAGTGAAGACACTGACCCAGCGCTGCACAGACCACATCCTTAAATACAGGGTCTACTGATGGAACAGGGGCCGCGGGCCCGCGGCAGGTGGATGATGCATCTGATTACTGAGGGAGGGGTCCGCGGACACACCGAAGCGGACCGGACCTCTGCCTCTGCTTCCTCCGTGCGCATCAGGTGACAGGAGGAGAGAGGAGGGGAGCATCAGAGCTCAGGCAGAGGGAAGTGGGCGGGACTTTGGAGGGAGGCGGGTTGTTCATGTTCAAACTTTTACTAAGTGCTGTGAGAAATGCCACATCGGTAGGTATAGCTTTAAACAATGAACTACGAAAAAAAGCCTCAGTTCCATAAAGATGACATTGTCCTGAACATTAGGATATAAAACACTTGGGTTTTGTGTTATTTGGAAGTATCAGCATCCGTACACATTTTTCAAGGTCAAATTCAAGCACTTTTTAAGCACTTTTAAGGGTCATTTTCAAAAATTTCCAGCACAGCCCCTTATCACTGGGGTAAAATACATATCTACCAGAATACATGACTATTTTTTTCACTTTTTGTCTCAATGATGTACACTGTATTATGCTATAAACATCTAAAATTACGTTTCATAATTGCTAAAACGTAATTAAAGGAGAACACAAAGTTTTATCCAAAAAAAAAAGGAAGGCACTCTGCATTCTCCAGACACACTCACACCGAGAGAGACAAAGATTAAGATAAAAATTACCTGAGAACACCCAGTAATTTTCTTTTTTGGCAAAGTTTTATTTTTCAAAATGTATCACCTCTCTGTAAGTAGCTTTGGCTTGCCATCTAACCTGGCAGTTAAGATTTAAATAAATAAATAAATAAATAAATAAATAAAATTAATAACATCACAGTTATAATTGCAAGCACTTTCAAGCACTTAAACTTAAATTAAAGCACTTTTCAGACCTTGAAAACATAACATTGAAATTTTGATTGATTTTCAAGGATTTCAAGACCAGACGAACCCTGAAGTAATTTTTTTAAAAAAAAGGTGAATTATGTAGAAATCAAAAAAAGACCCTTTGACATCTGAGGGTTTTTAAAAATGGCCTTTTCTGAATTTGCTTCTTCATCTGTTATTATATTTCTGTTCTATTCTTGTATCATGTACAGTTTTCAGGTTAGGTTTCTCCTCTGAGTGAATGACTGTGATTCATGAGACGGTTCATTTTGCTGCCATCTGAGTCTCACCTGCGTCGGCCCAGCAGAGCTGCTGGTTGTCGGGGTCAAAGGTCAGACCATTGGGGAGCCCCAGATCGTCTTTGACCAGGACGACCCTCTCGGTCCCGTCCATGTTGGACATCTCGATCTTGGGCCCATCTCTGTTCCAGTCAGCCCAGTACAGCCGCCTGCAGCCACAGACAAACCGGTTAAAGATCACGTTTTGCTTTATGGTCTAATGCCAGGTGTAGACGCAGACTCACCCGTATGCCGGGTTGGTGACGATGGGTCGAGGGTTGACGAGGTCGTTGTCGAAGAGGACTCGCCGCTGGCTGCCGTCCAGTTTGGAGACCTCTATAGTGTCGCGCATGGAGTCGGTCCAGAAGAGGAGGCGGGCCACATGGTCGATGGCGATGCCTTCAGGGCTCTGCAGGTCTGAGGACATGACAAACACACTTTAACGTCTGCTCATCCTGCTGTTTAAGACACTCCTCACTGGGTTTTAATTCACTTTTAGTTTCATATGTTGTTTTCCTCATCTATAAACCCTTTTACATAAACTTGTCTTATGGATTCATTTGGTTTGTTCTGTCTTATGTTGTCAATAACTGCAACTTACCGTGATCATCCCAAAAGTCCTCACCTCCTTTGGCTGTGATTCATTTCATTTTGCGCCTAATGAGTTACAAAAAACACTACAGCTTCATCCAGTTATCCACCTTCAATACTTCATTATGAACTATGGTTTCTCATCAGTGGACTGGCTTCTGATTCTCATAGATTTCCTTGTTGTATGCAATGTACATATTGTCTTAAAGTAATCCTTTATGACTGATTTTATACTGTGACCATTGTTTTTTGTATAATTTGCCTCATGCTGCTGCCAGGTCATTGATGGAAATGACAGTTGGTTCTTGACTGGGTGACATTTTTTAATAAAGGTTAAATAAATAAATAAATGCTGCCTCCCTTGGAGTTTTCTCTTAAATGTGTCCAATGCTGACTTACAGTTTTATTCACCTGAGTGTGTTTGTGAATCATTTAGGGTCAAGTGTCACAATTAACATAAGGAAACACCCCAATATGTCCATATATTGGCAGCAGAAGGACATGTCGTGCAAAAAAGGAGCAGAATTTGTCGATGGTGTTGGAATTCCTCAGATATTGTAGTAAAATTGTCCTTAAAGGTAGGGTAGGAGATGTTTTCCTGGGGCATTTTACTATATTGTTTAAAATCCCCTTCACACCCCAACTGCAACCAATTAATTAAATGCTCTAACAGAAAAATAAAAAATTTTAGTCACCTGTGGAATGGACAGGACTGAAAAAATGCCATCCAATCATTTTTACCAGCCCATCGAAATGATTGTATGGTGATATGTCTATCAAACTAATCTGCCATTTGTCCCTCCTCCCTCTGCGAGTACATTTCAGTACTCTGGAGGTGTGGCTTCGGGGGAAAGTCTGAAGAAAGAAGTTTGGACTTTTGAATTGTGAGTTTTCAAAATGTAGCTTGCTTGAACCGTTTTTCCAGGATCTCCTATCCTACCTTTAAACACAATAAGATCAACTCAGTGGAAATTTACAATTGAAGAATAAGGCCTTTAGTGGATGAAAACATATAGAATTGCATTTTCTTCTGCTGGTTTTCTGAAAATGTGAAAAAAAACAGCAGACACATGATCATAAATGGAATGAATAAAACATGCTTGATTTAGTTTTTATTCATCGTGTTCTTTTAAAAAATCCAAATATTGAGAAAATAGATGAAAATTAGCTGCTTCTGAGGAGCTGTTTGTTTCCTTTAAAGGGGTCATATTTAGCTAAACCCACTTTTATTAGTCTTTTATTTTATTAGTCTATTTTTTTTTTGGACCCAAATAGTTCACAAACTTTGAATTTGAACCCTCCAGGTGCTGCAAAGCTATTTTTATATTCATTTTGGCAAAAATTGAGTGGATTTCTACAACCCGTTTCAATTCCTTCGTAATTTGTTAAGTTTTATAACTAGTTACTAGGCCTGTAATGGTACATGTACCGAACCGAACCGTTTCGGTACACACCTGTTCAGTACACAGCTGTACTGAAACGGCACAATATGTTGAGAAAAAGAGAAAGGAACGAAAGACGCAGTTCGATGCGGAACTTTAAATCCACGCAAGTTCCACATGGACATATTGAAGGATGCACACATTGACCCGAAATACAAAATAGCAGCTGATATAAGATAAAAAAAAACAAAAAACAAAAAAAAAAAACAAATATGATGTGAACCTGGAAGGACAAGACTGAAGACCCTCCACCATCATTACAGTCCTGTTTGGGATCAGTTCAGGTCCCGGTGAAAGACAACAACAAGGAAAGAGACGTTAATAAGATGGACACTGCCACCTATGAACTACAGTAGTTCTAAAACACTTAAACTTGCTCTGTCTGTCTCTCTCTCTCTCTCTCTCACGCACGCTGTACAACAGAGGAATACAACCCGTAGTTGGACGTTGAAATTCTATAAAGTTTCACTTTCGTTTCACGTCAGCATTTGTTACGTTAGTTATGGACCCTCCACCCCCCTGGCTCCGACCAAAAACAAAAAAAAAAAACCAAAAAAAAAAAAAACATCCCCCCAACAAATCACACCCTGCACGCACGTGCGCACGTACACACAGTGTCCTCAACAGTTTATCTGTCCTAAAATAGATAATTTGGCTAATTTTTTGTTGTCAATGTTGCTCTTCAGTTTGTTTAAAGAGAATACCAGTTTGTCCTCTGGTTAATGTTGCACTTCATGTGGAATTTTTTTGGTATTTTTATGCAGAATGTGAACTGATAGAACTGTGATTTGATTTTTGTTGTTTGTTCAAAACTACCTGTTAGGGAAAAGTGCAATACTAATGTTTAAAATACATTTAGTAATATTAATAATTTATTTTATTTTCTATTTGATTTATAGCCGCTGAATTATATTCCTGTTTTTCTATATTCAAATTTTTCAAAAAATTGGGGGAAATTTTTTCAAAATTCATAAATGTATTAAAAATATGTTGAGGGGTTTTCTTTCTTCCCGTACTGAACCGATAAAAAATGAACCATGCCTTTCAAAACCGAAAACGTACCGAACCGAAAATTTTGTGTACCATTACAGGCCCACTAGTTACGTCACGACATTTGCACTTATAAGGCCAAGACTTCTGATGAACATTTCTCCGAGTACGACATAATTGTTTATCAGCAGCAGCGGTTGTAGTCCATACTGAAAATATGTCCAAACTTCGAGCCGATTACATAAAATGTTCAGTTGTTGGTTGTATTAACAAACTCAAGTGGCTGAATGGGACAGAGCAGCACAGTCAACAACCTGGAGGGGGTGGGGTCATGTGCATTTAAAGGGCCAGTGCTCAAAACGAGCTTTCTGGTGTCATTAGTCAGAAATAGGGTTAAAGATGGACCTGTGGAGTTGAATTAATGAAGAAGTCAGACCCAAGCATAGCATTTACAGTTTATGTCGACCACAGGGAAATGTTTTAAAATGCATAATTCCATTAAAAAAAGCAAAATAGCACTCCTTTCAATCCTCTTTACTGCTGATAGAATCAGTTCAGCCTCTGATGTGGAATAAACAGACTCATTCACTGACTGAACACAACGTCATATGAATTCATCTGTTTTCTGATTGGTTGTCAGTGTTTCTATTATTCATCAAACTGTTCATAATTCCACTCGTGTTGTGTTTGTCATGTAGGTGTGACATGGAATCATTTCGGTCACTGTGTAGCAGTGACTTCATCTTTCAGAGAGGGGAAGCTCATTGTCGGCTTGCATCAAAAAAAAAATTGTCAAGTTATTTAAACATAAATTTGGCCCTCCGTTCCTTTTTAAGAAAATGGTCAGTGACCTTATCATACCAAGTAGGTGTCTTTTCCAGGGACTTGATAGCTAGTTCACTCCGAACTAGCCAACATTATGATTGATTTAACTATCTACAAAACAATATTAAACTCAAACAAGAAATGATTAAATTATGTTACTGAAACAAGAAAATGTTGAAATTATGTTAAATTGAAACGAGGAAGTACAATGAGTGTATTTTATTTACAGTGCAAGAAATGAACACGTAATTTCGTAGTGGTTTCTCTCTCGATTTCACAAGCAGAATGCACGAGGGTATTAAACTGAACTCTGTCAAGTAAAGGAGTAGATCTCAAAATAGCTGTCAATCAAACGGGATTCAGAATTTCGACTGATCCTCCAATCAGCATGTGGAAGCCCAGCGTCCAGCCCAGCTGAGGTCCACCCACAGCTCCATTCACCCCCAAAGATGCTGAGCGTCTGGGGGCGGGACAACATCGTGGCATTTATCCAATTACCGTCCAGTTCTGAGGCAATGAAAAAAACTGTTCCATGAAGTCCCATTGAAGTGCATGGATGCTGAGCGTCTACGGGCAAATGCATTGACCATAGATCGTATGAGAAAACAGTACAACGGGAATGTATAAGAAGTTAACAACATCAAGTCCATTGATTTGTGATAAAGCTGATTCTGAACGAACTCGTCTTTGAGATGAACGTGTTCAAACACATTTGTAGTCAATGAAATGTCAACACAACCGTACATATTTGACCATTTAATTTTAGGGGAAGCTGAGCTTCCCTTGCAGTTTTTGAGAAATCACCTCTGCTGTGTAGGTATCGCTACAGGATTTAATGTCCAGTTCAGACCAAAGACTCACAACAAGATGAACCTGTGACGACCAATACTGAAAGGCTGAACTTCTCCATCCGGTCCTGTTGGTGTTCTGGTGTTTACAGGAGCTGGTGTTGCCTCAAACAACCAGAGAAACCACAGACCAGGAGGCGGGGTTTCACCAGGAGAACAGCAACGCTGTGATTCATATGAGCATAAATAAAGATAAACACATGGTGACCAAATGACCTCAGCCTCTGGAGGTTTGAGACCAGAGGTTTGAGTGGGTCCACATCGCTGTAATTAGGTCAGAGTGAAACCGCCAAAGTGTCATCATGGTGAGCGTTGTCACATCAGCCCATAAATGTCTGATCATTATTTCTTTGGTTGGTTTTTGGTGAGTGAAGCTGAAGAAACCAGACAGTTGTTTACGGCTTTAGATGATTCACTGCATCGTGATTCATTTGATTTCATTATAATAACAGTGATTATGTTCAGACCTGCCTATAACGTCCTTTGGTCCTCTAGTCTTGATGTGTCACATCTCTGGTCTGAACTGGACTTTTAGAACCTTCCATAATAAAAACCCCTTCAGACCTACTGACATCCATCCTTCTACCTGTGGTGATGACTGGGACCACGTCTCCTCCGTCCAGACTGGCCTTGCTGATGGCCGGCCCAGTGATGTCGGTCCAGTAGACCATCTTGTCCACACAGTCGTAGGCCACGGCGATGACCACGCGATCCTGAGTGAGACCAGAGACAGAGCTTAGTCCAGGCAGAGCCTCTCAAAGAGGCCTCTGTGTGAACGTTGTCCACACGAGAACCATCATCTGACCACGGCTTTGTGTTGAGGACATTAAATCCGCTTGTTGGACCCATGAGTTATGGCTTCATTGAAACCCATGACTAACAATGGGGTGCCTGTTGGACCCGAGGAGGGAATGCTGTGATGTCGGTTCAGTGAATTCATGGAGATCAGAAGGACCAGTTCACGTCAGAAATGAGTCTATCATCAATCATCAGAAGACACTGGGAAACAGCTCTCACTATTAAAAGTGGAAAAAAAATGCTGTTTTTTTTCCTCCTTTTACTAATTTTTGTCTGTTTCTTCAGGCAAACGAACAATAGAAAAGGGAGGGTTTGGACTTTGGAATCGAATCAATACATTAATCAAGTATCAGAAAATATCTGGTACCATTTGGTTCCAAATTTTTGTTTTCATCATTCAGAGGCACAGATGACTGTAAAACTGACAAAAACATCTAATAACTCATTTGTTTTCAGGTGTTTTGTGCCTTTTTGTGTGTTCTCAGGAGTTTTTTCATGTGTTCTTAGGTGTTTTGTTTTTTTTGTTTTGTTTTTTTCAGGGTGTTTTTGTGTGTTTTCAGGTATTTTTCATGTATTTTCATGCATTTCCATGCGTGAGGTGAGCGTTACCGGGACATGCAGCAGAGGTTTGGACTCATCCTTCTTCATGTCGTATCCATCCAGAGGAATGTGTTCGATCCTCCCGCTCTGGGCGAACAGCAGGTGGGTTCCTCCGGCAATGGGGCGGACGTCTGGGCGAGGCGTCGGTCCAATTAGAGGAGGAGGAGTGACCACCTGATTGATACCTGTGGAGGGTTTAAGGATCACACGGACCACCAGGGTTACGACAGTCAACAAGAGGAAGAAACCAACTAAATCAAACCTGAAGCAGAAAATAAAACTCTTTAGTGAACATTCTTGGTTCAACTCTGTGCTCCTGGAGGTCCTGGACATTTCAGGACTTCAGGACCAGGTGACTCACAAAGTGTGGTGGCGCTGGATCCAGTCCGGGTGTTGGGGATCTCCTGTCCATTGGCGTCCACACACCAGCACTGCCCGATGCTGGTGTGACACTGTGTGGGCTCATAGGCACCGTGTTCGTCACACTGAGGGACGTACTGACTGACAGCGGGGCGAGGACGGAAGAAGGAGAAGAACCCGGTGGAAGATGAGGAGGCGGTCTGAGCGTGCTCCCTTTCACGCTCACATGGCGTCTTCTCATGCTCTGGAAACATGAAGAGTGAGACGTCACCGATATGTATGACGTAAAATTTATGGAAGAACAACTCACATGTTGTCCTTGGAATCAGAGTGAAAGTTGAAGAAACCAGGCAGTAGAAACAAAAGACGCAAGAAGAGGTTGACTGACACATGAAGACGAAACAAAATGAGACTCAACAACAGAAAATAACAGAACTAAAAGTCAAAACAACAAAAAAGACTGGAGAAAGAAAGGACGCAACAAGAGGAAGACGCCAGAAAAAAAAAAACACAAAAAAAGGAAAAAAATACATGAAGACTTAAAGACGAAACCACAGCTGTAGATCCTGGTTTTGTGAGTTACAAGTAAATCAAATCAAACAACAAAACCGAGAATGTGAGTCCTATAAGACATAGACATGAAACATGTTCCTGTGTCATTTCAGCCGTAGCCTGGTCCTAAGGGGTTAATCATGTCTTATCGATACATCCCGTGTGTTTTCCCACGCGCGGTACGTGGCAGCTGAAATGAAAACACTCCCACAACCACAGATTAAAGACGAGCAGGAGGCTCTTCATCTCTGCGGCCTCGCGATGCAACCACCGTGCAGCCAAAACATGCCAAAACGCCTGCAGGGGCGGCACGGAAGAGCCCCGAGCCACCCCCCCCACAGCAGGGGCCCGGATCAAAGCCTTCAGTCCAGACAAAAGAAGAGCTAGACGCTGCGACAAGTTTTGACAGGGGACAGAAAATGATGCCTTTTAGAAGCCAAGGGGCCATAAAAAAGGATGAAAATATGACAAAACTGTGGTGCAGAGGAGGCAGGCTGTAATTAAGCCCAAACTCGGAGTTTCTGACACCTGGAACGAATGGACGACAGCAAAACATGACAAACAACAACAACAACAACAACAGACACAACAACCATCCGCTCCACAGGGGTCTGCAGCACTGGAATGTACAGAGGGTTCCTGAAGGTATCAGTCACACAGCCATTTTAGGAAATCTGTGTTTGGAGGAAATGCAAAACTACAGCCACCTTCAGTTGGTCATATTTCACAAAAAAAAAAAAAAAAAGATTCCACCACCGTTAAAAGTATCATATAGATGTTATGTTATATTAACCCTCACACACCTGAGCATCCACCATCAATCACAAACAAACGTTTACATCAGTTTTCTCTGTTCTGTTATAACAACCTTTGAATTTACACTTTTTTACTCAGTTATGGCATCAACAGAGGTCAAAGTTGACATCTAGTTAATTAAAGCTTATTTTAATTTACAATAGAAGCTTGGTTCACTTTAAAGCCAAAAAAAAAAAAAAACAGTCATTTAAGGATGAAAAAGTTAAAGTGACATTTTTTAAAGTGTTAGATAGATAGATAGATAGATAGATAGATAGATAGATAGATAGATAGATAGATAGATAGATAGATAGATAGATAGATAGATAGATAGATAGATAGATAGATAGATAGATAGATAGATAGATAGATAGATAGATAATAATGGAGATTATTTTTAACAGCAGTTTCCTACAAATGATGACTTTTAAACTGGGTTTTTCATCACATTAGTAGGGGTAGATAGTTAATTACCTTATTTAAAAATCTGACATAAAACATAAAAGTTTAATAAAAACGATGATGTGTTTTAATCCTCAAACACCTAAACATCCACTGTCGACCAAAATGATCAATGATGTAAAATGTTTAATACCTGTTGATTCATTAATCCTATCAATACATGTAAACAATTGGCGTAAAATACAATTTGTCATCTTTCCATGGTCATCAGATATGACCCATTTGGACGTTCAGAGGTTCCATAGTTACTGTGGAAACACTGTCATCTTCTACAACACTGATTCACCAGTAAAACCCATGGAGTTGGATCAGTGTCAGTGAATGGAGACAGTTGGTTTATACATGTTAAGCAATAGATAAAAAATGAATAAAAATTTTACAAAATCTTAAATAACATGAAAAAAGCAACAACAACAACAAAAAAAAAACTAAACTAAAAATAAAAGAATAAAATAAAATAAGCAGCAAAATGAACAAAAACAGCCAAAGTAATCTGTAAAATGATAATAAATCAACAAAATAATTAGTAACATGACAAAAATAAGCCACAAATTGAATAAGATTGAAGAAAAAACAATAAAACAGGCAACAAAATGAACAAAAAACTGAAGGTGGTACACAATTATTTTATGTTCAGTAAGGTAATGATGTATTTTACTGAAGTCACTTTTTCTTCAGTTTTCTCTGTTTTTGATTAAATTACCTTTGAATTTACTCTGAGTTTTAATGAACATCTACATAATCAATGAATTAAATACAAGAAAATACATGATTTATACTGAAAATGCAAAACGCAGAGGATAATGTTAGAATAAATGATGAAAAATAATTTAGAAAATGTTAAATGTTGCGACGTTGCCATAAATCCAGCTGTGAGTCTGGAAGGTTTAATATTAAAATGTGTTTAAACACCAATAAGTATTTTTGTGACGTCTTCACTGTTTTGTCTGTTTTTCTGTCCAGCACCTGGTGTCTGCATTACCTGTGGGGCTGCACTGGAAGCCGTCGCCATGGAAACCAGGGCGGCACTGGCAGGTGTAGGATCCCTGTGTATTGGTGCAGATGGCGTCGCGGTGACATCGGTCCTGATGACACTCGTCGACATCTGAACAGAAGAAACGACGACAGAGGCTTTTATGAGAACGAGAACCAACGCTCCTCATGTAACCTTTGACCCTGTGAACCCAGTCCTGAGGCTGTTCATGTTAATATTAACCCTGTTTTTATCTCAGAGCCTCCTCCTCCTCCTCTTCCTCCTCAACAGAGACTCGGAGGTGAAGGGTGAACGTCCACAGCTGTGGTCCAGGTTCTGCATTTCCTGTCCCCGGGGCCTGGATGTGGACTCACCAAACCAGGGGCCTCATTATGAAAAACTGTGCAGATTTCCAACTGGCAGATATTGTTTCCCCCGGAACTCAAAAAGTACACACACCCTGAAAATTTCACATGTATGAATCCATGTGTAAGCTTGTTCAGTCACACATTTCAGTAGTCGCTTTTCCATTGGACATATGTGGAAAACTTTACCAATAATTACTAAATGTTGAAAAAACAGAAGTGCATAATGTCGGTTTTTCCATTAAATCACAAATGTGATGATTTGTTTATTTATTTTCACAAGATGACACGAGAAGTCCTTCCATAAACATGGCACCGAACATAAATATCATGTTTGTTTACAGATATATTCATTATTATTATTACATATTACCCCTCTATCATCTACTTAATTATAAAATAATTCAGTTTTCTGGTGTGTCCACACATACTGTGCCATGTTTCTTTTAAAACTCTTCTTCTTCACTTGTTGCAATGTCCGTCAACATTGGCTTTTTTTTATTCAGATGACTCTAGTTGTGGAAAAAGGTCTTTCCATTGCAGTTTTGCATGATATACCAATTGCACTATGCCCGAAAACAACCTCTTGCCAGTGCAAAAACTTTTAATTGAAAAACTGAAGTTTTGGCAAAATTGTCATTTTTCCATTGGGTAAATTTGTATGCATAAATTATATTCGCACAATTTTAGTGTCAATGGAAAAGCAACTATTGATACATCACGACTGACGTAGAAGTGAATGCAGCTGCATGTGTCTCCTCCCATTAATAACTACAGAAATGAGTAAAAACACATGACATGTTTTCACCTTTTGTCCAAATAACAAAAGCAAATACATCAGCAACATCAAAGAAGAAGAATTTCACCAAATATGAAATTCATGCTGTATCAGAGGTGGAGGTGAGACAAAATGTTTCATTTAGTGAGTTTATTCTGGTTTAACCCAAAAAACCCAAACATCCACTGGCAACCAAAAACATCTACTGATCTAAACTGTTCAATACCTGTTGATCCATTAATCCTATCAATACATGTAAATAATTGGTGTAAAATACAGTTTTTCATCTTTTCATGGTCATGAGATATGACCCATTTCCCGCAGTGAACGTGGAAACACCATCATCTTCTCCAACATCGATTCACCAGTAAAATATATGGAGTTGGATCAATGACAGTGGATGGACACACTTGTTTTTACATTCAGTTACTGATATTTTTGCTGATAAAGTTACTTTTTCTTCAGTTTTCTCTGTTTCTAATGTACAACTCAACTTTAATCTGAGCTTTTATGAACATATACATGATTAGTAAATTAAATATAGGAAAATCCCAGATTTTCACTGAAAAAACACAAAATATAGAGGATAATATTATAACGAGGCTTACGCTGTCGGGGGCCGACAGCAAGGGTGTGTCTCCGAAATCCCCCCAATCCTCTGCTAAATCTATCCACGATAAATGTTAGATGATCAATATGAACTCAATTTGAGCTACATCGACCTGATAGTGGCAGAATAATGGCCAGAGAACCAATTTTTTCACATAAAACTCCACCTAGTGAATAAAAATGACACCATATGAACTCTGGATAGTAGCCAGAAAATGGATATTTGTAAGACGATCAATATGAACCTAATTTTATCTCAATCGGCTTATTATTGCTTGATTTATGTTCAGAAAACTGATTTTCAACTAAAGCGCCCCCATTTGGATGACTTACAATACTCAGAGAAGCTGAAATCAATAGGGTTCTTCCACTAGGGGTCCACTATGTTGACTATCAAGGGAGAAGAAATCCAACCAAATCTGTCCTAGGGTCAATATAGAATTGAAGGACTTTTTAAGTTCCCTTTACAGGGTAAAATAGCTGACAGGTATAGTTGACATTTTTGCTGTTTTCAGGCCTAAAATCAACGTAACCATAACACCACATAACCATAACCATACACAGTTCACTCACACTACTTTACATGAAATAACTAAGAAAGAGGAAAAAGACCATATCTTGGAGTCTTGCCAGTGTTTTCTTCAGGAGGAAAAGACATCATGTGGAGCAGATCATGTGATTTGGAATTAACACACTTCCTTGAGAGGTGTTTTTGTAATGGGTAATTTAGTTGAAAGTGATTTCTCAGACACAGATACAATATTTTATTTTCCATATAAAATTTGATATACTGCCAAAAAAGAAAAATCTGTCATGATTATCTCAGCTCACTAAAAAGCAAATAATCAAAACAATTTTTGAATATTATTGTTTAGCTAATTAGAGGGTGTTTGTTATTAAATTTGGACAGTTATTTAGTTGACATTTTAGTATATCTAGTCATTTATTAATTATTTATTAATAGGTGATTGTTTCCATAATTAAATAATTATGGAATTTTTAAAGACGTGATGATAATAATGAGCATAAAAAAAACATTTGGTTGTTTTTTTTTTTAAATTTTACTTTTAATAAAGATGTATGCAAGATACGTATATCCCATGAACATCAAAAGTCCCTCAATTATATATTGACCCTAGTTATTGACCTAGTTATCACATTCACACAAAAGATATTTGGCGGCCAAGGATCCGGCAGCATTCAGGGTAAAACCAATATGTTCCAGAAATTTGATTTCAGGGACATAATAGCTGGTGATAAATTACTTAATAAAGTTTACATCTAGAGAAAAATTAATGTAGGAACTGCCACAAAAGTAGGTCTGGGTCTTTATCGGTTAAATAATAAAAGAAAAAAAACATAACGTTCACTGGGTTTTTCATCAGTTATTGATCAGGATATTCTAACAACTAAGATGGCAGAACCAAGGCTGATGACACGTGGACTCACCTCTACACGTCCGTCCATCGCCTTCGAAGCCCGGCAGACAGGAGCAGTCGAAGGATGAGCCGCCAGTGTAGCGGCACAGAGCACGCTCAGAGACGTCACAGGTATGGGTTCCTCTCTGACAGTGATCGACTGGTCGGCTGTCCTCTGCAGGACCGAAACACAAAGAACCGGATCAGAACCAGGTGAAGAATCTGAGTCTGAGGTGAACAACCATCATCATCATCATCATCACTTCACTGTTCTCTGATATCCCCTGTATGCAGACGATATTCTCATATACAGTCCTGTGTAAAAGTCTTATTCCACCTTTATCTGTGTTGTTTTTCAGGGTTGAAATGATCAGACTAATTTATTTCACATCATCTTTTCTTCACATACAAGAAAATACAGGAAATATGTGCACAGCCACATCAGCAATCTGAGAGAAACAACAGGTTCTCATTTCATGTCATTATTTCTATAAAAACAAAATGCTACTCGAACACTGCAATAAAGCCAACATTGAAAAACCGCTGTACACCAACAGGAATAAACTGACTAAACCAGCAACACTAATGCTCTCTGTCAAATATCACTGAATGGACAGAATCATGAGACACATTCAGATAGTACGACGTTGCCTGGCTCTGACCGTTTTTCCTGCTGTGAATGTGGTTGATATTGTCATGATAAGAAGCTAGATTAATGGCACAGTAGCTCCAACAGACCATCAGGATCCAAAACAAGAGGAAAACAATAAGTGTACCATGTGACAGGCTGCAGCGAATCAGAGAAGGACATATACTGACTGGATCCTGTAACATCAGAGCAGTGTTGACGAGCATCAGTAGAAAACCAAATCACCACCAAGCACTGGGGTCATATTCTTCATCTTCCAACAGTTTTTTTTTCTCTTATTTCTCTTGTGGTTTGTCAATTTCACTACCTCTTCCCTAATACTTTTCACTTTATGTTGGTGGAAAACTGACTCTTCCTCGTTCTCAACCAATTTAGTTTTAGCTGAATGGCTCTAAAAGCTCCTTTTCCACCTCAGGAACTTAAACTTTACTCTGGATTTTGAAAAACTTGGAGTGTTTCCACTGAAATTACCTGGTAAATAAACTTTCCCTTGACCCAAAACTTTCCTTAAAAAAAGTTCCTAGTCGGGGGCGGGACTGTGTGCTGAAGAGCGCTGATTGGTGGAACACACCGTCAGTGTTCCACTCTTCTGTTCACCCTCCATGTTTAATCCAACTGGTTTATTCTATTTCTACAAGATTCACGTAGTTTTTGTTTTTATTATTTGGAAAATGGAGCAAAAGAAGAGACAGTACAAGAAGATTCATCTCTTCCAAGGTCATTATAATAATCTATCTGTTCATCTGAATACACCCTGGATAATAAACCTGGACCTGCAACAAACAGATTTACAGAATATGATCAAAAGACATTAATCAGGACTTCGAGTTAACAACTGGAAACAACAGAGACTGATTTTAATCAATTTCCAGGAACTTTTAGGTGGAAAAACAAACCACACAGATTAACAGGAATATTTTACCAGGTAAATAAATTCCTGGAAATAAAAGTTCCTGAAATTATTAGTGGAAAAGGGGTTTTTGGTTAAAATGAGGTGAAATAATGTGGTCAAATGAACTGTGTGTTAATGCAGCTTCATTCACTCCTGAAACCTGGTGTTTTTTTCCCATGTAAAACCAGATCAGACTGAAACCACATCATGTCTCCACCCTCTCCGTGAAGACTGAACATCTCCTCACATTCATCACAGAACAGAATCCCATTTACAGTGGAACAACGGCATCTGTTGGAAATCTGTACCGTCCGTCCAACGGGGACTTGTCAAACAAAGACCCTCACATCCTCCGCCCACCACCACAGCTGTGAACACACTGATTTACCGATGCAGGTCCGCCCGTCGCTGGCGAACACAAAGCCGGCGGAGCATTCGCAGCGGAATGTTCCTGGCTGGTTCCCACAGATGGCGTTGGGTCCACAGACCTGAGGCGTCTCCCGGCATTCGTCAACATCTGCACAGAAGACATATGTATGAAGCATAGAACCACAGGGGCTGATGGGATCATGGGTAACGTATGGATGGATGTCGACAGATGTAAAGTCACAGAAAAGGATTAATGTCACTGAAAATCTAAAAAGCATCTTTGAGGATTTTGTTTGAAGATGATGTGGCGACAACTCGACAGAAGTTGCTGGTTCTTAAATGCATTGAAGCGGTCAAATTTTGCTATATTTTGCCTTCATCGTCATCACTCACTTATCCTCAACTGCATCCATGTGTCTCCCCTACTTCCCCCCTTCTCCCCCAGTCTCTGTCTCTATCGTTCTCTCTTTTTCTCTTCCTTTACCCTCTCTCTTTAACCCCAACTGGTCAAGGCAGACAGCCATCTTCCAGGAGTCTGGGTCTGCTTGAGGTTTCTGCTGTTAAAGGGAAGTTTTTCCTCGCCACTGTCACCAGTCACAAGTGTTTGCTCCTGGAGGATTCTGTTGGGTTACTGTAAATTGGCTTAGAGTCTGGTTTTGACCAACTCTATATGTAAAGTGTCATGAGATAACTTTTGTTGTGATCTGGCACTATATAAATAAAATTTGATTGATTGATTTGATTGGTTTTCCCCTTTAAGTCCCTTTGGAAAAAAGCGTCTGCCAAATGCATAAATGTAAATGTAAATGTAATGTAAACCCACTTTTATTATTTGGAACCTAATAGTTCATAAAGTTTGAATTTGAACCCTCCAGGTGCTGCAAAGCTATTGTTATATTCATTTCGGCAAAAATCGAGTGGATTTCTACAACCCGTCTTAACTCCTGTTTAGTTTGTTACATTTTATAACTAGTTACGCCACAACATTTGCACATATAAGGTCAAGACTTCTCATGAACATTTCTCCGAGCACCCCATAATTGTTTATCAGTAATTGTAATTGTTTACCGGTTGTAGTAAAAACTGAAAATATGTCCAAACTTGGAGCCGATTACCTAAAATGTTCAGTTTGTTGGTTGTATTAACAAACACAAGTGGCTGAATGGGACAGAACAGCACAGTCAACAACCTGAAAGGGGGTGGGGTCATTTGCATTTAAAGGGCCAGCGCTCAAAACTACCTTTCTGGTGTTATTACTCAAAACTAGGTTTGAAGATGGACCTGTGGAGTTGAATTAATGAAGAATTCAGACCCAAGCATAGCATTTACAGTTTATGTAGACCACAGGGAAATGCTTTAGAATGTGTAATTCCATTTTAAAAAGCAAAATATCACTCCTTTAAATGTTTCACTCAAATCCAAAATGACGGCAACATTAATGAAGACGTTTGTTATGTTTTATGTCAAATCAGCTTTAACTGTTTTGATCATCATTAAATCAGATTCTGTTTCTTTCTTTGGAGATGAATTTCATGCAACTCCAAATCAAACCTGAGATTAATGTAAAATGACTGCATTCTGCACCACTTTAACACAAATATGAGAGAAAATAACCAGGAAAATTAACTGAAAATACAACAGATTCTTAGTTGCAGCCTTGATGTTTCTTCTCAGTTTAATTTGCTGTAAAATTACTGGAAAAAGAACCAAAGGTTAAATATGAAAGATGTAAAAACCCTAAGTCTAACCTTAACAGATTAAGGTTAAAAATGTAACAATGCAAATATCCATCCAGACATCAATGTGGATGCTGAAGCCATTACCTTGGCAATAGCGTCCGTCTCCAGCGAAGCCGGCGGTGCATTCACAGCTGAACTGGAGGCCTTCACCTGGTCTGCAAACGGCGTTGATGTCACAGCCGTGTCGACCCGTGAAACATGGATTCTGCTCTGGAACACTGGCTGAAAAAACACATGAAACCAACAGTCAGACGTCAGTAAATGCAGCCTCGGAGAAGCAGAGAAAAAAGAAGACGATGAAACAAAGAACCCGTCCTCACCTCCTGCAGCCACAAAATGATCAGTGTTTCCGTTTGATATGTAATTGAATAAATGACAGGTTCTAAAGACAAAGGAAGAAAACACCATGGTCCATCCAAACGTCCAGTTCACACCAGTCATCACCACCACGTCAGCTCTGGAGACGAACTGTTTCTCATTTTCAACTTTAAAAACGTCTCAAACATCAACTTCACGTCACACAAGAGGAACCTGTGACAAGGCTGAAACTTTGAGTATCATTATTGTGACATTATAGTGAAAAAAATATTGTGGAATAAATGTATACCTTTCATGCAGTGTCTTGTGTTGAATTTATTGGAAAAATTGTGTAGTTTCAGAACATAAAAAAATGTGTATCACTTCTCCTTGTGTGACTTTTTGCATGATGTTTGCTGAAAAGTGGGCAAAAATTACCCTTTTTCAGTGACAAATAATTTGAAAACCTATATTAATCCTGTTGCTGCTTGCAAATTTTAAATGAACTTGCTTACTTTTAACCTTAGAAGAAGAGCTCGTATGCCCTTTTGAATGAGTATCGGTTTCAGTGATTTCAGTTCAAAGTCAATGACGTCATATCAGCCAGTTCCTCAGAAGACGTCCTGTGACAATTTTGTTTGGATTTTTTGGCTTCTAGGCAAGAATTTGACTTATAATTCTTTATGTAGAGTTGATATTATCATAAATCTGTATATATTATACACCATTCTCTTTCTTTTTCTGTTGTGAATAAAGCATTACCCAACAATTAAGTATATTCTAATATTAGATAAGTAAAATCATTACTTTTACTAACCCTACCCCCATCAGTTTTTAGTTTGTGCAAAAAATACATACCATTGTATAAAAAACTTGCATTCACTCAATTTTCAAAATCTAGCCTCCAAAATTTAATCAATTATGCCCACCTACATGTTCTACAATTAGTTTATATTATTTAGGCACATTTACTTTCCTAAAGTGAGATCAAGTTTTTTTAAAAACCAAATTTTCATATTTGTTTTTGAAACTGCCCACCAATTTGTTAGATTTTGACTTGCTCTTTCAATGATGAAGTCAATTTAACCAGCCAGAATCCCTTAGGAAGGCTTCTATATATCAATTTATAGTTAAACTAATAAAACAACTCTTACACATGTTATGGAGTAATGCCTAATTGATACATTTTTTTAAAAATTTCAGACTGACTGAATAGGGCTAAGATGCCAAGAAGAAAGCCATCCAGGGGTGGAGGAAGGCTCAGTGATTTGAAAACCACAAAAGATTTTGCATAAATGATTTCAGATTCAGATTCCTGAGAAAATTTGACCCTAAACTGATATATTTTCAGTCCATAACAAAGAACTTGAATTTTTGCCCTTAATGTCACCAAAATGCAATTCAAACCTTGAACCTTGTCCTATGAGATGAAGGTTTCTGTTTGAGGTGAATCCACTGCTGTTCATGTAGAGGATTTGTTCACTATGACTAAACTGCTGAACTGATTCTTCCAGACAAATTCCTTAAGCAGATCGGATGCTGAACATTCCCACCCTTTGTGTTCCCATCATGCAGCTCAGCATTGGAGCTCCATGTTTGAAGTTTCCTCACAGGAAACTCGACCCAGATGTTCCACTTTTTGCCAACAAACTCCAGCTGAGCAATGTTTGCTTGTTTAACTCTGAACCTCCGAGTGTCCTCACATCGGCCGACACCTCCACATCTACATTTAATGCTAAATGAGGAGCTCCGCCTGAAGCCCCTCCCCCTCTTCCCCGCTGAGCTCTGGAGGTTGGTATCTGGTTGACCTCAGCCGCTGACCTTTACCCCCTGCCAACGCTTCGCCTCGCTGATCGCAGCTGAGGAAATAACAGCCGGGCTCACGTTACTGTTTATCTTCCTGTGATGTGGCGCTGCAGACACGATGGTCAGAGGCAAGAACTGTCCCTGAACCATCGCCGCTCATATCAGGAACGGCAGGTCCTTCACATCCTCTGAGACCCTCGTGCCTCGGCCTTTGAAGGTCCAGACATGTGTCCATGGCTGGAGTATTTACCACCAGTCTGAAGAAATTCCTCACACTGACCCCGTTTACATGGCTATATAAACCAATAACTGCTGGTAATCAGATAATTGTAATAATGTGATCTGATGCGTTTACATGCACTTCAGAAATACAATAATTGATCAAATCACTGATGTTATTAATCTTTCACATATCCAATACTCTAATCATCACCATAGCCTCCTATGACTGATTATATGGAGAAAAAAATGTTTCTTTTTCTTTTGTAATAAGTAAAAAATTCCCCCCCAAAATTAAATTGAACTGGAATTTAAAGGGTTAAAATCTTGAAAATGAATGTTTGGTAGTTGGGTGCTTCTATGAAACTGGGTACATTTTGGTTTCTGGCACTCTGCCAGCTGTTTAGACCAAATAATAAAAGAGAAATTTAGACATATTCCCCCCCAGGATGTACCTAATGATGACCTCAGATCCCAAAATTAATGAATTTTTAAAAAAATATTGGGGTCAAAAATAGGTCCAATGCTGGGACAGGAAAAGCTACCTAAGTGTCAGTGCATTTGAGCTGGACCTCATGGCTTGAAATGGTCTTATATACCACTGTAAATAAAGACACTGTGTTAAATTTGTCAATCCTAGTGGTTTTTCTAATCCAGACGTGGGGTTTTTCATGAATTTCAGTCTCATTCCAGGTTTTGTGTGTAACCCATCGTGTCCACTTGTGTTACATGCAGAACCTGCGCATTTAAACACACATAAATCACGAATGATTTTGTAACAGCAGTCATTTTTGTCAAACACTCTACCTTACATAAGTAGTTTAATTCCCAAAATACACCTGTGAGAGAATAAAGAGATATAAAAAAAATAGTAACATGTAATTTTTGTGTCCTTTTGACCGTGTTACATGCAGATTTTTGTATTAAATATAATGCAAAAATAATATAAAAATGTATTTTTTTGAAAAATAGTTTCTCTTTTATCTCAATAAATATTTATTTTTAAAACAGACCCAAAGTGCTTCCAAACTTGCTTCATAACATTAGTCTACATCTAGTTTGAATTTTTAGCCTACATGTCCTGTTTTTAGGACCAGTTTCATAGAAGCACCCAGTTTTGAGCAGAGCTGAAGTTGTTAAAGTGATTCAAGAAAAAAAAAGATAAAATAAAAAAAATACATAGAAAAATATAAATATAAAAAATATTACTGTTATCGATGATTTTTTAGCAGTTTTGGTACCTGCACATTTTTGAAGGTGTCCAGAGTGAGTAAAACGCATTAACTAAGTATCATAAACCTGTTTCCATGACAACATAACTCCAACGATGTGGTGCTGAACACTCACTGTGGACGGAGCCGATCTTATTGCTCATGGCGTAGCGGATCAGGCGGTTGTCGGTGTCAAACATCACAAAGATCTGGTCCACACTGAGCTGCTGGGTCGGAGGAACCGTCCTGGAGGCGTCATCCTGAGGGCAGCTCTGGAAGGAGATGGTCTGACGCCACTGGTAGCTCTGGGTCTGGAGGTCGCCAGTCGGGGAGGTGATGGTGTAGTCGCGGTTGGAGGAGGAGGTGATCACTGAGAGGAGAAACACAGCGGCAGGTTTTACAGATGCACAACCCAGACACTGAACGCAACAGCTCAAAGTAAAGACACTGAGTCCGTTTACATCACCCTAGAAATCTGATAACTGGACTAATCAGATCTGATGCGTTTACATGCACTTCAGAAATAGGATAACCCATAAACACTGGTTGAGATGTTTCAGTCCATTATCTGATTTTTTTTGGAGTATATACGTATAGTTTTATCAAACTTTCTGTTATTGTCTTCAGCTCATGTTTGGCTACATCACTTCTGTTTTCTATAATTTAATTGTTTTTCCACATGTGCAGATGTAAAAGAACTAAATAAATCAGATTAACAGGTAAACATGCATGAAGACATCAAAGTATTGTGGAGAAATTCAGGTGTATTAATCTGATTTCTCTAAACCCCTTGTACACAATTGTTGGGAATTCACCTCAATAGTCCACTGTTTTTGTAATGACGTGCTGTTTAACACTCTTTGTGAATGTACATGTGTTTCCTGCTGACCTATGACCCCTGACATTCATGGATAGTGTTACTAATTTCATAACATTCTACTGATTTTGGATCTGGATCATTTTTGCTTTGTTTTGATTTGTTGACTTAAGGAACTAACCAATAGTAGCATCAATAAAATAATCTACATATCTGAGACTGGAAAAAATATTTAATTGCTATTATAATGTCACTATTTTATATCATAGTTATTGTATGTCCTATTTCCATTTGATTCAGGATCTGCGTCACAACAACACAACAACACTTTTTTTTTTCTAGAATTTTAAATGAATTTCTGCAGTAAGGGTTTAATCAGATTACTGCTGACATCTGTTAAAACATATCAGATTATTCTGTTTACATGATCACTAATAATCTGAAAACTTCACAAATCAGATAATGTTCATAGTATTGGTGTGGATATTAACGGACTCAGTGTTGGTCCTAAACCATCTGGTCTGTCCGTCAGCTTCCTTACGGTTTTGGTCGTACTGGTAAATCTCCTTGTATGGGTTGATCTGGACCGAGGAGCCCAGTGGGATAGCCGGCAGACGTCCCTCTAGCTCGGTGCTGACCACCAGGTGGTCATGTTCATCAATTCCCTTAAATTGCTGCCGGATGCTCAGGCGCTCGTTCCCAGGATAGAAGACGACATCAGCCTGTCGTGAGAACACGCCACCTGCAGGAGTGACACACAAAACACATCAGCATCTGATGTTCGCTGCAGTTTTTCTGTTCTGGAAAACATACGTCACTGTTCCTCACCCACGAGGCTGAACCCGTTGTGGAACCCCGGCTGCTCCAGAGCGAAGGCCCACCCGATGACGCCCCCCAGGGACGACAGTGGCTGCAGGGAGGGGCCCAGGCTGTGGGGGATGTTACTGATGGCCACGTAGGCCCGGCCGTCGTTTGCCACCACGTACGAGTGTAGGTCATTGTTACTGAACTCCACAGGCAAAGGTGAGTTCCCGATGAACACCCGCCCAGACACCTTTCCATTCATTCGCTGAGGTTTACCTGGAAAACAGTTTCTTTTCCTTCATTGTTCTGTTCATTTATGTCAGTTTCATTGATTATTTTATTAACTTTACTTCATTTTACTGATTATTTGTTGATTGTGTTGACTATTTTGTTCATTTGACTCATCTGATTATTTTACAAATTTTTGGCAGATTTTACTCATATTACTAACTTTTCTTCTTTTTCTTTATTGTTTTGCTCATTTATGTCAGTTTCATCAATTATTTTATTCATTATACTTATTATCTTGTTGATTATGTTGACTATATTTTTTTCATTTTTTGATCAGTTTGGCTCATTTTATTGACTATTTTACTCATTCTTCTTTTTCTTCATTGTTTTGTTCATTCATGTCATTTCATAAATGATTTTAATCATTGTCCTTCATTTTACTTATATTTTGTTGATTATGTTGATAATGTTTTGGGTTTTTTTGTTCATTTTAGCTCTTTTTTTTCATATTTTATTAATTATTTTCCACATTTTTTTTCTTTCTTCATTGCTTTCTTAGCTTTAGAAACTTACTGAATGTCTGACAGACATAATCCAACATTTTTCAATTAAGATTTAATGGAATTAAAGCAATAACTGGAACAAATAACACAAAACATGCAATGAAACAAAATGAAAGGAGAAAATATCAATTGACTCAATAAATTCAAGTTTTCTGACAATGAACAACCTGTTTGTGGTGGAACTGGACATTAACCATCTTGTTTCTCTAGTCAGTGCCTGTTGGTGCTTTATTTTTATGTAAATTATTTCCATTTTTCAGCCAATAATGCATTAACATTATCTTAAATGTGTTTTTATCACTGATGTTTCTGGATATTGGATGCATTTACTTTTATACAAATGTAAAGAAAGTTTTCAATTCCTTTCTGTTTCTTTGTATAATTCCAAATATGAGGATAAAGCCAGTGAAGAGCAGTCAAAATGTTCTGAGAAGGAAGTCAAAACATTATGATATAAAGTCATAATATTGAGAATTGTCAGAATTCCCAGCTGACCCAAACATAATGTCTAATGTTTAACTTTTTTACAGGTTCAGGGTCTCAATATTTTATTTACCACAACAGAGTTTCATTCACAGCTTTATTCTTATAATATTTTGAATTGGCCTCACCTTCTGCGACGCAGTCCTTCCCATTTCCATAGAAACCAGGTCGGCAGTGACAGCAGTACCCGTTGCTATAGTCGCGACAGTCGGCGAACTGCGAGCATTTGTGTCTGTTGTGAGCACATGTCTCCAAGTTATAGGCAAATACTGAGGAAAGAATCAGAGACATGATTAGAACCAGGGTTATGATCATCGACCAAAACCAGGAATCAAACTGAAACCAAGAAGAAAAGTTCGAAGTGTACAGTGTAAAGGGTGATGGATCACAGGGGTCAAAGGTCAGGCTGTATCACGGTTCTACAGTCATGGATTAAATCACTGATCATAAAAAACAAGACTAAGACAGATCATTCAATGAAGAAAAGAACATGCAAAACTAAAGCTGCTTCAATCAACCTGTGCAATTATATAATTGCTAAACTGAAAGGTTTTCACAATGTAAACATACAGATTCAGGGGGATTTATGTGATGACACTGTAGAAATGGACGAAAATAAACACAGTCTCCATCATCTGGAGATTCAATGATACGGATAGAAAACAACTAAGTTTTATTGTTTTTAGTTTTTTAAGATTCAGTTGCAAAAAACCCCACACATTTTAATCTGTGCAGTTTCCTCCAAAACCCAACAAATAGACAAAATATCGAAATATGACTTTTTAACTAAATGTTTCATGCAAAAAATAATATTCATCATGTCCAATGTTTAACCTTTTCTTTACACTTAGTGTTAAATTTTCTTCTCTTTACCAAGTTCCAAAGTTTATAACTGAAGAACCACAAGTACGAAATTAGTTAATGACACCTCATTTAAAGGGATTTAACCTCTATTTTCAGAGCATGTCCATTTTTAGTTTGTGGATAAAATACAACTTGAACTATGTCAGGTCAAATTTTGCTTTTTTTAACATGACTATAATGTAATGATGGAATGGACCAGTCATGTGACCTCATGGCACCCAACAGGTAGGAAGTCCTATTAAGCTTCCATCACTATCCAGGTGATTCTGTCACTAATTATGTTTTGTTGCTCAGGAAAACTGGAAAATGAACTTAAAGACTCAACTGCAGAGAATCTAAGCTTTCTAACAAGGTATAACATGAACATACTGACAATAGTTTTATTGTAGAAACTTTAATGTATTTAGTATGAAATGGTGGCTAGATCCAGTGTGAATAAAGGATTTTTAAAAACCCAAGTTTAACCAGACTTTAGACATTATTACCCTGGTCATGGAAGGTGAAAAGGGGTATTTGTTTTCACCCCTGTCCATCTTTGTACATGATGACGTTTCCAGTGTAACTCCGTAAAGAAACTTGGTATATTTATTGACTGAGTGAATACCTAGAACAAAGGAGTTTTCTTTCATCTAATTTAAGAGTTAACTGTGTTCTTGTCGTATTCATGTCCTTAAATAAATATTAAATATTAAATGCAACACTACAACATTAACTATTGCATATTTAACTGTTAATGATGTTAGTGATGTGGTTTTAATCTGGTCTGATGCATTTACATTTCACTGATTTACATGTTTTAAATCTGTCCCAGAGCTTTAATATTCACCAAAATCTAACTGATTTAATGGAAAATTCAACTGTTTGTTCAGAATAAAACACTGAGTTTTATATTTTCTCCATCAGGTTAATGTTACTGTCACTTCAACTAATGTTTAAATAAGGTGTTTTAATTTAATGGACAGATTTTTCCACAAATAAAATACAGTTAATCATTGTCGTCATTGACCTCTACTTGAGTCTTCATCTCCTGGTTTCTTTCATACATGCTTCCACCATTTTACATCATGTTATGGAACATCTGAACCTGCGGTGAAGACCAGTGTCCTCTCGGTGACTCACCATTGATGTCCAGGTCTTCATCTTCATCCACTACCACAATCTGTGGATGCTGAGGTCGAGGGTGAGGTGGAATGGGCCGAACCTGTTCAGGGCTGGTGTACCTCGGTCCAGCCGGGTCAGGCTCCACTGGAGAGAACCTGGATTTGATGGGATCCGTGTACCTCTGTTCTGGATCACTGTACCTGGGGTCCGGTCGGTACCGTGCCTCAGCATCAGTAGACCTTGGTTGGACCATTTCCGTAGTAGTGTACGTTGGCGTGACCGTCTCGGATTCAGAGTATTCTGACTCAAACTCGTTCAGGATTTCGTACTCAGGTTCATCGGTCTCCGGCTCTGGTGTAACAGTATGTGTTTCTGAGGAACTTGGAGGGACAGTGAGGAGCTCCTGGTCTTCCTCTGGAATCGCTTCAGTCGTCTGAGTTTCAGGGGTCATGAAAACCTCCTGAGGTTCATCTGGTAGCCTTGGTAACATGGTGATGGGAGGTTTGGTGGTGGACTCCTCAGGGACGGTAGAGAGTATTCCCGATGTGATGCCCAGGAAGATGGGTGAAGCTCCAATCTCATACACCCAAACTCCACGCCGTCCAGAGTTCGTCTTCCTGTTTGGACATAAAAAACATCAAATCAATGTAGGAATGTTATGACATTCTCTCCTGATTGGGTCAAAGAACATCACATCTTTAAACCAAACAAATCATAAACCAACGCCATCAGGTTCGTACTCGGTGAGCGTCCTGATGGAGATCTCCTCGTCCGTGGTGGTCTGGTAATATGTCCCCTGTTTGGTTCCCCACCACCAGCTTGTCACAAGCCCCTCATTGAAACCGGCCTCCAGGACTTTACTGTCGCCCCCTACAGTTGTGGAGAAGAAGTGTATGCCATCTCTGGGGTACAGCAGTATAGCCACGGAGGATGACTTCATGAAGGCCACAACCAGCTGGAAGGTGTTGCCCTGGAAACACAAAGACACCACTATATTCAGTGTCAATCTAAACACCCCCATGTTCAGCATCATGGATGTAAATCGCAGTTTGTAACCTTGGTGTCTAGTCTGTCCCCTCGCTCGGTCGACCCCTTGGCAGCCATATTCTCCCAGGTGACAATGAGTGCATTGCTGGGCTCCTCGTCATCTCGGGGAAAGGCCTGTCGGATCCGTTGGGAGACTCGGCTCAGCACTGCCGGGCTGCTGTCCTGTCTGAAGAACACCTTCCCCCGACCATCGCTGTTGTCCAGGTCTCCCAGCAGCGCCGCCATCATCTGAAAACCTGCTGGCATCTTTCCCAGGTAGTCCTGCTCGGCTGGGGGTTTGTCCAGCGACACAAAGCCATTAGTGTTGATCTGAAACAGGAAGTGGATATGAATCAGTTTGTCAACATCGGATTTCACCAGAACTACAAGTAATATCAATTCTGTAAAACACCTTTTGCTCTGGAATTCTTATCCCACCCCCCGAAGGAAGGGGAGGCAAGGGGTATTGTCTTTGGTTTGGTTTGTTTGTTTCTTTGTTTGTTAACACTCTAGCAGCAAAACAATTGGTTCAATTCATACCCAGTTGGGTTTATAGATTGCCACTACATCATAATAGATGTGGTTACATTTTGGGAAAAGAAGGTCAAAGTTCAAATTTTTTATGAATTTTAAAAATCTTTTTTCTCCTCCCGTTTACTTAAAAAGGGTGAAATGTCAAATGTCTATAAATGCATAAATTTTGTTTCAATTTACATCAAACTTGGCACATATATAGAGGCAACTGATATGCTGATATCACCACATGCAAAGACATGATGACATCAGCTGGATCAATGCCAAAATAAGCTACAATATGTGCGAGGGGAAAGGTTTGTTGTGCCTGGCATCACTTGTTACCTG